>NC_089232.1:25908236-26238837 GCF_963924675.1 Phocoena phocoena | reverse complement strand
CTCAAATCAATAGAATTAGAAATGAAAAAGGAAAAGTAAAAACTGACACTGCAGAAATACAAAGGATCATGAGAGATTACTACAAGCAACTATATGCCAATAAAATGGACAACCTGGAAGAAATGGACAAATTCTTAGAAATGCACACCCTGCTGAGACTGAACCAGGAAGAAATAGAAAATATGAAAAGACCAATCACAAGCACTGAAATTAAAACTGATTAAAAATCTTCCAACAAACAAAAACCCAGGACCAGATGGCTTCACAGGCGAATTCTATCAAACATTTAGAGAAGAGCTAACACCTATCCTTCTCAAACTCTTCCAAAATATAGCAGAGGGAGGAACACTCCCAAACTCATTCTACAAGGCCACCAACACCCTGATACCAAAACCAGACAAGGATGTCACAAAGAAAGAAAACTACAGGCCAATGTCACTGATGAACATAGATGCAAAAATCCTCAACAAAATACTAGCAAACAGAATCCAGCAGCACATTAAAAAGATCATACACCATGATCAAGTGGGGTTTATCCCAGGAATGCAAGGATTCTTCAATATATGCAAATCAATCAATGTGATACACCATATTAACAAATTGAAGGAGAAAAACCATATGATCATCTCAATAGATGCAGAGAAAGCTTTTGACAAAATTCAACACCCATTCATGATAAAAACCCTGCAGAAAGTAGGCATAGAGGGAACTTTCCTCAACATAATAAAGGCCATATATGACAAACCCACAGCCAACCTCATCCTCAGTGGTGAAAAACTGAAAGCATTTCCACTAAGATCAGGAACAAGACAAGGTTGCCCACTCTCACCACTCTTATTCAACATAGTTTTGGAAGTTTTAGCCACAGCAATCAGGGAAGAAAAAGAAATAAAAGGAATCCAAATGGGAAAAGAAGAAGTAAAGCTGTCACTGTTTGCAGGAGACATGATACTATACATAGAGAATCCTAAAGATGCTACCAGAAAACTACTAGAGCGAATCAATGAATTTGGTAAAGTAGCAGGATACAAAATTAATGCACAGAAATCTCTTGCATTCCTATACACCAATGATGAAAAATCTGAAAGTGAAAGAAAGCACTTCCATTTACGATTGCAACAAAAAGAATAAAATATCTAGGAATCAACCTACCTAAGGAGACAAAAGACCTATATGCAGAAAATTATAAGACACTGATGAAAGAAATTAAAGATGATACAAATAGATGGAGAGATATACCGTGTTCTTGGATTGGAAGAATCAACATTGTGAAAATGACTATACTACCCAAAGCAATCTACAGATTCAGTGCATTCCCTATCAAACTACCAATGGCATTTTACACAGAACTAGAACAAAAAATTTCACAATTTGTATGGAAACACAAAAGACCCTGAATAGCCAAAGCAATCTTGAGAAATAAAAGCGGACCTGGAGGAATCAGCCTGCCTGACTTCAGACTATACTACAAAGCTACAGTAATCAAGACAGTATGGTACTGGCACAAAAACAAATATAGATCAATGGAACAGGATAGAAAGCCCCGAGATTAACCCGTGCACATATGGTCACTTTATTTTTGATAAAGGAGGCAAGAATATACAATGGAATAAAGACAGCCTCTTCAATAAGTGGTGCTGGGAAAACTGGACAGGTACATGTAAAAGTATGAAATTAGAACACTCGCTAACACTATACACAAAAATAAACTCAAAATGTATTAAAGACCTAAGTGTAAGGCCAGACACTATCAAACTCTTAGAGGAAAACATAGGCAGAACACTCTATGACATAAATCACAGCAAGATCCTTTTTGACCCACCTCCTAGAGAAATAGAAATAAAAACAAAAATAAACAAATGGGAACTAATGAAACTTCAAAGCTTTTGCACAGCAAAGGAAACCATAAACAAGACCAAAAGACAACCCTCAGAATGGGAGAAAATATTTGCAAATGAAGCAACTGACAAAGGATTAATCTCCAAAATTTACAAGCAGCTCATGCAGCTCAATAACAAAATAAAAACCAACCCAATCCAAAAATGGGCAGAAGACCTAAATAGACAGTTCTCCAAAGAAGATATACAGATTGCCAACAAACACATGAAAGAATGCTCAACATCATTAATCATTAGAGAAAGGCAAATCAAAACTACAATGAGATATCATCTCACCTGGTCAGAATGGGTATCATCAAAAAATCTACAGGGCTTCCCTGGTGGCGCAGTGGTTGAGAGTCTGCCTGCCGATGCAGGGGACACGGGTTCGTGCCCCGGTCCGGGAAGATCCCACATGCCGCGGAGCGGCTGAGCCCATGAGTCATGGCCCCTGAGCCTGCGCGTCCGGAGCCTGCACATCCGGAGCCTGTGCTCCGCAACGGGAGAGGCCACAACAGTGAGAGGCCCACATACCGCAAAAAAAAAAAAAAAAAAAAAAAAAAAAAAAAAATCTACAAACAATAAATTGCTAGAGAGGGTGTAGAGAAAAGGGAACCCTCTTGCACTGTTGGTGGGAATGTAAATTGATACAGCCACTATGGAGAACAGTCTGGAGGTTCCTTAAAAAACTAAAAATAGAACTACCATACGACCCAGCAATCCCACTACTGGGCATATACCCTGAGAAAACCAAAATTCAAAGAGAGTCATGTACCACAATGTTCACTGCAGCTTTATTTACAATAGCCAGGACATGGAAGCAACCTAAGTGTCCATCAACAGATGAATGGATAAAGAAGATGTGGCACATATATACATATACAGTTTTTACTCAGCCATAAAAAGAAATGAAATTGAGTTATTTGTAGTGAGGTGGATGGACCTATAGTCTGTCATACAGAGTGAAGTAATTCAGAAACAGAAAAACAAATACCATATGCTAACGCATATATATGGAATCTAAAAAAAAAAAAAAGGTCATGAAGAACCTAGGAGCAAGACGGGAATAAAGACGCAGACCTACTAGAGAATGGACTTGAGGATATGGGGAGGGGGAAGAGTAAGCTGGGACAAAGTGAGAGAGTGTCATGGACATATATACACTACCAAATGTAAAATAGATAGCTAGTGGGAAGCAGCCGCATAGCACAGGGAGATCAGCTCTGTGCTTTGTGACCACCTAGAGGGGTGGGATAGGGAGGGTGGGAGGAAGGGAGGGAGACACAAGAGGGAAGAGATATGGGGATATATGTATATGTATAACTTTGTTATAAAGCAGAAACTAACACACCATTGTAAAGCAATTATCCTCCAATAAAGATGTTAAAAAATATATCTTAACTGTCATATATTGTCAATACTCTCACCAGTTTGTCATTTTTTCTTTCCTTTTCTTATGATGTATTTTGCAATATAATACTTTTAAGTTTTTATGTGGTCAAGTCTATTGTTTTCTTCTTAGTTACTGCCTTTGACGTTAAAGTTTAAAAAGACCTCTTACAGCCCAAGATTATAAAAACAGGCATTTGTTTTTCTTTCTCTTGCTTTTAAGGTTTTATTCTTTGTGTGACTTTAAAAGTTACAGGAGTCTGATTTTCCCCAAGTTTTTATCTGAATCCCCAGTAATAGTCTTGTTTAGTTTATTCCTGAGTGGTTATATATTTTGTTGTTATTGTGACTGGGATCTGTTTTCCCTTCGTCTGTTTCAAACTGGTTATTGCTATTTGAAAGAAAAGCAGTTGATTGTTGTATGTCTTGTGTGACTTAATTCTCACATTAGTTTTTTTTTTTTTTGCTTTATTTGCTTGAGGTTTTAGAAAATAATAGTTTCCTCTAAATTCTAATCAGTTGTAAGAGTTTTCCAATATCCAAACCTCATTTCTGTTTTCTTTTGTTGGATAGAAGTTCCAGAACAATATTGAATAATAGCAGTGATGGTAGTCACTTTTATGTTTTCTGTGTTTAGTGAAAGTACCTCTAATGTATCATTGTTAAGATCTGTGCTTGTCATTCATTTCAATAGACCATGTGGAGGAGGTACTTCTATTACTAGGATATTAACTGTTTTCATCAGTAACAGATGTTGAGTTTTCATCAAAAGCCTTTTTTAGCATCTAGTGAGTTAACCGTGGGATTTTTCTTTCTTCCTTTTAGTTTTAGTCATAGATTGGATAATGATGTCATCCTCACATTCCTAGAATAAACCCTTTTGGTCATGGTGTACTGTTGCATTAATTTGCTAATATGTTTGGAATTTTGTGTGTATTAATAAATTTAATTGGTATTATATTTATGTGTGCAGTTTTTGACAGGTTTTACCATCAGGGTTATGAAAGTGAATTGGAAGCTTTGTATTATTTTTAGCATAGAAATTATCTATTCCTTGAAGGTATGACAGAAATCAGTTTTAAAATTACATGGATTCAGTGCTGTTTGGGGGGAATAGTTATTAGACAACTGTTTCTTCCTCAGTTATTATTCAGGGCTTTTAATCAGTTCTGATAATTTTGTTTTCTAGAAAATTGCCCTTTTATTGAGATTTTCAAATTTAATAATGTAAAATTATTACGTGTATTCTTTTATACTTTAAATTCTTCTGTATCAAGAGGTTTTGTATCTTTTGTCTGATGTTGCTTTTCTGTGTGAATATTTTGGGAGGAATAGGTTTGATAGATGATTGTCTATTTATCTGTCCTTTTTTAAAAGACCCAATTAATGGATTTTAATTTTTAATTCTATTGGGGCTTGCATTCTAATTCATTAATTTTTGCTTTTAAATTTATTTCTCAGAATTTCTTTGCATTTTTAAAGCTCTTTAGTGTGAATGATTAATTTGTGTATTTTTCCCTTTTTTCTGCCTTAATAATAAAAGCATTTGCAACAGGAAATTTTTTTCATGGGATAAGCTTTGGCCCTGTCTTCTAGATTTTGACATATGAGAATTTAACTGAAATTTCTAAAGAGTTTGTAATTGTAGTTTTAATTTATTTTTTGCCTAAGATTTATTTTTAGTGTTTTACATATTCTGAGTAGATTTTGTATGTTTATTATTTTGTTAATTCTGAGTTTATTTTGTTATGATCAATGTGGCTTATACAGTTTCTCACTGAGGAAACTTACTGAGATTTTCTTCATTGACTATGTATGATCAATTTTGATAAGTGTGCCATGGACTTTTAAGAAGAATATGTATTATCTGTAAGGTATATGTAGTTTGATGTGACATATTTTATAAATTCCAAGATGTCATTGATTATAAGAATTATCAATTTAGTGACACTTCTAAGGAATAATTAAAATGTCTATTATGTTTAGTAAGCATTATAAGATGTATCCCAGTTTCAGATATGTGGAAAAAAATAATGATTAAGAGTCTTATCCTCCAAGTTCTTATTTTGAGAGTCTACTGTTTTTATTAAATTCTGAGAGAAGTGTACTAAAGTTTTGTTCTTTCATTGTGTTTTGTCTATTTCTCCTTGTATTTTTAATTGACTTTATATTTTTGTATTTCATTGCTTTATTATTCCATGTAAAAAGGTTCATGACTTTTTTGTGGAGTCTTTATTGCTTTACTAGTCTTGTAGAATTTAATGCTTTTTAAAAAAATTAATTAAACTAATTTATTTGGCATGTGGGCTCTTATTGGTGGCATGCGGGATCTAGTTTCATGACCAGGGATCGAACCCGGGCCCCCTGCATTGAGAACGTGGAGTCTTAACCACTGGACCACCAGGGAAGTCCCAGTGCTTTTTTTTTCTTAATACAGCTTTGCCACATCTGCATTCGTTTTATTTGCATCTACATGGTGGATTTTGCTGCCCCTCTACTTTCAGCTAATGTATGTCATCTTGTTTTAGGTGTTTCACTTATGAACAGGATTTTTAGCTTTTACCCAGTCTTAGGGTTTGCCTTTCCTGGGAATTTTTCTCTTTTATCATGATTATGTTTAATTTATTCCTGCCACCTTATTTTGTGCTTTCATCTCCTTTTTTTCCTTTTTGCTGTATTTGAATATTTCTTTTATTTATCTCCCCTTCATTCGTATGGAAATCTTACTATTTTTACTCTACTAGTGGAAACGTTTAAATTAAAAATATACATGTTTAAGACTCACAGATATAGAAAACAAACTTGTGGTTACCAAAGGAGAGAGGGAAGCGGGAGGAACAAATTAGGGATGTAGGATTAACAGGTATAAACTACCATGTATAAAATAGATGAGGCAACATGGGTATACTGTACAGCACAGAGAATTATAGCCATTATCTTGTAATAAACTATAATGGAGTATAAATTGCAAAAATACAGAATCACTATGCTGTACACCTGAAACTAATATAACATTGTAAAACAACTATACTTCAATAAAATATATATATATAAATGTTTAAACCTATTTATCAATGTTAATGGGGTCTCTGTGAAAGAAAAAAATAAATTTTACTACTTTTTTTTACTACTTTCTTCTCCAGACTCCATCCCCCAGGTATAGAAATCTATAGTTTTATAGATCCAGAATGTTTTTACGTAGTGAAATTTCTCTCTCTCTCTCTCTCTCTTTTTTTTTTTTTTTTTTTTCTGGCCACGCCACAAGGCTTGTGGGATCTTAGTTTCCCGACCAGGGATTGAACCTGGATACCAGCAGTGAAAGTACCAAGTCCTACCAAGTCCACTGGGCCACCAGGAAATTCCCTGAAATTTCTCTTTTAACTATAGAAATTGGCAGTAAACTTCTTCACCACATTCATAATAATTACTTTATACTTAACTGTTCTACTGGTCATTCACTGACCACTGTCTTCTTATTACTTCTTCCCATTTCTTAATTCTTTATTTTGATTCATTTTCCAATTGGTTGAAATATATTTTAGAGGATTTTTTTTTTCAGAATGTGGTTGGTATAATTTCTGAGTGATTGCTTGTCTTAAAATGTCTTTAGTTTCTGTTGTAGGGAAGTGTTATATGGTTCTGATCTTTTTTTTTTAATAAGTAATTAATGTTTCCCCCCCTCCTTAAGTTTTTGTTTTGTTTTGCTTTCATGAATTGTTGACATCTTGCTAGGTTAGGTCTGGGTGTGTGTGTGTGTGTGTGTGTGTGTGTGTGTGTGTGTGTGTGTGTGTGTGTGTGTGAAAGCTATATATGTAAATCTATATTAAATCCTTTCTGGTACTTAGTGAATTTCTCTGGTGGAAAGTCTCACATCTTCAGAGATTTTCTTCAATTTTTTTCTTTGATTTTGGCTTCTTTTTCATCTGATCAGTTCCCCCCGACTATAACTCCTAGTTGTAGCATGGTTTTAAACTTCCTTTCTGTTCTAAAATACCTAGAGATATGTCATGTTTCTACTAGACAGTGATTCTCAGTGATGGTGAAATTTGATGAGAAGGAGACCTTATGAGTAGTGGTCTTCCTCTGCTGATCTCTTTTTTTATTGGGGGTGGCATTTCACCATTCTATATTGGAATTTTATCTCATGAGAAGGAAAATCATTTGCTTTGGTTACGTAGCTTTGTCTGAGATGTGGGTACTGTGAAGTTGCACATCATTTTAGCCTTTGTTTGAAAAGTTGTTTGATACAAAATTGTATTCACTGCTGTCGGGTAGGACACAAGTGACATTACATCTTGATGTATCTTTCCAGAGAAAAGAAAGAAAAAACAAAAAATACCCTACCACTGTATAACAATGTATATTGGATCTCCTAAACTGTATTTCTTTTTATTTCTTTCATAATTTTCTGCTTTTTTTCTCTTAGTTTAGGGGAAATTTCTTGAGTTGATATTCTGTATGATATTCACTAGTTAGGTTTACTGCAGTTTACAGTGTGCTGGTTGCTATCTTCATTGGGAGTTTTGTTTTGGCAATTGCGTTTTTCTCCTCTAAGAATGTTCTTTTCATATTGCTCCGTTTTGTTTGTTTTCTGACCACGCCACGCTGTATGTGGGATCTTAGTTCCCCGACCAGGGATCAAACCCATGCCCCCTGCAGTGGAAGTGCAGAGTCTTAACCACTGGACTGCCAGGAAAGTCAGTTGTTCCTCTTTTATGATAGCCTGTTCTTATCAACGTGGCAGTCTCGAGTCCCACTGAGATTTTTTTGTTCTCTCCTGTTTGTGGCAATAGCTCTGTCTCCTGAGAGGCTGCTTGTCCTGAACACACGGATGGGTCCACTCCTTTTGAATTGCTGGATATTTTTATATCCAATGATTGTCCCTCTATTGTTTATATGTTTGAAGGGATATTTGCATACGTTCTGTAGCTGAAATAGGTTCTTTAGAAATTGTGTAGGCCTCTGTACAGTTTTTTATTCTGGAACAGGCTCCCTTTGGTAACCCAAAGCCTGCTGGTAGAACCCCCGCCCCAGTCAACCTAGTGCATCTGCCATCGCAGTGCCCTACTCCACTCAGCAGGCTTCCCTGCAGTCTCAGAGCTATGCTGTAACCATGGGCTCCCTCCAGTCTCTGGTGACACCACCAGAGACTCGAGTAGATTCAAATTTGTCCTCCTGCTTCAACCTCCAGCTCTCAGCCAGGGGCCATTTGTGAGGCTGGTTTGTGCTTGTGGGTTGCAGAATTGAAAGCAGGGAAGTTGTTTTGTGATCCACTCTGCTCTACACACATACTCTGCTGAAGGCTTCCAAAGCATAGGACCCCTCTTTGGAATCCAGGGGTGATATTTAGCCAAACTGGACCACTTGTGGTTGTCTAACCTTTCCCCCCACCCCGTGTATTTTTGTCTCTACCTGAAATACTTTCTTCTTAATCCCCATTTCCATCTGTGGAGATTCTATGTATCATTTACTTCCCAGCTTAATGCCACTTTTTTCCAGAAACTTTCTCAGATTCCCTCCACCATACCGTGATCACCCCTTTGTTGTATGTTCTGCTTTATAGTCTAGCTCTCCATATCTTTGTCACCCCCTTTCCATATGCATTATGAGCTACTTGAGTTTGGGAACCATGTCTTGCTTGCCTTTATATGGAGAAATATTAGAATGAAGAAGTTAGAGGAAGCCAGGTGTGAGTCCCCATTCAACACTTACCATGAAACTTTGGACAAGGAAGTTCCTTAACCTTTCTGAGTGGATGTTCTCCTCAAGAAAATGGGCATAACAGTAGTACCTACCTCATATGCCGTTTTGAAGATGAAATGAGATAACATAGCACAGTGAACATTGAGATAAATCTCAGTTTTGTTTGTGTACCCCTTACAGCACCTAGCTCACGTAGCATCTTATCCACACAGGCCTTCAGTTCATGGTGACTGAACGAACGCAGATCAGAGTGCTTTTCGCAGAACTCGCTTTTGGGTTGAGTCAGTGGCAGAGCCCAGGAAAGAATCCAGGGTTCCTGAGTATCTTAGACACGTTCCCACCTGTACATGCTGAGTAAGTGGGTCTTCACGTGCCTTTCATAAAGTGTCTAGAATCGAGGAGGAGGGATTTGTTTGTTTTTGTTTGTTCATTTGTTTGTTTAACAAACTGTAGCCCTGCTATAAGAGAGAGAGAACTCGGTTTGGTTGGTTGGATTTTCAAATAATCAGTTACTTTCTTGTCTGGGTTGAAGTTTTAGAAAGAAATAGCCACAAATGGAAGCTCAAAAGAGAAGCAACATAGTGTTACGGTGGGAATATCTGATTCCAAGTAGAGTTTCAGATGGTTGTTGATTGTTAAGTCCTCCTCCAACATGCTCCACAAACCCACCAATCGGCGAATGTGCTAATTCTATGGGTGGTTCTTCCTCTGCTGTTCTTTGGTATGCTGAAGGTGGCATGTCATCTCCCTCTGTCAGGTTCTTGTCTAGTAAGGTAGGAAAATCTCTTCCTTGATTATGTAGCTTTGACTAAGCTGAGGGATGTGATTATATGTTTTCAGTGGAAGGAAACTTTTGTAATTGCATCTCTCATTGATTATTACACTTGTGGGCGGGTGGGTAGAAGGGCGGTAAACACTGTGAAGTAAATATGCCTTCTAGGAAATTCTCCTCTTTCATAATTTACCTCTAGGCCTCCACTGCCCCCAGTCTTGGAAACTTGCTGGATATGATGTACCAGGAGCCAGCACGATGGTGCTACACATTCCAGACATTTTCTTTTATGAGCCGCCTGAAGGTACAGTTGGAGCCCTTCCCTGAGAAACTCTTAGAGGCCAAGAAGGCAGTACAGATCTTTGAGAGGTCTGTATACAGCGACAGGTAAGACCCTGAGCCCTCTATCAGTCACAGGCTCTGTTCTTAGCGCTGCATGTTTTCTCCTCTTGCTCAGACTCTGCACTGCTCTTGTCATTGAAAATGATACTTGAAAAAATTGGCTTTTTAAAGACAACACTATACAGATTTGTTCAGACTTATAATTTCACAGTTACCATATATGTCAAGAAAGGAGACTGTGTTTTTCATAATCTGAATGCATTTAATTTCTCACATTGGCACTGAATATGTTTCCTTATTCTTTCCTAGCATAGAAGCAGGCGGGTAGCTACCTAGTATAACCATTACATGCTAAAAGGCACAGAATAGACACTTAAGTAGCAGCATATGTTCTAGCAAACCAAATGAATCAGTGGTTGGTTATCACCTGGGAGAAAAAAGCAGTCGGAATTAAAATGTGTTCCTAAAATGATAGGAGAAATAAATTTATCCTTTTTTAAAATTCTTCAAGAAAGGATTTCTGAGTAGAAATAGCAGATTTGTAAAATTGGCTTCTATCTCGGATTTAACCTTTTTTGACCCTCTGTTGTGTGGCAGGGCTTATTGTTGGCCAGAATCTGTAAGAGACATCCAATCTCTTACAGGTCGGACGAAGAGCTTCATCCTGACCACCTGAGGGAGTAAGATGAGGAGTCACTTTTAATGAAAGCTAGCAGATAGCTTGGGAATTCAGCCCATCTGTTCTAGAGGAGCTAGTCCATCTATGCTCTGGAATTCCTGGTTCTGCCACAAAACCTGTCTGTCACTTGTGGATAAGCCATTTGAAGATGAAGTGAGGGTGCCTTAATCTGGACATCACTGAGGGTTTTTTATCTGAAGGTTATGAATGACCTCTGTCAGTGTGAAATGGTGGCATGATGGTCTATCTTAAGCCCCTTGAGTTATCAAAATGAAAAATGTTGCATTTTTATTGTCCAGTCACTTCTGAAACCACTAGATTGGTTACCCATTTAATTCCAAATTAGAAAAACTATCTCTGCTCCTTAGTGCTCCCATAAAGCCTCCTGGAGGGAAAAAAATAAGGATACATTTGTAAATGTATTGTGATTTTTTTTTTTTAGACATTACTTAAAAATCATTCAAGATATGTAAAACAAACCCTATAGACTAGGCATTCCTTCTCTGTGGACCCCAAGAGAGAGCCTACTCTTTATAAAAGCGAAATATGTGAATTATAAATGGTTGGGCTATAGATTTTAGTTCTTTTTCAGCTGTTGGATATACTACTACCTATTTTCCTTTCCCCTCTCCCAAGCCATGCCTCTTGAATTAGGAAGATGAATTACATATTACTACCTGCTTGGAAACATTCACCATCTTTTTTTTTTTTTGGCCTCGCTGTGCAGCATGTGGGATCTTAATTCCCTGACCAGGGATCGAACCCGTGTCCCCTGCAGTGGAAGCTCTGAGTCTTAACCACTGGACCGCCAGGGAAGTCCCTACCATCAGTCTTCTGATTTCCAGCCCTTTAGTGAGATAGACATGTGAGAGACCCCTTAGAAATAGAAATACTTGGTTTAGAAGGTACAAGACCTTGGGACTTCCACTCCTTTAAACATTTATCCATTTATTCATTTGCTCAGCACAGATTTGTTGAATGCCGCCTATGTTTAGGCACTGGACAGCAGCAGTAAGCAGAGCAGACCCAGTCCCTGCCTTCACGGTGACCTTAGTCTAACAGGGAACTTTGAGACTGCACGTGTGCTCATGTGTGTTATATGTGTTCCAAAGGAGGAACATGGCTTATTTGGGAGAGTGGATGACAGGGAGGGAGAAATCTAAATCTTTTCTGTTTGAGTTGAAAGAAAATAATAGCATGTGGTTTTAGAGCAGGGAACTTTACGCCTAGGTCCTTAAGCTGGTTCTTCCCTGCAGCCCCTGCATTCGGGCTGCAGGGTTCCCTCCCCTCAGCAGTCAGCACCACGGCCTTCTATGCCCTCTTGCCCCTTCACCACCAGCTCTGGAGAAATAAAGAAGTGCTCATCTTCAAAAAAAGGCGAGGGCCCTTTTATAGGACTTATTAACAGATATTTACTTTCTCTTTATAAGATCTTAATTTCCATGTTACCTGTGAAGAAGCTGAAAACATTTTTCAGATACTGAAATAGAAATTCACCTCTTTTCTTTGTTGCCTTCGGCTAGGCTGTAGCTAAGCCATTCCAGACTGGAAGAGTTGACTTCTGGAGCTCCCAGATTAGTGTCTTCATAGCCTAATGATGAAGTAGTTACAGTGACAGCTAAGGTGTCTTGAGTACTGTGTGCCCAGTCACTCTTGTAAGCACCTTGTAAGTATTACGTACAGTCCTCACAACTCTGTGAGTTACGTTCAACTGTTATCTTTGTACAGAGGAAGAAGCAGGCTGAGAGTTTGATGTCTTGCCCCTGGTGACACAGCTAGTGAATTTTGAAGCCAGGCCAGACTCAGGAGTGTGACTCTGCAAGCCATTCTCTTATTGCAGCACTCGCAGCCTTGCGGTGTATACTTCCCTGAGCCATTCATAGATAAGGATTCTGAATTTCATTTTCCCAGAAGTAGCCAGTTGCTGAGCGTTGCCTTAGAAACTGGAGTTCATTGTTCAGGATGTAAATTGTGTTTTGTATCAAGATGCCTGAGGTTTGAAAGCAGAACTGACCCTCCTGACATGATGGTTTCTAGTTAACTCTTATTTCCCATTCGCCAGATCCTCCTTTAGTTATGGAAGTAAGCAAGGGGCAAAACTAGTTTGATTTTTAGATTTAGCTTTCTTGTATCTGGATTAGAAGCTCAGAGGCGGAGGAAGCAAGAGCTTATATGTGCTTGCTTTGGAGGAGAGTCTGCTTTCTTGGTAATACTGCAGTTAGTAGGAAGTGCATTTACTGCTCCATAGGTGACACCATTTCAATACATTTCCTGCTCTACTTCTCAAGTAGGCAAAAGGTTGGCTCAGTAGCCTGGAGACTCAGAAGGCTTGAGTCCTTAAATTAAAAGTGGTGGGTGCTTTATACTAGATTGGCTTTTTGTTTGGGGGTTTACTTGCAGTAGTAATAAGGAAACCTTAAAAGTTTGAGTTTACATGCAAGTTTGAGTTTACATGCACCATTTGCTATGTGTTTTGACTGGTTTCCAGCAGGGAAAATTGTTAGCGACCAATGATATTCTCTTTCAGTGTTCCTTTTCTTCCAGTGGATTAATCCATCCAGAGAACTGTGATTTTGGCCTCTAAAGTCTAAATTCTATTCTCATCTTAGTGTTGAGCAAGGAGGGAGAGACATAGGTGAAGAATTCAGATTTCTTAAAGATGGGTGAGGAACTAGAAAGGTTAAGTGTCACCTATACTTCAGTTAAAAAAGAAAAAGAAAAAAAAGATTGATGAGGTGCTAGAAAGGTTAAGTGGTTTGGACAGACATGGAACAAGTTGGTTATTGATTCTTTTTTTTTTTGCTTCTCTCTTTCTTTGGCCTTTCATTCCATTTCCCATTCTCCTCCCCTCTCCCCATCCTACTTACATTTCCAATCAGGTATATCTTTGCAAAGACTCTTTTTGAAAATGGTTCCCTCAGTGACATCGAATGGCACATCTATCAGGACTGGCATTATTTTCTCCTGCAGGAGTTTGCCAGCCGGCTCAGATTACATGGCTTCATCTACCTCCAGGCTGCTCCCCAGGTAACACAGAATTTAAAGCCTTAGACTTTAGGGCCATATGAAACTTAAGAGCTGATGTTCTCTGAGCCCCTGATTTTCCAGTTGGAGAAAGTCGATTGTGGGTATTACCTGGAGCACAGAGAGCAATGGATGAGTACCCTCCCATCCTAGCGTGAGCACCCACAGGCTTTCTGGGCAGAGTGCTAAAGCCAATGACTGTGCGTAGAAAGTGTCCTTCTTGATGTAGCAACCACATAGAGAAAATTGGGCTTTATGTTTATCACCAGGGTCTGCAGGTTCGACCCTCTGATCAGCTAACCTGTAGCCAGTTGCCTCAGCTTTTCCTTCCCTCTAACTGGGTCATCAGAGTCTGTGATGGTCTTGATGGTTTCCTGAATAGCATGTCAGGAGGAGGAAAAGTGTTTCCTCACCTCATCCTGATACCATCCGAATTTATAGTCTCCTTTTGAACCTTAAGGGTGCCACTGGTAAGGCAAGATGGACTGTGGAAGTTGCATCCCATGACCCTCTGACTTGGACCGTGGAGCCAGCCCAGCACACAGTAGGGTGATGTTATGGCAGCAGCACTGGAGTCTCTGGAGACAGCAGTGGTCCTTAGCTCTGCCAACAGGCAGTGACCGTGCGCAGGCCCTGGAAACCTTTCCCCAGAGGGGTCCTTGTCTGTCAAATCCAGTGTCTCAGGCTAGTGATCTCTAAGGGCTCTTCTGGAGTGGGAGTCAAGGCAGGGGTTATTTTTTGAGGGATGTGTTGTTCTCCCCTTTTTAGACAAATATCTGACATACAGTCAAATGCCAGATATACCACATTATCTTAGGAGGGAAAGCTCCCTTCAGGCTAGAGGCCGTGCTTTTAGAGACAGGACTGAGTTTTGTGGAAGGGGGAAGGCTGAGAGCAGATTGACTGATCAGAAAATGGGTGGGAGAGCCCCAGTTGCACAGGCTCACAGGAGCCAGAGGCGAGAGGACCGGATGGAAGGGCCTGACCAGTTTGAATGCCTTGGGTGTGACAGGGAGCAGGTATTGGGGCTCTTTGTGTCGGGAGCTTCTGAAGATCGTGAGGCAGAAGCTAGATCATAGGAGGAAATAAAGAGATTACACGGAAGTAAATAGGGTCTCAGGTTTAAAGTGAAACTTAGCTAGAGATGCAGTGGAGCCAGAGGGCTGAGAACCTTCTGTGAAAATAATGAAGCTAAAAGTAGCTGCCTTGCGTATTTATGACTTGCACAGTAGTCTTCATTGCCTGGGAGCAGGGATAGAAGAGGCCAATTATGAGGGTGACTGTACTGTAGGGGCAGGGATTGGTGTCAGTGATTAGGGGAAAAGGAGACCCCTGCCAAAAGGATGGTTTGAAGTAGCTGAGTGTCGGGTTCAGGGTGAGAGGAGAATCCTGGCCCCCAGGAGGGCTCATGGATGAGTAAGAGCATTGTGGACTTGAACTGAGGGAAGATTGTGGTTGGATTTTGAAGAGGTGACAGGTTTCCAGTAGGAGTTCATGGGATGGATAGTTGAAAGCAGAAGTAGGTTGAGGGGCTAAGCATTAAGAGAAGAATTGAAAGTACTGACCTAGCCTTTTCCCGGCTCCTAACCTAAGCTAACCTAACCTAACCTGCTGGGACACTGGGACCCAGCAAGGGAAGGAAGAACGTCTTCCTCACTTCTCTGTGCACTTGGAATGACTTTGTGAGAAGAGACAATGATGATGACAGTGGTGGTGGTGACTGTTATTTTTATGGTGTGGCTGATACATCTTTTTGGAGAGACGAGCTGAGGTATTTCAGCTGGGGTAGAATAAGGGTTGAAGGATTACTGCAACTTGATGGTAGAAAAAAATAGCTTATTCATTTTGATATTGAATGGGGATTTTGGTGCTATTTTGATGGCATTAGAGCCAGGAACCAGGAATGTCGATATCCTTCCCCTGAAGTCACCACTGACCTCTTCTGTGAGACCCAAAGGGAACTATATCTAAGAGAGAGCCGAACAGAAGTGAAAACATCTCTGTGTAGAAAGCTGTTGAGCAAGTGCTCAATCCCCCGGCAGATGCTACGTTCAGAGCTCGAGGGATGGGCTCAAGTAGGGCCTTTTGCTCCTTCCCACCTACCCTCCCCTAAATTGTAAAAAGCAAGCGAGCCAACAGTAAAAAATCAGAAGAGAAATGGCTGGGCCTCAGTGCCCCATGGAATCGGGAAGAGAGAGTGCAGCTGGCCCGTGTGCCTCCAAGAGCCAGGCCGTGTTTGCAGTCTGGACACAGCGTGCTGCAAAGGCCTGGGAACAAGTGGCACCTGGATGCTGGGCTTGAGAAGCACAGCGGCCAGACCCACTAGCAGTCACTGTCCAGTTGCTGTCTCTGACTTCAAGCAGTCCGAACAGCAGCTCTTCCGGCGGTGAGGATGCGGCGGGCAGGGGAATGAAGGGGCAGCTGCCATTTCCAGCTGCACTGCTTTCCTATTCACATTCAGTATGTCCTCCCCATGAGGACTGAGGTAAAGAGGGACCAGACTAAAGCACTGTCTGCACAGGTTTTTTTTTTAAAGAACTTGTTGTAACCATATCAGTAAAGCAACAATTATGCCAAATGCTCAAAATAGAAGTTTACCTAGGCTTCTGGAGGGAAGAAAAGTTTGCTCTATTAAGCAAATTAACAGTGCAAAGGGAAATGATAGCCCAGTTTAGCAGGAGAGACTTTAGCATCAATGTTTGCCTGCCAGCAATGAATGAATAATTATAGCTTTTATAAAAAGAATTGCTCTGCCCTGTGTATAATTGAAGCCATAAAGCCACATTCTAAAAAATACGCATTTTCATTAATTCTGATAATATTTTTCTCTCAGGAAAACTAGGTAGCTTTGCTATATTTAGAAATCCTGAAGCTACCTTGCTGGCAGGAATGTGAATTGGTCAGCCTCTAAGGAGGCAGTTTGGCAGCGTATACTAGCAGTGCACATACTTTTGACCTATTAATCAAGCTCCTTGGAATTTACTCCATAAATATGCTCCCACGTAGGCAAAGTGGTTCGTGTGCAAGGCAACATTGTTTACAATAGCAAGTTATTGTAAACAACCCAGTAGTCATCAGTAGGGACCGGTTGAATAGATTATGCTCCATCCATGCACTGATCAATTCTGAAGTCATGAAAAAGAACTAGAAAGTACTATACTGACATGTAGCGATCTTCAAGACATATTGTTAAGTAAAGAAAAATAAGAACTAAGTACATGGTAGGAGACCTTTTATATGTATGGGGTTTTTTTTAAAAGGTGGGGTTAGGAATGTGAAATGCGTGAATCTTTCTGAAAGTATACAACAAGTCACTAACATCTGTCATCAGTGGGGTGGAGAACTGGGTATCAGGAAGTCAGTGGTGTAAAGATGTGTGATGGGCAGGCAGGGGAACAAGGGGAGACGTCTGGAAGCAGTCAGTGATGAGGATGCCAGTAGGGGCAGGATGACCGAAGGAGAAAGAGGAGGTTCAGAGCGAAGGAAAGCAGAAATGGAAAAGAGTCAAGTAGGAGCAAAAGGCCGATAGAGGTAGACTAGGTCAGAAATGAAAACGTTCAGTGAGTATGTGCAACAAATACTTATTGACCACCTGCTCTGCCAGGCCCTGCGCTCAGCCCTGAACCAGATGGACTCCGGCCTGCCTTCTGGGTCTCCCCCAGTCACTGTGCCCTTAGAGCACCCTGTGCAGACCTCCCTCTGTCACCTGATACAGCTGAAATACCACTGGGGGTCTGTGTTTGTCCAGGGCCTAGCGTAGCGCCTGGCTCGCAGAGTGGTGCTGAGTAAGCTGGTACCAGAGATAAAGGCAGAGCCCTGCCTCTTCCGGGAAGCGCCTCTGACTGCCTAAGCCCAACTGCTGCCTCCCTTATCTGACCGCTGCACTTAAGATCCAAACCTCCCAGTTCAGCACTTGATTTGCTATTTTGTGTATGTTGTTTTACTTGTTATCTAACTAGATTATAGAATCCCTAGGACAAGGACTTCATCTAAGTTTAGAGCAGTTCTTAATTCAGGGGAAAGAGATGAAAAGGGGTAAGTGCTAAAAATATTAACATGTTAGATCTGTGTTAATCAGTTTGAAAAGTTGGACATAAGATCATAAATGAAATGTGTTTATATGATTTTCTTTCCTTAGAGGAAAGATGGGACAAGAGGGAAACAGCAAAGACTCTGCATCTTTAGGGCTATTGTACCCTACCTTTGGGGATAAAGTTTACATCTGGGAATAAAGTTTAAATGTTTGAAAGAGAGAAGTCCTAAATCAGTGGGTTAATCTACTTGTTCTTCCCAGGACATTGAATAATAAGGCATTTGCCTGGGAGAGAGAGGAGGGAAGGCAACTCAGGCAAAGCAAACATTCAGAGCAAAAGTTTTGAGATGTGAAAGAGCTTGATCTTTCAAGGAGGTCAAATCTGGCTGAAGCCGTGGGTCCAGGGGAGGAAGGAGCTAAGGAAGTTGAAAGTGGAGAGTTAGGAGGGGTGGCCAGACTCTGGGAATGGCCTTGTATGACCAGTAAAGGAGAAGCTGACATTCCCTGAGCCACTGTGCTTCAAACTTTCTGATCAGAGTGAAATTATGCACACTCTGGAAGGAGTGGAGGATGGAGAGTTAGTCTCAAGCCTCACTTTTTTTACTTCTTTACCTTTGACCTGTGCAGAATTTGCATTGTGCCCCGGAGTGAGTGTTTGGTACGATATGAAAGAGATGTTTCAAAGTACTTACCCTTTGGTAAGTATGATGTTCCTCATACTTCCTTGAATCCGGGCTGAAGGCAATAAGGACCCTGGGAGGTATTTCAAGCAAGGAGAGTAACACCGTTACAGTCAACCCTCCATATCTGCAGACACAGACCCCACTGATGTGGAGAGCCCACTGTCATTTCTTACACATAAGGGACTTGAGCAGCCTTGGATATTTGTATCCTCAGGGGGTCCTGGAACCAACCCCCCCTTACCACAGATACTGAGGGACAACTGTATATTGCAATACTCTGGAAGGGTGGACTGAGCAGGAAAACTGGGAGGAAAGACAGCATTTGCCAGGAACTTGATGGGCTCCCTCTGTAAGTCTTCACAGCGACCCGTGGGATTGATGAAGGGGGAGGAAATGGAAGCCCACAAAGCTTGCCCCGCTGCTGCCTGGTGAAGACGGGAATTTAACCCTGGACTTTGAGACTTTAGGGCCTATGCTCTTTCCACATGCTTCACCGCTTCCGGGAGGCAGGGAGCCAGAAGGCACTTGCTCGTAGTCCAGGTGAGAGATGATGAGGCCTGACCAGGGCAGAGGTGAGGAGAGTCAGCTGAAGAGAGATTAAAGAGAGTTCGGTGACTTCCTGGATGCGGCTGGGAGGAGGAAAGAAAGGTTAATTCCAGGTTCCCAGGGTAGATGGTGTCTGTTATTAACCTGTGATTGAATAAAAAAAACAAGGCAGCAGAAGCAAAGTCGTAGTGCTAGTGCCCAGGATAGACATGGCAAGTGGGTCTGAGAGCACCCCAGCTTTTGTAACAGCTGAAATAACCAAAGAGCTCAGCAGATCCTGGGGATTGTCTTTCAGGTTTGTTTGAAGAGACTACACCTGAGGGCCAGGGAAGAGGAGAAAGGAATTGAGTTGGCGTATCTTGAGCAGCTTCATGCTCAGCACGAAGCCTGGCTTGTCCGCAAAACAACCCCGTAAGTGGAGAAGAGAGCAGCAGTGGGCAGAGGCCTGCCTTCCTGCAGCTGGTCATTAAAATACAGGAAGTTCAACATGCAGCCCCTTAAGCAGGTTCAGAATGTGCTGGAAGTGGTTGGAATTGTCAAGCATTATCCAAGTCAGAAATTTAATATTGGATATAATCTATATATTCCAATAAACTTCTGATTAGATTCTATTTCTCCAGCTTTTTTGTTTTTTGACATTCCCTGACTGACCATGGTGATTGATTATGGTGACATAGTTGGCTCAGGGTAAAGGGCTGTGAAAAATTTTAGAGAAATTGTCAATGTACTCAGTTGACATTCCTAGTTTCAGCCTTTCCTCCCTTCAGGCTTGGTGTGGTGTCCATTTAAAATGTTTGAGGCTCTGACCTTCGGTATCAGTCTCAAGACCAAAGAGGAATTTCAGCTTCATCTTCCCAGCCAACTTTATGGGAATTCTTTTTTTAAACTACTGTTTACATGAAATTTCCTTAAGAAGGTATGTGACCTTAGATCTGTTCTGAATTATGAAGACTGGTGAGTATGTGAAACCTGCCATCTTTTTTCTGTTCCCTAAATGTCTGTGCTTCTTATAGGCTCTACTCTGAGGCTCTGCTGAACATCCCAGTGCTGGTATTGGATGTCAACGATGATTTTTCTGAAGAAGTAACCAGACAAGAAGCGCTCATGAAGAGGGTGGGGAAGACCTTAACTCCTGCTTTCTAGTAGATTTCCTTTTTTGCACTTTTATTGCTTCAGACTTCAGTATGGGCCCTGTGCATTGTGCCTCAAATGGCACTTCACACTCCAAAGCCTGTGGGGCCTTGTAGAAGTTAGTAATATGATCCCTATTCTCTAATATTTTGGGCCAATAACTATTAAATACTTGACTTGTAATATGTGCTTTCCAGCTGACTCTCTCCTCTAAGGTATTCTAGAACTAGGGAAATGAGACTTCTGGATTCTATCCAGCTCTGCCACTTGATACTGTAGGACCCTGCGCAGGTCACATTTCCTTTCCATACCTATTTTCCCTTCCTCACAAAAACTCATGGGCTTGGCTACATTTGCATTATGGATGGACTATTGTGTGGTCTCCTGAAAATGTGAAATTAACTTTTGGTTTTTCTCTTGCCCACAGGTAAACACCTTTGTAAAGAATCTATAACCAGTACCAGGATGTTCTAGCTGTGATCTGGGCTCTCTGACTTTTTGAAGCCAGAAGAATACCAAGTCACCCACCTTCCCATCCCCACTCCCATCTCCTTTTACACCTAGAGTGCTCTGACATTCAGGGGTTAGGTTTCTATTACCCTTAAACCCTGCCTTTGTCTTCCTTTATATCTCAAGGACTTCTTAAATAGAGTCTACATTTTTGTGGATTTTGCTATCCAGTTGTTCATTTATTTCAGCGTGTGTCTACTGGTGCCTGCTCTGAGCTCCCCTCCAGACTGGCCATTTTCACGTGAGAAAAGTCTTTGCTTTTCTTCTTCTTGAATCCTTCACCAGCCAGACTTCCCTGTGTGTTCACCGGCTCCTTCTGACATGCCAGGGCGGGAACTGCTTCTAGGACCCCTAACCAAGCTCTACCTTAGGCATGAAGAAGGGAAGTAAAGTGACTCAGGAGTGGGTGGATGCTCAAGTGTGAGTCCCCAGAGCCAGGAAATGGAGCCCAAACTCCAGGAAGCTCCTCTGTCTCCTCCCACCCAGCACTCTTGGTTTGGGGGATGGGCTGGGGATTTAGACCTTTGTCTTAGAGCTGAAGAACCTGGATGAAAGAAAGGGAGGGAAGGAGGGAGAGAACAAACCATGAGCCTAAAAGTTCAGCATCTGATATTTAGGGTTCGGTCATCCTGGCACTCTGGCCTGCTCCAAACACCTGACCCAGTGAGTTTCAGGTGACCTTAATGGAGTGAATCTGTCTGTGCTGGAAAGAAAGAAAATAACTTTTTGTGCTGCACTTCAAGCTTCAAGGACAGTTTATTGTTAAGAGAGAAAAATACATGGCCCTATAGAATGGAAGTGCTTCATTGAAAGAAGACTGCAGATCCACGATTCACCGGGATCGGAATTCCTGCACTGAGCCCTTGACAGTTGCACAGGCCCGCAGGAAAATGAATGAGCTTGGGACCCAGAGTGTCCCAGGAGACAGAAACCTGTGTTTCCCTTGATGCTTGGGAAAACGAGTGTGAGACTGGTTTCTAACAACTGTGGGATGTTTTGAAATCGCACGGCATTTCTTTATCCTACTTTAAAAAAATTTTTTTTTTTAATTTATTTTTGGCTGCCTTGGGTCTTCATTGCTGTGCGCGGGGGCTACTCTTTGTTGCGGTGCGCGGACTTCTCATTGTGGTGGCTTCTCTTGTTGCGGAGCACAGGCTGTAGGTGCACGGGCTTCAGTAGTTGTGGCTCGCGGGCTCTCTAGAGCATGGACTCAGTAGTTATGGCGCACGGGCTCTAGAGAGCAGGCTCAGTAGTTGTGGCGCACGGGCTTAGTTGCTCCGCAGCATGTGGGATCTTCCCGGACCAGGGCTCGAACCCGTGTCCCCTGCATTGGCAGGCAGATTCTTAACCACTGCGCCACCAGGGAAGCCCCTATCCTGCTTAAGAAAATGTTAACAGCTTTACTGAGATGTAATTCACATACCATACAATTCACCCATTTAAAGTGCAAAATTCAGTAGTTTTTAGTATAGTCATAGGGTCGTGCAACCATCGCCACAATCAATTCTAGAATGTTTTCATCACCCTCAGAAGAAATGCCACACCAGCTGCTGTCACTCCCCCACAATCCCCACCCACATGCGCCCCACCCTGGGCAATCACCAGTCTACTTTCTATCTCTACTGATTGGCCTATTCTGGACATTTCATATAAATGGAATCACATACTATGTGGCCTTTTGTGACTGGCTTCTTTCATTTTAAGGTTTTCAGGCTTCATCCAAGTTGTAACACGTATCAGTACTTCATTCCTTTTTATGACTAAATATTTCGTTTTGTGAATATACCACATTTTGTTTATCTGTTCATCCATTGATGCACACGTGGATTCCATTTTTTGACTATTAAGAATAACACTGCTATGCAAATTCATATACAGGTTTTTGTGTGGACGTTATGTTTTCATTGCTCTTGGGTATATACCGAGGAACGGAATTATTGGGTCAAATGATAACTCCACGTTAACTGTTTGAGGAACTGCTAAACTTCCAGAATTCCATGTTACATTCCCTCCAGCAATGTATGAGTGTTCCACTTTCTCCACATCCTTGCCATCTATCATTTTGATTATAACCATCCTAATAGGAGGAGTGAAGGCGTATCTCATTGTGGCTTTGATTTACATTCCCTTAATGGCTAACTAGGTTGAGCAAAACTTTTCATGTGCTTATTGGCCATTTGTATATCTTCTTTGGAAAAAAATGTCTATTCAAATCCTTTGTCCATTTTTTCCAATTCCGTTATTTGACTTTTTATTGTTGAGTTGTAAGGGTATATGTTCTGGATACAAGTCCTTATGTATATGATTTACACATATTTTCTCCCATTCTGTGGGTTGTATTTTCATTTTGATAGTGTCCTTTGAAGCACAAAAGTTTTTTATCTTGATGAAGTCAAATTTATTCTTGTCACTTATCTTGGCACCATGTCTAAGAAAGTTTTGAATAACCCAGGGTCACAAACATCTCCTATGTTTTCTTCTAAGAGTTGTATAGTTTTAGCTCTTACATTAGGTCTGTGATCTTTTTTTTTTTTTTTTTTTTTGCGGTACACGGGCCTCTCACTGTTGTGGCCTCTCCCGTTGCGGAGCACAGGTTCCAGACGCGCAGGCTCAGCAGCCATGGCTCACAGGCCCAGCCGCTCCGCGGCATGTGGGATCTTCCCGGACCTGGCACGAACCCGTGTCCCCTGCGTCGGCAGGCGGACTCTCAACCACTGCGCCACCAGGGAAGCTCTATGTGATCCATTTTGAGTTAATTTTTGTGTAGAGTGTAAGGAAGGGATTCAACGTCATTCTTTTGCATGTGTATATCCAGTTATTCCAACACCATTTGTAGAAAAAACGTGTTGAAAATCTGTCCCACTTGTTCTTGTGTTTATTTGCTGCTTCAGGCTTTGGACAAGACCAGGGATGAACACAGGGTATTAGGTGTGTTTTGGAAACTCAGTGGTTTTGGTCCTTTAGCTCTGAGGGGCCTGAATGTTTCATTCCCATTTAAGTTTCCAGGAACCACTAATGTAGAAATCACCTGTAAACCCAGAGTAAGAGCACTAGGCCCCCACCCTTCATTCATTTATTCAATCATCAACAAATATTTGACTCTGTGCCATATGCTAGGGACCAAGGAGATAACAGTGAACACAACAGAAGGCAGACCTTGTCCTCACCTCACAGAACTTGTCATCTAATGGAGAGGGTGACAGACACTGAACAAGTATTGCAGGTGTAGTGACTGTTTCAAAAGATGTACAGGTGTACCGTGGGGGCCTATAACAGGAGGAGCCAACATAATCTGGGATAGTCCCCCTGCAAAAGTGACATCTATTCTGAATTCTGAAGAATGAGTGGGGTATTTAGGCAGAGAAAAATGTTATGTGCCAAGGCCTTCATGTGAGAATGAGGCATTAGGCCCAGACTGTCAAAACTTGATGAGGTTAATGAGCTTATCACTTAAAAATATCCTCTTTTCCACATTCTCCACTTAGTCTTCTAAAGTCTGAAAATCTACAAATTCAGCGTTTCTTTCCATTTGTAAACATTGCCTTTAGAATGTAACTGTTCTCTAAGATAGTCAAAGCTATCAACAGTCTCACCTGGGTGAAATAATTTGCCATTTTCCAAATTGGTAGCTGAGCTGGTCTGGCGAGAGAGAGTACATATTTAATGAGACGTAGTTTGGGACTTTAAGGATGGGGGTGGAGGTAGGTCTGGGTGAAGTGTTTAAATATGGAGATTAGGTCTGCACTGGCAGGCCAGTCTGGGTGGGCTGTTCTCACTCTTGGATTAGACGGTCCCCCAGAGTCAAATAACTGGGATTAACACATTAAAACAGCTACATTTCTTTCCGGCTTACGATGTGGTAAAACCTGCTGTTCTAGAACCAGAATAATTACCTTAATGGGTTTATAACGTGGATTGAGGCTGTGAAAGTTCTCAAACTCTCAGGCTCTTAACATGAAAGGAGAAGGTGAAGTTTCAGGTGAAAGAGGCTCTTTTATATACAAATGCGAGAATCACTGGGAAAATGAAGCAATAAAATAACATGTATTTTAAAATTGAAAGACTAAGCTTCTTCAGCCCTCACTTTAAAGAGTAGGCAGTTTAAATCTCTGGACCACTTTCTCTTTTTTTTTTTTTAATTTTTTTATTTTAGTGTTTATTTATTTAGCTGTGCTGGGCATTAGTTGCGGCACACGGGATCTTCGTTGTGGCATGTGGGATCTTTAGTTGCGGAATGCAAACTCTTAGTTGCAGCATGTGAGATCTAGTTTCCAGACCAGGGATTGTACCCGACCCCCTGCATTGGGAGCATGGAGTCTTAGCCACTGGACCACCAGGGATTGTTCCCGACCCCCTGCATTGGGAGCATGGAGTCTTAGCCACTGGACCACCAGGGAAGTCCCTACTTTCTCCTTCCTGGAACTCTTTCCTTTGTTGGTCTCTTCTGGCTTTTCCACTACTTGGTGTCTCCCTTTCTGTCTCCCTGGCTAACTCACCTTTGTTTCCTCTCCTCTAAAGTGTTGGTGTTGCCCCAGGCACCCTTGGCTCACTTCTGTCTTTACTCACTCCTCTTGTTTGTGATCCTGTATTTGTTTTCTATTGTTGCCATATCAAATGACCATAAAGGTGACTTAAAGCAGTACAGACTTATTATCTCACAGTTTTGTAAGTCAGAACTCTACCATGGGTCTCGCTGGGTTAAAATCAAATTATCAACATGGCTGTGTTCCTTTCTGGGGGTTCTAGAGGAAAATTTGTTCCCTTACCTTTTTTGTCTTCTAGATGCTGCCCACATTCCTTGGCTTGTGGTCCCTTCCTCTTCAATGTTGCACCTCTGACTCTTCCATCATCACATCTCTCTCTGACCACAGCCAGGAAAGGTTCTTTGCTTTTAAGGTCCCGCTTGATTACATTGGGCTCATCTGGAGAATCCAGAATACTCTCCCATTTCAAGGTCTTTAACCTTAACTACATCTGCAAAGTCCCTTTTGCTAGTAAAGTAACATTCACAGGTGCCAGGGATTAGGTTGTGGGCTTTTTCTGGCATGGGGCAAGCATTTTGCCTTGCACAAATCTCAAACACTGTCAAGGTGTGCACTATTAACATGGGGTGAGGACTTTTAAAAACTTGGAGATGTTACGGAAAATGTGGATCATTTGCAATAGCGTAGAGAATAGTACAGAGAACTCCCATATCCCTATTGCTCATGTCATCATCAATCAGCCTAAGATCACTGGGAACAGACCTGTATTTTGAGAAAAATCAGATTTATTAACTCATTGAAATGAAGGAGACCACATACCAGAAAAGCTATGGGTGTCTCACCAAACAGGCAAAGAGAGAGTTATAGGACTTAGGGTAAGGATAGAATTTTGGTAAAATTTAAATGAAGCAATGTTTTGATAGGCTCAACGCAAAGCAGGAGTCAACATCTGGTCTGAACTGCACTAAGGAAAGGTTCATTTCCTTAGAAAGTGCAAAGTTAAGATAAACATGGAATGTTGTGCTCAGAAGCCCCTTATCTGAAGCTCTGAACCTGGTTTGCAAATCAAGACTGCTTCCCTGGGAATTCCCTGGCAGTCCAGTGGTTAGGACTCCGCGCTTTCACTGCTGGGGGCGTGGGTACGATTCCTGGTTGGGGAACTAAAATCCCGCAAGCCATGTGGTAAGGCCAAAAAAGAAAAGAAAAGAAAAAAAACAAAAAACGACTGCTTCCCTGTGTCAAAGTGACTTAGATCCTCCCGGCAACAGAAGAGTGATTCATTTTTACTGATAAAATTTCAAACAGCGAAGTTTCTGATGGTCTATGATTTTAGAGAACAAGGTTTCCCAGTGAGTCGGAAAGCAGTAGTCGCACAAAAAAGGGGGTGGTTATGATACTTTAGCTGCAGTGTGCCCTTAGGAGGAATAGTTTCATAGTAACTTTGTAGCTAGCCTAACCTATGTCTGTCCTCCCAGCCTGACGAATGTCAGGGCAGCTTTTTCTTCCCCTGACCATGAGCTAATTTTTACTTTTTCACCCACTTCAGTTATCTACTCATAGCCAATTTTGTTTCATCTATAGCCTACCCACCACTCTCAGATGATTTTGAAGCAAATCACAGACAGGAAGATGACTTTTAAAGCTACAGCTATATTGACCTCTGGATGTCATTACCTGGACATCCCTTATGCTCAGTGTGTACAAGACAGAGTTCTCAACCCCACCCCCACCTCAGCCAGCAAAATCCGTTTCTCCTGCTTCTCCGTTTACCCAGTTGACTCACTAGAAGCTTTGGAGTCATCTTTGCCCCTCCAGCTCTCATTGTCCCCTCCTTTTTCACCAAAGTCTACCTTTTCATCTCTCAAATCTTCTCTGCACCTCACTTTGTTTCTCTAGTTGCAGGTGTAGTGGATATTGTGGTTGACTCGCCAGCATTCATTCACTCTACCTGCTGTGTCTTGGCGCTCACAGGGCTCCCTTCTCTGTATGGGCGGCCAAAGCCAGGAGTGGCTGGAACGCCCACTCACCGGCCAAGCCCCGGCCAAAGCCCGCCCATCACTATTACCACTAATCGTCTCTTTCCTGAGATACCTCAAATAGACCATGAATTAAAGACCTGTGGTTGCTATGCAAAAGAACAGCTTCAGGTCGGGTCTCAGGACACACCCCTGCCACCAGATAGCTGCCCCTCAGCCCTTGCCGTGTGGAAGTATCCCAGCTGCCATGTTTTTATAACCTCACCTCCCACCACTCATTCCATAAACCCACAAGACTAACCTAGGTTCCAGAATACAACCTGTGTTTCCCGCATAATGCGATGCTTTCCTCTCCCTCCCTGTCACCTTTTCCCCACTCTTTTTTAACTGGAAGACCTACTTATTCTGCCAGTCCCAAGTGTGCTCCTCCTCTCTGTGTGAGGCTCTTCCCTCTCCCCTCACACAAGCATCCAGGCTTTGTGCCTTGGACCCTCTGCTTATTAAACTATGTATCAGACCTGAATAAAGTCGTCTGGAGGCACCTCTCCCTCCTGGGCTTTGCCATTCTCAACACAGACCATCTTAGTCACTTAGCACAGTGCCTGACATGTATCTATTTATTGATACTTAGTGAGTGACTAACAGAGACTTGCTAAATAAATGAATGTTGTAACTGGAGTCATGATCTGCCCTTTCTCAGGTCACTGGGTGTGTGAGCTCCACATCACAATCATCAATGTATGAATTACTTTCCAAATGTTAAGCACTTTGAGGATATGCAAGAAAATTATAGGTCCAGACCCCACCCTCGTGTTGTCAAAGGGAGCCGATTATTGAATGTCTATCGTGTGTGTGCCAGCCCCTCACGAACACCGCGTAAATGTTAATCAATCCTCTCGATAATCTTATGAAGGAAGTTTAATATTCCAGTTTTTATCAGTGAGGAAACTGCAACTCAGAGAAGTTCAGTAACTCACACATGGTCTATCGGTAAGTGATGGAGCCAGGACTTAAACCCTGGTCCATCCTGACCCCCTGTAGAGCCTGTTCTCTTTCCACATCAAACTGACTTGTAAGGGAGACAAGTCTAGACTTTCAGAAAAGAGGGCAAGCACGTACTTCTTTGGCTGCCTGTCTGGGTTTACCAGCCTGCTTTTGTTGCCTGGGTAGGAAGACCTTCTAGCTTACTAGCACTGCTGGGTGGAGGTTCCCAGGTGTATCTTTTTTTTTTTTTTTTTTTTTTGCCACACCACTCAGCTTGCAGGATCTTAGTTCCCCAACCAGGGATTGAAACTGGGCCCTTGGCAGTGAAAGTGCAGAGTCCTAACCACTGGACCCCCAGAGAATTCCAGAGGAAGGAGTTTTTCTTTTTCTTTTTTTTGGCTCCCAGGTGTATCCTAAATATACCTTTGGCCCCCTGGGGCCCTGAGCAGGCCCTGCATCTTCAAGGTGGTGAGCCCCTTCAGATGCTGGGCAGTGGGGTGTATTTGGAAGTTCGAAGGTTCTGGAACGCCTTTACAAGTGCCTTCCTATCCCAGTTCCTGGACCAACCTGTCCATTGGTATCAGGTGGTTCTCCTAAAACACCTTTAATAATGTTAATATTCTCCTTTAAAAAGGTTGCTGTCTACACGCAGAGTGGTATCCTGGATTGGATCCTGGAATAGAAAAAAGATATTAGTGGAAAAACTAGTGAAATCCAACTCAAGTCTGGAGTTTGGGTAACAGTAATGTACCGATGTCAGCTTCTTAGTTTTAACAAATGTACCATATAATGTTAAGATGTTAGCACTAGGGAAAACTGGGTGAGGGATATATGGAAACTCTCCGTGCCATTTTTGAAACTTTTCTGTAAATCCAAAATTATTCCCAAATAAAAGCTCATTTTTCAAAAATGTCAGTGCCTCTTGCAAGATGATGACTAGGTTCCTTAACTGGGCTTTTGGGGTCCTCCAGCCTCATCTTCCCCTGCCCCTGTGAAAGAACCCTCTGTTCCAGCTCAACCGTCCTCTGAACCTGCTGTCTTCTGAACCAAGCAGTGCTCTCCTGGTCCCCACATTTACCCTAGCCTCACCCGCTGCTGGACTGATGACAGCCAAAGACTCCATCATGGTCCAAAACTGCAATGAGAAGCAACGTGATGAAGCCCCAGGGCCCGTCATCTGCAAGGCCCCAAAGGGTCCACCACAGTTGTGGTGAGAATGTGACCCCCCTGCAACTGTTGCTGTCACAGAAAGTTCTCAGAGACCTGACTCTGGTAGGGATAGCTGACTCCTAGAATCTAGGCCATGTGCCCTTGACATGCCAAGGAGCTGCAAGGGAGTCTGGGAAAAACAGTATCTCAGTTCATCTTCACTGTGGGAGGTGGGCTCTACTGCCAACACAGTGGTCCTTCACACAGTGGGAGATGTTCACTACAGATGGATTTTCTAGAGCCAAAGTTTCCACTAGTCACCATCGGGCTCAGGTGACACTTGGGAAGCTCCAGCTGGGTCTGGCCTGGAGGTTGCATGGTGCAGACCGTGCTCCTATATTTGATTCACTAGGTCAGAGTCAGGGGGACTTCACCTCCTGAGAGTACCTGGGTTAAAACCCTGAAAGTGAGAAGGGCCCAAATTCACATCTTTGTGAGCAGCGATGGAAAAGGCAACACTGCGGAAGTGACCACCTGCTCTGAGGCAAGAAAGCACTGGGCATCTGCGAGAAGATCCAGCGTTCAGTGTTCTCCTATCATTCCTGCAGCCACCGGGAGCATCTGATTCCTCCTCTCACTCATCCCCAATATCCAGGCAATCATCTGAGGCTAGTAACAGCCCTCCTAATATGTCTCATATCTGTTTCATCAGCAAGCACCCTCTTCAAGAAGCCTTTGCTGACTGCCTCGCCCCCATAGCTGGGTCAGGTGCCCGTCATTGTGTTCCTGTTGAGTGCCTTTGGCATATATCTTATTGTTGCACTTGCCACATAGCATTAAAATGATCTATTTCTTTGTCTCTTTGTTAGACTCAGAATGAGTCTTATTCCTCTTTGTCTCTCCAGTGTCTGGCACATACGAGTGAGGAGCTCGATAAATATTAAACAAGTGGAAAGAAGTAGGCTGAGCTTAAGAAGGGCCCCTTGAGGCTTTCCTGGTGGCGCAGTGGTTGAGAATCTGCCTGCCAATGCAGAGGACAGGGGTTCGAGCCCTGGTCTGGGAAGATCCCACATGCCGCGGAGCAACTAGGCCCGTGAGCCACAACTACTGAGCCTGCGCATCTGGAGCCTGTGCTCCGCAACAAGAGAGGCCACGATAGTGAGAGGCCCGCGCACCGTGATGAAGAGTGGCCCCCGCTTGCCACAACTAGAGAAAGCCCTCGCACAGAAACGAAGACCCAACACAGCCAAAAATAAATATAAATAAATAAATTTTTTTAAAAAAGAAAAAGAAGGGCCCCTTGGACTAAGCAACGAAATGTCCCCTACACCCTTACCCCTTATGCTCGCAGCTACATGCTACATACTTGCCAAGTCCCAGGCCAGCTCCCAGCTAGGCTCTGAGCAGCTTATCTACCTCTGGACTAGATTATGTGATTGTGTGACCCCTAGAGTAAATGGCAGAAATAGAAGATGGGCAGTGAGCCCTTGGATTCTGCTGGCAGCACCCCTGCTCCGGGTGAACCTGGAGCCACTGGGGACCATGAGTGCCCCTTGAGGAGGGAATTGCAGAAGAAAGCAGCAGCCCGGGGCTTGACTTGGTAAAACTGCATTAGCAGCCGTGGCTTGCCCTCCTCGGACTTCTTTTACGCAAGAAAGAAACTCAAAGTGACTGTCGTTGGGGATTTTATCATTATGTACAGCTGTGGCTCCGAGGGTATTGCAACATTCTCTCTTGCCTAATTTGGGGCCCTGCTACAGGGCAGTTGTGTCAGATGGCTTGCAAATGGGGACCCCAAGGAATGTTACCTGGTAGTAGGGACCACCTGAAGTTGACAGATGAGGAATGATAAAAGCATGTAGGGAAAAACGGTGTCACCTTGGGCAAGTCTTGATACCTTAGGTTTCTTGCATTGAAAACAAAGATAATCTTCAAGGTCCTTACAGTCTTATGTTCAAAATATTTGCCCTATGAATGAAGAAGTCACATGGAATGGATGGAAGGCTTGGGTTTGGTGTAAGACAAGCCTAGGTTCCAATCCTGGCTGCGCCACACTAGCCAGCAGTGCAGCTCGGGCACCCTTAACCTCTCTGAGCTTCTATTCTTACCTCTGAAAGTGAAATAAACTCTGCACCTACTTTGCAAGGGTGTTCCAAGGATTAGAAACACTGGAGATAAACTTCTGGGCACAGAAGTAGCTGCTCAAAAATTGGAGCCAGCACGTCTGTGTGGGTGGAGCGGTGGTAAGAGTGGGAAAGTCCTTCACAGTCTGTCTCTGAGCTGAGCCTTGAAGGACGAGGTGAGGGGTGTGATGGCGGCAGAACGGCAAGGACGTGCAGGCAGCTGGGCAGCACGGGCCAAGGAAGGAAGAGACATGATGCGATGGTTACGAATGGATACAATGTGGTCCCAAATGGAGAGAGACAACATGACCCTAAGTGTGACGCAGGACACATGGTAACAGGTGCTACTTCCGCCTACGGGAGCTTCATGGGTCACATGGCATTCGAGCTGGGCATTAAATGATAGCAGGATTTCCAGAGCTTTGGGGTAAACACCAAGAGCAAAGGCAGGGAGCTAAGAAAAAGTCCTGTGTGCCTAAGGCAGGGGAGGCCGTGACGCTAGAGGAGGGCGGCAGTGGACGAAGAAGGCTCGAAGGTTTGCAGTTGAGCGCTCGGAGCGGCCGAGACACGCCGGGCCGGCGCCGACCCAGCGCTCACAACGACTCGCTGACTCTACCTGCTTCTCCGCGGCGCCTCCACGCGGGTTGCGTCCGCGAGGCCAGAGCCAGAAGGCCGGGGTCTGGAAGGAGCCTCTGAAGTCCCCGGGGCGCCCTGGCAAAGGGGCTGGCGCGGGACTTGTGCTCAGAAGGCTAAGGTCTGGGAGAGCAGGCGGGCATTCGCTGTAACTTCCTTCCCGCCTGGCTGCTGGCTGCGTGCCCTGAACTTGACCTCAGATGACCTCTGTGTTCCCTTCTTGGAAACGGTTCCATTGCCAGGAGCAGTTGAGCTCTTGTCTTTGGCTTTCTTTTTCCTTCAGAGCAGGGATCTCGTCTCAGCTGAGACTGGTTCCTGCTGCCCCCCGAGTCTCCGCTCCTTCAGCAGCACCTTGCTTTCCCTCCACGGCCGCCAGCGGGATGCCTTCTGTTAACAACCTGCTCTCCTTGCTTCCTGTCCGCCTTCATTGTTCTTAGGACTGATGGCTTTAAGAGTGTGAGATCACTGTATGGATAAAGAACAAGGGGAGAGGTGTGAAATCCCGCCCCCCGCCCACCCCCGGCCCCGGCGCCTCAGACACACAGCTAGCTAACAGCTGAGCAGAATCAACCCAGGAGTTTTGACTCACATGTGGTGGATGCTCTCAGTCCTGGCTAGGAGCTGCTTAACTGTGTACTCCTCAAATTCATTAGTGCCTGGAGCTGTGGACCTTGGCTCATTTGCAAGTCTTAACTTGGATTAATGTCAGTGTCTTGAAATTCTTGTGTGAAAAAGTGAATTATGTTTTGGGTATTGTCCTTGTTGACAATACCGTGTTTGCATGTTTTGTGGATTGGGTTGGCATGAAAAATAATTCCAGAAATGCCTGGATTTGTCCAGTGTTGCTGATTGGTGTTGTCTTAGGAGACTCAATCCAGTATTAGCCCCAATAAGGGGAAGGAACTGCACCATTTTCTCCGTAGTCAAATGCGCAAGGTGTACCCACAGCATACTTACCAAAAGAAAGAGACAGATTTCTGGTCAACATACAAGCCAGAAATGATTACTCCCAAACAGGCTACTTTGTTCAAAAACTTTTCCAGACTTACCTTTTGAGCCAGTATCTGGGTCCCAGTAGAGAACCAGGTTCTGTTCACCATTCAAGGCCCCAGGTGCCGTGCAGGGTGCTGGGAATACACTGGGTAGCAAGACAGACACACATGTGTACCTTACAAAGGACCTCTTCGCTTAAAAAATAAAACGTCTAACCTAGGCTTGAATACCATCTAACTTGTCAGGTTTGGTTCTGAAAGATATTTCTGGCTGCTTTCTAAAATTAAGCTTCTCTTCAAAGGATGGAGAAAGAATTCACCGATCGAAAATACTCAGAAAATAATGTAGCTTAGAAAAAGGCAATCTCAAAAGAGGAATTACTAAGACATTTTAAGCAATGGCCACATAATCTCCCAAGGAGATGATTTAGATAAGAACATTTATTTAGAAGTAGACACTCTGGGGACTTCCCTGGTGGTCCAGTGGTTAAGACTCCACACTCTCAATGCAGGGGGCCTGAGTTCGATCCCTGGTCAGGGAACTAGATCCCATGTGCCACAACTAAGACCCAGCGCAGCCAAATAAATAAATATTTTTGTTGTTGTTTTTATTTTTTTAAAAAAAAGAAGAAGTAGACATTCTGGGGTGTTTGTGTAGCATGCAAAGGCACATTTTCATGAGAACAAAGTTTTGGCTTCCAGAGGCCAGACACCTTTCAAAGCAAGATGACCGAGTGGTCTGAACCAACTCAGATCTATTGGCTGCTGTCCACTGCCCATGAGCCCTCAGGCTAGGACTGCCCCAGGCATCTACATTTGACAGCACCTGCCTACAGGATCTCCGAATCAAATCAAATTACAAGACTGACACAGCTTAGAAACAAACCTGTTTATTTGCATGGGTTCCCAAGTTGCCAAGGATATTTCATTGATCAAAGACAGTTGCTATCATCTAAGTTTCCAGGTTCTCAAAAACAGCACATTCAAGGCTTCCCTGGTGGCGCAGTGGTTGAGAGTCCGCCTGCCGATGCAGGGGACACAGGTTCGTGCCCCGGTCCGGGAAGATCCCGCCTGCCGATGCAGGGGACACAGGTTCGTGCCCCGGTCCGGGAAGATCCCACCTGCTGCAGAGCGGCTGGGCCCATGAGCCATGGCCGCTGAGCCTGCACGTCCGGAGCCTGTGCTCCGCAACCGGAGAGGCCACAACAGTGATAGGCCTGCGTACCGCAAAAAACCCCAGCACGTTCTATATGCTTTCTATTTCACACAGCGCTTTCTCATTCATCCTCTCCTTGAAGCCACACCCCAAATCTTGCATTACATATTGCCATTTTACAGATAGACTGAAGTGCAGTTAAATGACTCACCTAAAGCACACAGCTAGAGAGGCCACTTGGGGCTTGAAATCAGGTCCTGCATTTCCTCCTCTGCCAGACCACAATGGCCTAGGCTCCTGGGGAAACTTGTGATGGCTCGTGCAAACACATCCCAGCCTAGCTGCACATTATACCCCCACCCAAGAGTGACTAGATATTGCCAAGGGCATAATGCCCTGGCCCCTGCTCAGCGTGAATCTCCGAGGGTGGGGCCCAGGAATGGCTTCTTTAAGTTCTTTAGGGTGGCTCCAGTGTGCAAAGTCAAAACCATTCTGTTAATCATTATTACTTGCTTCCTGCTCTCTCGAGGACCCGCTTTAAGGCATAAATGTTCCACTTGCCTGTTTTCAAAAATACTTTTCTATTTCTCAATTATAAGAATTATATCCATTTATTGTAGAAATTTTAGAAGAAAGGTATAAAGAACAAAAATCATCCACAGACCCATTATTAGTATCTTTATGTATTCCCTTCCAATCTTTGTGCATACTGACTTACAAATTCTTGATAATACAATATATACTGATTCTTTTCTTTTGAATTCATATGGTAAATATTTTCCAATATTACCGAATATTTTTCAAAAGCACTATTTTAAGAACAGAAACTTTTTTTTTTTTTTTTTGCGGTACGCGGGCCTCTCACTGTTCCGGCCTCTCCCGTTGCGGAGCACAGGCTCCGGATGTGCAGGCTCAGCGTCCATGGCTCACGGGCCCAGCCGCTCCGCGGCATGCGGGATCCTCCCGGACCGGGGCACGAACCCGTGTCCCCTGCATCAGCAGGCGGACTCCCAACCACTCTGCCACCAGGGAAGCCCTTACATAACACTTTTCATTTGCTTTGTAAATATTTTCCCTGAATTTATAATTTAATTTGGGTTGTTGACATGCAGAAGGATTTAATGATTTTATGCTTAGAAATACTTTTTGATTGCTTGATTAGGTAAATAGTTACCATTTTTCTTCTACAGGTCTCAATGAATAAATGCCTGCTTAAGTAAGAAAACTTTTTCTGGTTAAGCAGGATTTTAATGGTCTGAACTAAGAAACAGTCCATCTCCTATAGGAACCAGACTTGGAATTATCAAAACTATGATACTTTTATTGTATACGTTCCTTGAACTACCCCACTCGATACATGTAAAAAAACATGTTGGTAGTTCCCACCTTTGTAGGGAAAAACGTTTAAAAAGCAAACTAGATGACATAGTCTCTCACAAAAGACTGCCCACCCTCAAACTAACAAAAGCACATTTCCACTCTGTATTCAAAAACAGGGTGGGTCTTAGGATGGTACTACTGGGCCTCAGGTAGAAACTTCCTCTCAGGTCAACCCCTGCACCCACTCCGCCCACCGCCCTGGTCCCATGCCTTGGGTACAAACTCTAATCCTGAGTAGGGTTGCTCTGGCGTGTAATATATGGGACATATGGATACTCAAATATTATTTGTCGTTTCTCTGACTTTTGAATTTAACTGGATGCTCTGTATTTTTATTTGCTAAATCTGGCAACCTTAATCTTGAGGTTTTCTTTCAGTGTTGATGTTGGAACCCACGTCCCAGGAGTGCCCACAGACAACAGTAGATAGACCTGGCACCTCTGGCATACCACATGAAGGAATTTACCTGCCTTCCTCCAAAGAGGGCTCTCGCAGCCAAGAGGCCCCAGAGATATTTTCAAAAAACCCTACTCACTGACTTTTCTACAGAGATCAGCATGTGCTTGTAAACCTGAGCTCTTCTCCAGGTCTCTCAGCGTGTGTGTGTGTGGGGGGGGTGCTTCTAGACTTCCTGTGCTTCATTGTTCTTCTTCCTTCTTTTTCCAGCAGCTGTGAGGCTCCTCTTCGGCCTGTGGACCTGGGCAGGCCCTGTCGAGTGCTCACCACTGCTTCACTCAGGTGCCCTTAGCCCACACACATCCCTGTTTTTTGTTTTGTTTTGTTTTTTTTATAAATTTATTTATTTATTTTTGGCTGCGTTGGGTCTTCGTTGCTATGCGCAGGCTTTCTCTAGTTGCGGCGAGTGGGGGCTACTCTTCATTGCGGTGCGTGGGTTTCTCGTTGCAGTGGCTTCTTTTGTTGCAGAGCATGGGCTCTAGGCGCGTGGGCTTCAGTAGCTGTGGTTCACAGGCCCTAGTGCGCAGGCTCAGTAGTTGTGGCACACAGGATTAGTTGCTCCGCGGCATGTGGGATCTTCCTGGACCAGGGCTCGAACCTGTGTCCCCTGCATTGGCAGGCGGATTCTTAACCACTGTGCCACCAGGGAAATCCCTATATCCCCGTTTGAAAGGCCAATCTTTTTGTTCACTGTGGCCTCTTTCTGCCTGAACACCCATTTTCTGTCTTACAGGCTTTTGATTCACTATAAATAATTAGATTGTTTCCCGAAGCCTCAATGTTCAAATTCAAGTTTTACTGTGGTTTGAGATGGCTGAATATCAGGTGGATGTGGGTAACGGCCTAGTCATGCCCCCATTAGGACCATCCTAGAAATTGGCGAGTAGACTGAGACATAACCTGATAATCCCCTCCCTGGTTTAGCAGATAAATAGTACAATGTTGGGAACACAGAATACTTCTCCAGGAACGAGGCTAGAGTGACCTTGAATGACTGGATCCATTAGTGCAGGTATTTCCAAGAACCTCTCTCCCAGGTCCATGGGGGACACCTGTGTCCTTTTTATCTCTAGCCTTCCTATCCCTAGCCCCTGTAGACTTCTAAAGCAGAGCTTCTCAATCTTTAGGGCACCTATGTATCACAATGGCTGAGTGGGAAGAAAGGGGTCTCTGGTAGGGGTTCTGAAGATTTGTGCCCCTGCACTGCACTGTTCCTGCAAATGGGACTTGACCCTCACCCATAAAAGGATACGGGGAAGGGGAGCCTCAAGGATGATAGGGGTTGATATCAAGTTCAGGTGTCAGGTGGGACAAGTAGGCCCCTGCTCAGCAGGAGATGGGATGGAAACAACATACGGAAACAGGTTATTGAGACAAACTGGTTGAAGTTGAACCAATCTTTTAGGGAGGCTCAGCTCTTTCCATGAAGCCTTTGCACTCCTCTAACTGGATTCTCAGGATTTGTAGTTCAGGAATTTCACAATTTTTTTTTTCACGTATTTTCTGTGGCTTCCTCCCCCTAACTCCCCACTTTTTTTCTTTCTTTTTTTTTTTAAAAGTTCCTTTTAAAAATGATGACCTCGTTTGAGGATTTGATGTTGAAATTTAACCAAGAGGTAGATCTAGGATCTGAGTGCAGCCACTTTCCCCCCCTGAACCCCAGGCCCTTCTATGCGCTGCTTCCTGGGTCTCTCTGTGGGCCGGTCCCACAGGCGCCTCAAATGGAACATGTCCTTGCCGACCTCGTTTAGCAAACTGCTCCTCCTCTAGGCCCCTGGTGCTACCATCCACCCTGCTGCTCTTCCAGAAATCTCCTCCCCACCCCTCATCCAGTCAGCCCCTTCCTGTTATTTGATTCCCTAAATCTCTCCAATATGTACTTTTCTTTATCCCCACCACCACTGCCCTAAAGGAGGCCATCATTTTTTTCCCACCTGGGTTCCTGCAACAGCCTTCCAACTGGTTTCTCTGCCTCTGTTCCAAGACTCCAGACTGAAGCTGGCACTGGACAAGATATGGTCCCCATCCACTACACAGTGGATGGGACAGACTGACTCATTCTTATGATATGATTGGTGGGCCCAGTCTCGAGAGATCATCAAAGGCTTCCCGGGGTGTCACCTGGGTTTAGCCAGGAAGGATGAGTGGGAGTGAATGGCAAGAAGGCAGGAAATGCTTCTGCCACAGCTATGCTGTTTTAGTAGTTCCTTTACTAGGCAGGCCCCTAGTGACATATATAACGAGTCCCTTCCTTTTCTGGATTCTTTTTTAATTTACACATTAATTTCTACTGAGTTTGCTCCACTGTCACTCTCCTCTCCCACCATGCTTCCCTCAACTCAGGTTTCTTCCTACTAATCTAAATCTCTGAACATGCATAGTGGGAGGAATGACACCCATTAGAGTGGAAATCTCAAATATATGTCCCCAGGAGGGAGAAATGCTCTTGAAATGGGCAGAATTGATTGCATTAACACATGCCTCAAATACACACACACACACACACACACACACACACATCCGCCTCACACATATGCACACATACTATTCCCTGTGTATTAATTATTAGTGCTGTTAACCAAATATTTTTGCTTCTTCTTCCAGGCACATGGGAGCATTGCACCTATGGCATTCCCCTGCTCCCTTATGACTTGCTTTGGCCAATGAAGTCAGAACAAAAGTGATGTGTGTTACTTCCAGGTAAATGCTTTAAGAGTTAGTGTTCTATTGGCCCCACCCTCATTTCCTGCCTTCAGGGTTGAGGAGGCAACATGTCTAGTTGCAGCAGCCTGAGTCCTTAAGTGGCTATGGAAAACAGAGCTCCTGTTGGTCCCCAGGAGACATATTTCATGATGGAGAAATAAAGTTTTGTCAAACCACTGAGACCTGGGGATTGCTTCTTACTCTAGCACAACTTAACTGATCCTGACTGATACACCCAGTCAAATCAAGGTTTGGGGGCACCAAGGCCTTTATTCCTGTTGGGTATTTAGCATCTTGAGTCTCCGAGTCAATCAAAGCTCCCATCCTCCTGCCCTGCCCCCTTAGGTTGGAAGATTTCCAGGTTATTCAATCTCTTTCCCATTATGAAGGGGACACTTGCATGCTCCTTGTAAGTTATGTACCTATTTTATTGAACCTAAATTCAAACTGAAGTCACAGAAATAGCTATGAAACATGAAAGCATTTGTTGAGTTATCCAAAAGCATAATCTAGATACCCTACATGTGTCGCACTAACCAGGGCATGTCCAAAAGCAATGCACTAACGAATCTCCCTTTCACCAAAAGCAAAATGCCAGTTTCTTCCCCCAGAACAGCCCTGGCACTGGTAGGCTAATTTCAGAGGTCCTGGACTGAAGGCCTGATTCTGACACTTAGTAGTGAATGACCTTGGAAAAATTACTCCTCTGAGTCCCAGTTCCCTTATCTGTAAAACGGTTATAATAACAATAATAATTATGTCATAGAAAGAAATGGAAAGTAACATTTGCACATTTGGTGTACGAGCCACTCTGCGGACAGAACTGGAAAGGGTGTGGAAGTGCTTTGCAAAGGGAAAGCTCTATGCAGATGTAAGGTGATGATATTTTTAACCAACGCATGACCAAAGAAGAACACAACAAAAATCAAATGAACGTCCCAATGCCTTCAGTCTTTAAAACGAAGCTCAGGTGTGGACATTGGAGTATATTTACATTTCTGCAAAAGGTCCCGTAATACAAAGCTCATTCTTCAACTAGGACAAATTGCTTATTAGCTAAAGGGAAGGAGTGAAGCCAAGTGCCTCAGAGGAGGTCAGTCACGTTCAATCATTTGCAGGTTGGGCAAACACCCAGCAGTGGCGGCCCCACGCAGTGGCTTCCTGAAGAACCACACGCGCGCACATCCAGTTACACTTCTTGTGTCCTTTGCCCAGTACGGAATTAACTTCAGTTCATCAATGGAAGCCCTACTTATTCCCCAGCCCCACCTCCGTCCCCATCCAGCGAAACGCCCCCTGCCAATTCTGTAGCGCCTGCAGTCCCTCGGGCTCTTCCTTCTCGAGACGGGATTTCCCTTTCTAGTCCTTGGGGCAGCAGCGCAGCCAGGTCCTAACCTCACCGGAGCAACTGCCTAAAAGGTTCTGCCCTCGGCCGCTGGGGGTGGGGCCCGCCAAGCCGATTTATAAAAGAAGCCTCCCGGGGTCTGCCTCCTCTAAGCGCCTCCGGCGTGATCTTGGCCGGCGCCTAGGTGCTGAACTTGCTTCTCGCCCGCTTCTCAAACTCGAGGGTGCAACGCCTGAAGGGCTTGTTAAAACAGAACGCTGGGCCCCACCCCCAGAGTTTCTGCTTGAGTAGGTTTAGGGTGGGGTCCGAGAGCTTGCATTTCTAACAAGTTCCCCAGGTGTTGGTGACGCTGCGGACCTGGGACCACACTTAGTGAACCACTCACTCACTGCCTCTGGTTTCAGGCTGCTTTCAGATAGAGAGGCTCGCTCGCCACCTCCACGCCGGTCCCAGCTGTTCTCCTGCCCTGAGCGCTGGTCCAGTAGGAATAACCCGGCAGCTCAGGAGGCTGCAGACCTAGGAAGGCAGGGCCTGAGGAGTTTGGAGTTCATTTTGAGGGCCCCTGAAGGGTTCGTGCAGGTAGGAAAGCAAGCAGGAATAAACCCTGGAAGCCTGTGGGTGCTTGGTGTTAACCGGGATATTTCATTTATCAGGCTCTACTGACCTCGTTTCTGCATTGAACACGTATTGATTGGGTGCTTAGCTTTAGAGTTACAAAGGTGAAAAGACAGGGTCCCAGCCCTCCAAGGGCTCATAGTAACTGGGAGGGAAATGTGCAAATGATTATGATACTGATAAGATTTTCCTAGGGAGGCAGCGTCAAACTTCTGGGGAGGGAGAGTGTGTGGGACTCTGGAATCTGTCTGAAGAGCTGGAAGAGGTTTCATGGAAGAACTGGCATTTAAGCTGAGACTTGCAGGATAAATGGGAACTTGGCGGGTAGAAGGAGTAACTGGGAAGGGGTTGAAGTGGGAAGGGGTTTCCTTGGGCAGAAGGAATGAATGACAAGACTGCTGAAATACAAGGCTCCAGAGGGAGACTGACAGCACATCTCAGACCTGGGACTGGTTTTCCCTCCTACCTCTCTGGCAGCTCCTTCTGTCTCCTTTGCTGGCCCCTTGTCAGCTGCTGTTCCTCATGAGCTGGTGTTCGCCAGGGCTCTGGCCTGGCTGCCTTTTCTTCTCACTCTCCATGTCCACTCCTAGTGAGGTCCTCCACACCTGAGGCCTCACGAGCTGCTCCCTGTTGGGGCCCACAGCCCAAGCCTCACCTCCTCAGCTCCACACTCAGTTCCATGCAGATGTCCCCAGGCATCTTTCCTCCTGTACTCTGCCTTGGTGAATGGCACCAGCATCCATCTTGTTACCTAAGCCAGAGGATTTTGTAAAATGACCCTTTCATAGATAGCTGGTGAAGAGTAAACTGGCACAGTAAATTGCTGGTGCCATTCACCAAGACAGAAAACAGGAGGAAAGATGCCAGGCTCAAATTCTGAGTCTACAGTTCACTAGCTGAGTAACCTTGGGCAAATAATCTATTTCCTTATCTGTAAAGTGGGTTTAAAGATAGTATGTACCTCACAGGGTTTTTAATGTGGATTAAACAATAATTGTTACTTATTAAGCACTTTTTAAGTACTTTACTTGGATTCCTTTGGAGATGATGAGTACCTTGTCCAAGGTCACTCTGCTACCAGGTGGCAGAGCCAGGCCTGGAACCCACAGTTCCCTGACTCCTAAGCCACCCTCTTCATTGTCACACTATCTGGAGATTGTCTATCAAATAGGGAAATACTTGCAATATAATGTTAAGTAAAAAGTGGACAGCAAGCTGCATAACCAGTGTGAGTACAGCCATGTTATTATTTTAAAAAAGGAAATAATTCACAATAGAAAAGGCTAGAAGGAAATATAGCAAAAGGTTAAATGTTGTATTGGGGTTATTTTTGTCTTCTAATTTTCTATTGCCTGTTTTCTTTAATATACGTAATTTTTACTAAAACACTTAAAACGTTAAACATTCATTACATAAAAAACAAAAGTCCACAAACCGTTCTCATGTTTGACTGAAAATTGCACTCTATTGGTATCTCTTCTCAGTTCTAGTCTTACTTCCCTGAACAGAAATTCTTTCCTACTCTCAAAGGCCAGAGTAGGAAGTAGGTATTGCAGCCATGTTCACCGCCCTCCCACAGCTGACAACCTGGCCACTGGAGCAGGCTGTCAAAATCAGGCCTGTGGGGAGGGAAGTTCCAGACGGAACCCGGGCTTCTCCTACTGCCTATGGCTTTCTGGACAGCGCTACTTGAGATCAATTACTTTTTTTTTCTTCTTCTTTTAAATAACCGGCCGAATGCTCTTTTTCCAGTTTTGGCTGAGTTGTTAGCTTCATCCCGGTGGCGACGCCTGCCAGATACCTGGTTCCTTGAGCACCGCCCAAACTGGTCAGGCCAGTCCGCCCGTGGTTGTTTCTGCCAGGACTTGCCCGTGTTTGGGTGTGTGTGGGGTGTGTGTGTGTGTGTGTGTGTGTGTGTTAGAGACCCACCCTTCTCCCCAGCAACCCAGGTAGGTGGAAGGAAGCTTCGGGGACCAGCCTGGCAGTCAGGCCCGATGGGTGGAGCTGAATTAATCTAACCTGGAATTTCAACTTGGCCTGAACAACAGGTGAGGGGAAAAAAAGCAGCAGAGAGAACCGGCAGTTTGGCAACTGGAAAATACTCTTACGCCTTGCCCCTTGGCTGGAAAATAGCCCGGGGTGACTTTTCAAAGTGTCTGCGCTGGGTTATAGGGCTCGGTTGCGCCACGGCCCCCTCGGTGGCTGTCCGAGCCCCTCCTGAACGCTGTCCTCCTCGGTTACCCTCCGCGACGCGCCCGTTTCCCCTCCTCTGGGAGGCAGGGCGGGGGTATCGGATTAGTCTTTGTTTTCGAAGCGAAAGAGCCGAGAGCGGCGCGGGGGAGGCTCGCGATGGTAGGGGCCCGGGGTCCGCCTGGGTAGGGCGCTCGGCCGTCACCCCCGCGAGGGTGCCTCCCGGCTGGCCCTCGGCCCCTGCTCGCGGGTATCCCCTCCTAGCCGGCCAGGCTGACTCGGTACGCAAACGCGCGATGTACCCCATTGTCCTGCCTCGGAATGAGCGAGCGAGCGGCTGCCAGGAGAGGGGGGTCAGTCGGGCCCGGAGCTCAGGACTCCCGGGGGCGCCGGGGCCGTCCCAGGCCGCTCGGCCCGCAGGGAGTGGCAGGAAGTGGGGACACCGAGGCCAGCTCCGCCGAGGGCCTAGACTGGGAGGTCCGCGTGCCCCACCCCGCGCCGCCCGCCGCGCCCGCCCGGGCTGCAGAAGCGCCGGAGGGTGGTGGCGGCCAACCGGAGGAGGGCGGCCGGGTCCCGGGAGGACCGACCGCTGGGGAGGGGAAGTACTGCAGGTGCAAAGGCGCGGCGTCCGGGCCGGGCCCTGCCCCCACCCGCTCGAGGACTGCCCGCGCCATCCCCTCCCCCTCCGCGGAACTCCCCCCTCGCGTAGCCCCGAGCCCGGCGGAGAGGGCGGCGGCGGGGCCGGCGGGGCTCGGCGGGGCTCGGCGGGGCCGCACGTGCGCGCCCTCCCGGGCGGGGGAGTCCCCGGGCGAGCACGTGCCGCGGCGCGCGGGGGGCGGGGAGTCCCGCGGACGCCTTCATTGCTGCTGCTGCTGCCGCCGCGGCCGCCGCTGCCTCTTCCTTCCTCCTGCGCCGTCCCCTCCTCGGCCCGGGCGGGGGGCTCCGTGCGCCGAGCTCGGCCGGACCAGGCGCTCCAGGAGGCGGGCGCCCCAGGCGGCGGCGGCGGCCGCGACGGTGGTGGCGGCGGCGCGGGCCGGGAAACTTTGCCCCTTTGTGCGCTCCGCCCCGGAGGCGGCGGGCAGGTCGGTGCAGTCGGTGCCTTTCCGGCTCCGGGGTGGGGGAGGGGAGGCGTGGGGGGGGGGGCCCGGCCCGCGGAGGAGGGGACGGCCCGGGGGCCGGCCGGGGGGCCGCTACTTTGTTGCGGGAGACGAGGCGGGGGTGCTGTGGATCACAGTGTAGCGGAGCCGGGCGGGGGCGGCGGGGCGGGGCGGGGGCTACGGAGCCGCCGGAGCCGAGCGGCCGAGGCCCCAGAACAAAGGAGCCCGAGAGGCTGCGCGCGCGCGCCGGGCCTGAGCCGGAGCGCGCCCCCCTCCTAGCGCCCCCTTGTCGGAGCGGGCCGCCCTCACGGGTCCGGCCGTCGGGCGGGGAGCGCGGCTGGGCGGCCGGCGCGGGCTACCCCGGGCGCGCCCCTCTCCAGGCCGCTTCCGTGCAGGGGGCGCCCGGGCAGCCCCGCCGAGTGAAGCTCTCTGCAAACTTTATTTTGAAAGCTGTGCTCCCTTGGGGAGGGCCTAGCGACCTCCAGTGAGGGGTGTGTGGGAATTTTGGCAAAACTCTCCCAAGCCCATGGGGGTGGGGCGAAGGACAACTTTCTTAGAAATCTCACCTTGACCACCCCGTTAAATTCGCCGTCCAGGTTTCCTTACCACCCCGTCAGGCCCCAGGCCTTCTCTCTCAGGGAGCGGGTGCTAGTGTGCCCTGCCAGAGGTTCTGGACAGAACTTCATGAGAGCAAGCCCATTCTCTTCCCCCATCTTCCCTTTTCCCAGAAGCAGGAAGAGGTAACATGTGAAAGTTGTCCCCGAGCCCCGAGTGATGCGCTTCCCCTTTCTGTCTCTCTTTCAGGCAGCGCTGCCTTCTCCATCATCCTGACCCGGGAGAAGAAATACCGGAGGAGAAACTCCTCACCCTGCCCTGCCCCCATCACACACCTACTGGCATACCTCATGCCTGGGTCCAGAGTGGGTGAGGGTGAAGAACCCACCCATCCAAGATGATCCCGTCTCTGGGGACTGCCGCTGGTGTCCTCCCCCAGATCCCGGGCCCCATCAGGTGGGAGAGTGGCCCCCAACTGAGTCCTATGAGACTGCTGCAGAGGAGGTGAAGAGGGGTTGAGAAGAGGCACCCATCCCGGAGCCTGGAGCTACTTGCCTTCGCCTTGTAGATTTTGACTGCTTTAGGAGAGAAGGACCTGTTGGTGGCCTTTGGAGGCAGGAAGCTGGACTGTGGCTCTGTCCCAGCACCTATGCCCCCACCTCTGGCAGCGTCATGAGTCAGTTTCAGGTGCCCCTGGCAGTCCAGCCAGACCTGCCAGGCCTTTATGACTTCCCTCAGGGCCAGGTGATGGTAGGGGGCTTCCAGGGGCCTGGGCTCCCAATGGCTGGGAGTGAACCGCAACTCCGAGGGAGTGGAGATGGGCGGAAGAAACGGAAACGGTGTGGTACTTGCGAGCCCTGCCGGCGGCTAGAAAACTGTGGGGCTTGCACCAGCTGTACCAACCGCCGCACACATCAGATCTGCAAACTGCGCAAGTGTGAGGTGCTGAAGAAAAAAGTGGGGCTTCTCAAGGAGGTAAGATGGATCTTGCGTGGCTGCCCTGACCCTTCCTTGAGGGTGCTGTGTTCACAGGGGTCTTGCTAAAGCCAGTTAAGCCCACTCTCCCGCTTTGATCCTCCTGGTCCAACTTTGAGTGGGGCCATAAATAGGAGTGTTGCTGTCTTTGGAAGCTGCTTTAGGCTCCTTTGCCGGGCCGACAATTGATGGGAGAGGAAACGGGTTGTAGAGGGCTCTGAGCTAGCAGTCTCATCTCTGATGTTTGCATTTGATGCAGGACAATGATATCCAGCTTTATCTCTAGAAGTTCCTTGTCCTGCTTGAAGCCTCAGATGTGTTTCAAGGTCACACCAGTGCTTGGGTGATGTGGGGAGTGATGGTGTCAGGTAAGGGTTGGAGGCTGATGGGTTTGGAAATAAAAATTTGGAGTGACACGGTGTTTTTTATGCTTCCCTGATGCAGTGGGATGTTTCTTTCCCTAAATCTTTTTGGGTACCATCATTTTTGGGATGATACCTAAAAGTGTTTGGGAACTTAATGAGAAACCCATGATTTGGGTTTCCCTACTAAACAGTACTTCTTGAGGTCAAGGACCATTTATCTCTGTGTTCTCAGGGCCTGGCTCAGTTCCTTGGTGTGTAGTAAGGACTCAGATACCAATTGAATGAATGAATGATTGTTTTTGAGACACTGTCAACCCCAGGAAGGAGTACTTCCTTAATTATGAGCAGGGAGGCAGAGAGAGGGAAGGAGTTGGAATGAGAGCAGAGGAGGAAGTGGAGAGGCAGTGACCCTGCACTGGCCATCTTTCCTTTCCATTCTGGTGGTGGGCTGCCAGCATGAGGTTGGTAGCAGCTGTAACAGCGGAGAGTTGGCAGAGGTAGGGACGAGTGAAGTTGAGCAGCTTGGGAGGAGCAGTGTAGCGGCGGAGGTTGCTCCAGGCAGCGGAACTGGCGCTGGACAGAGACGGAGGCCTGCACAGTCTGTGGGACTCCCCCGCTCTGCCACTGATTTGTCCGAGGGCTCGGACAACTCAGGTCCGCTCTCTGGGTCTGTCTTCAGCCTGGGGAGATGCAGGGGTTGTGCTTGATGGCCTTTGAAGCCCTCTCTAGCTGGGCTGGAAACCGCTGTACTTCTGAGAGCCGGGGTACCTGTGGCTTCCATGGGCTGGCGGCTTGCACTCGGGATTTCCCTGACTGCTGAGTTCAGAGCTGTGCCGCCAGCTTGGTGGGGCTGTGGTCCCGTGGCTGGGAAGAAAGATCCCAGTGTTTTGGTCAGGAAAGTGGGTGTTGCTGGGGTGTCCCTTCTCACCTTGTCTTGCCCACTCCCTGTGGAAGCTGCATATCACGGTCCAGGGACGGCGGACTGATGCTGTATTTCCCCGGTCTCAGGTTAAAGCAGACATCTGGATCACATCTGCAGCTCCCCACCCCAGCCTGGGAGACTGTGTCCAGCTCCTTGATGTTGCTGGTGTTTGGGGGAGTTGGCATCCTGCTGGCCCAGTGCTCTGTGGGTCATTTCTGAAAGGGGGGTGGGATCAGGGATAGGCTTCACTCCTGGGCATGAGATCTCGTGTTTTGGTATAAGTAGGACCTGCCTCGTCTACCTTGTAAAGCTTGCTTCCTGGTAGGGTTTACCTCCTTCTCGTCCACCTTTCTCTCACTCCATTCCTCTCAAACCCTGGGGGATGAAGCGGGCTGAGCTTTCTGGGCTGGAACACGTGGCTCTTGTGAACTGTGTTTAAGCTCTTCTTTCGGCAACAATGAGGCATACCTGGGTGAAAGGGGCTGGGAGTGAAGCCAGGGGCCTGTCATCCTGGTGTGTAAGCTGCTGGCCTGGGCTTCCGGTGGTCGTGGTTAAGAGACCGGGGATCTGGCTTGGCTGAGGCTTAGAGACAACCCGGCGGAGAGATGTCTGCATCCCTGTGGACCTTGCCATGGCCGGCTGCCCCTCTAGGCCCCCAGGGTCAGGAAAATGTGGCTGGTGTCCTGTGATCCCCCCTGGACAGAGGGCCCACGTGCTGATCTGTGCACCTGTGCTGTCCCATGACAGAGTTCTCCCAGTTTCTGGAGAAACAATGGAAAGGGGACAATGGAGTGAGCTTTGTCTTAAAGTTAACTTTCTTTGACTTAAAGAGCAGTACTTTGTTTTAAGGATAGATACTTTCTATTTCTTGATGTTTAAAAGTGTGCTTTTTTTTTTTAATGAAATGGAGGTGTTGATAAAAATTAGATCTATTTTTTTTTAAAGTCTTTACTTGGCAAAATACAAAATGGTAACTAGTGTCTGTCTCCACAATTTTTTTAAATTGGTCCTTGAAGGCTGAAAGTGTGGGAACCACTGTCCAGGCTACACTGCATTTGACGAATGTATCTCTGGCAGAGTTGACAGGCCCAAGAGGCTGTGCCCGAGTGAGGGAGCCCAGGGAAGCAGCCCAGCGTTTACAGCCCCCAGGGAACTGCTGAGACCTTCACTAGGTCTGAGCAGCCATGTAGCAGAGGGGACCTGTCCCAGGATTTGGGAGGTCAGGAAAGGAGGAGACCCATAGAACTTTACTGTTTTTCAAGCTGTACATGCTGTTTATTTTTTTACTTTTATTTATTTTTTTATACAGTAGGTTCTTATTAGTTATCCATTTTATACATGTTAGTGTATACATGTCAATCCCAATCTCCCAATTCATCCCCCCCCCACCCCCGCCCCAGCCACTTTCCCTCCTTGGTGTCCATGTGTCCATACGTTTGTTCTCTACATCTGTGAGACCCATAGAACTTTAGAACTTGGCCCCTGCTCTTCAGGTGGGACAAGACACAGCATCCCAGGAGCCTCTTGGGAATCAGACCCTCTCTTTGCACCTGTGCTTCTCAGCGTCTCCTCTTCTGGGCACCTTTCTTTACTTCCATCCTGTCTCTACGTCCTCCAGCTTCCTTTGGGGCTTCTTCTGAGCTATCTGCTGACAGCTGCTTTGTGTCATCCTGTGAGAGGGGGAACATTATCTTGACTATCTTGTCTTCCTTCCCTGCTCCTCAATTTTTTACCCAGTGCGGGTAGGTGGTGCTGCAGAGCCCATCTACTCAGAAAGGTTCAGCATTTTAGTAGTAGAGGCAGCTCCCAGGGCTGGTCCTGTCCACCACAGATGTAGGTGACTACTTACTTCTCTGGGCCCTAAAGAGAGGTAACACACCTGAAGGTGTTCATTCCTGTAACTGGGGTCTTCCTTCCTAGTTCCAGGGAGGATTTAGATCCTAGGCTGATGTCGGAGGCTATTTGACTTCCACATTCTTTTTACCTGAGTGGTGGCTTGTAGCACAAGGAAGACGGCTGATTAGAAAAGTAGGATTTGGTGAGTGTGAAGATACAGAACCCAAAGGGCGGGCTGTGCCGCTGACTCTCTTGAGCATTGGTGTTTTCATATGTCAGATGGGTTAACCCTTCTTTGTGAGGATTAATTGAGATAAAATATGCAGAACATCTAGCACATGGTAGGTAATCAGTGCACGGTGACAACACATGCCTAGAACATCTAGAAAAGAATTAATCTTTATGCATAAAAATTGTGTCTGTTAGTCTCTGAGCTTTAATTGTTTATTAAATGTTTGTTTCAAGACATCCCTGCTCGCTCATAGAACGGTGGGGCCAGGCAAAGGGAGGGAGACATTTGCCGGCCTCTTTGCTGGGGGAGGAGGCTGGACACCCAGGAGCAAGGAGCCGCTGTGGCCCAGGGCCTGACTGAAAAGTTGCTCATGGTGAGGGACGTAAATGTCCGATAAAAAGGGTAGGAGAAAACCCCTTTGTGAGAAAAACTTCCCTAGAAGTATGTATACATAAGACTGGAAGCATGACCGAGAATGTTGTGGGTGAGAAATGAAGAGAAATAGAAATATATATGGTGTGTCTAGCCCTCAGCCAGTTGGATTTAGTGGCTGAAACAAAGCCCTGTGCCAGTTTTGAGACAGGATACCTTGGAATTGGGGATCTCTCAACAATATCAGAACCTGACCACTTCTTGCCTCACCTGCTAGTAGCTCTGGCTTCCTGCAGATGGAGGCTATGAGGAGGGATGCTGTCAGGCTGGCACCAGTTCCCACCAGCAAAGGAAGAATTGATTGGTAAAGTAGAAGTGATGAGACTCTTCAGAGAAAGGGACCCCATCTCAGCATTTCTGAATCCAGTGAGAAGCTTGGGCAAGGAGAGGTGTTTACCATAGACTTCAGAAAATTGTTTTTCAGTTGTAAACAGTTTTAACCCCATGGCTACAGACTCTAAAAGGGAAGTTAGCTGGAGGGGTAAGATTGCTTTTGAAAAAGGAAATGCTGACTTAACAGTCCTAAATGGTGCCCTAAGGAGGAAGGTGGTGGGACTGGGGAAGATCTGAACCATCCATGTGGCTGCTTGGGCTGCTGTCTATGAGTGCAGATAGTAAAAGACCATGCTTTTTACATGGAAAGGGGTGCGCTTCAAGTGTAGTCTGATGCCTTAAGAGGGACATAAGGGAGTCCAGTGGCCAGAATGTGCTGAGGTGGTGGAAAATGCTCAAGACAATAAAAGGCTTTTATATATTCCCAGCAAGAGCATAGAAGGAAGAGACAGTCTTACAGTTTTGGAGCAGAACTAGTGACAGAGAGAGAGAAGCCACTAGATCCCTGTCATGCCAGGGAGTATAAACTGGGGAGAGACCACAGCATGTGTGGTTAGGAAAGGAGAGCCAGCTACCCTACCTGAATCTGAGTCATTCACTCCCTACTGCACACCTTCAGATATACTCATGGAATGATATCGTTATGGAATTCTGATGATTGGAAGAGGGCCAAAAGACCAGAGACAGGCAGAAAGTTCCATTTTTCAAAGATATTTTGGAAATTGTAAACCAGTGTCAGTTTTTGACAGTTCTAGAGCAGATTTTTTAGAAGGTGGTTCGTGAGATTTAGAAAGACAGTGGTGAGCTTTGAGGGTCCCTGTGGTTCTTTACAAAGAAATTCAGTCAAACCAATGGGCCTGGATTTCTGCAGATAAATGTTATTTCCTGCCAGCTTCGTGGACAGGTCAGAGGACCAGTTTTTATTTAAAGTCATCCTGAAGAGGGCACAGGTATAACTGCCTTGTTCAAACTTTTAATCAACCAGTGTGGATCAGGGATTCCACGTTGGGATCACCTGGATCCCACCCTCAGGGATTCTAGTTTGATTGGTCTTGGGTGGATCTCTACTGGGCTGGGGGTCCCCAGGTGTGTCTAATGTGTAGTTACAGTGGAACTCCTCTGACACAGATGAGAGCTGAATGATGGGCACCCACCAGGACTCTTTACTGCAAATTGCTCACCTGAGTCTTAGGGCACCCGAATGGTTTACAGCCATACTTACTCCTTGCTAATCAGTGGACCAGCAGCCTCGGCATCATCTGGGACGTTGTCAGAAATGCAGAGTCTCAGGCTTTACATCAGAATTACTGAATGAGGAGCTGCACTTTAACCACATTCCCGGGTGATTTGTATGTCCATGCGAGTTTGCAGAGCCGGTCTATGGCACTTCTGTGAGTGGAGAAGGGGACAGAAGTGAGTCTTGATGAACAGAGGTAAAGAACTCCAGTTGCAGGGACTTCCCTGGCGGTCCAGTGGTTAAGACTTAGCCTTCCAGCGCAGGGGGTGTGGGTTCGATCCCTGGTCGGGGAGCTAAGATCCCACATGCCTCGTGACCCAAAAATCGAAACATAAAACAGAAGCAATATTGTAACAAATTCAATAAAGACTTTAAAAATGGTCCATATCAAAAAAATCTTTAAAAAAAAAGACGTAATGGGAATAAAAATTTGATATATTACACTTAAAAAAAAAAGAACTCCAGTTGTCAACAAGGGTAAGGAGGGTGATCCAACCCATTTACCCTGTATGCCAGGGAGATAAGAACGTCTTGAGACTTACTTCATGTTTATTCTTGTTTTTCTGGAGTCCATTTCTTTCTAGTCTAGTGAGTTATCAATAAAAGAAGCCCTTTAAGAACGTGTGTGTGTGCTCTGAGAACAGTTGGGAAAGGGTTCTCGGAAGATGTTTGCTGCCCAGCAGTCTGACTTGGAACGTGGGAGCCCCACGAGAGAGTAGTAGCTGGTGGTAGTTGTGAACAGGAGGAGCACACCCATAGAACCCGGGATCTCATGGAAGGGTCTGGAGGCTTAGGAGCTGAAGGGATGTGTGCCCCCTCTTCATAAGATGTAGGTAGGAGCAGGTGTGATCAGTGGGTAGGTGGGTCGTGGCAGCGGTAGTCGTGGGATTGCAGATATTTAAGTTGAATGATAGAACAAGGGGTTAAGAAGATTGGGGGCAGTCTGGAACCATGGGCCTCAGCCAAACTCAGTGGAATTTAATCAGGGCAAATCCAAAGTTCTGCACTTGTTTTTCAACAAAGAAAGAAATGGCAGGTAGGAATAGCTGAAACTCTGAAAGGTGTGTTGACAGCCTGTCTCTAGGAGCTCTGTCAGAGTAGTCACATGGAGGACAACTGAAGAAGATGAGTTGTTCAGCTTGGAAATGAGTAGAGGAACGCAGGCTAAGACGAGTCCTGTGTGGAAGAGGGAGTCAGTTCCTTTGTGTAGGGGAATGTGTGGAACTTTCATTCGAGGGTAGAAGTTAGCAGGTAGACTGAATCCATGTTTGTTTGTTTAACATCTTTATTGGAGTATAATTGCTTTACAATGGTGTGTTAGTTTCTGCTGTACAACAAAGTGAATCAGCTATAGGTATACATATATCCCCATATCCCCTCCCTCTCGCATCTCCCTTCCACCCTCCCTATCCCATCCCTCTAGGTCGTCAGAAAGCACTGAGCTGATCTCCCTGAATCCATGTTTGAAAAAAAGAATTTTCTAACATTTATAGCTGTTCCAAGACTGAAGAACCAGCCCTGTGCCTGCGTGGGTCTGAGTAGAGGACGGATGTTCTGGCTGGGATGTTACAAGGACGTCCTCTGTCAGGTGGGGTCTTCCACACGCGGTGGTCTCTTGCTCAAACTGTGTAAAGTATAACATATTCCTTAGACAACTGCGTTGCAGAAGAAACATCGCTCTTAGGCCATAACGTTTTTGGTCAGTTTCTAGACCTGATTGATCTCAGACCTAGGTTGGAATTTGGTCTGTAAACTCTGAAAATTTCAGCCAAGTGTGTGAATGTGCAGGGGTATATCTTCTCAGGGGAGAGGGGCTGTGGTTTTCAGCAAATTCTCAAGAGTATTCATGACCTCCCAGATTTAAGAAGCATGCATGCTCTCCCTGAGCTGTCCAATATGATAGCCATTAGCCACGTGTGGCTACAAAAATTAAAGTCAATTAAAATTAGATTCAGAAACTCAGGCACACCAGCTAGCTGCCTTTCAAGTGGTTTGTGTGTTAGATTTTTTTATCAATATGAGTAGTTCTACTGGACGTGGAGTTTCCCTGCGTGGTCTCTGAACCCTCACTGAAGACTGTTTCTGGGTTGGGGACATAGCTGTCCCAGTTGGTTATTCCTGGAAGGATATTTTGGGATAGGGTTCCTGTTCCCACCCCAAGGTAAGTGGTGAGGGGTATGGAGGGGGGCAATGCTTTCCTGGGTTCTGAACAACCCACGGCAAAGCTTTTTTTTTTTTTTTTTTTTTTTTAACTGAGCATCCTCTCTTTATTTATTGCTTCCCTTGAAGGCATGGGCCATGTTCTAATTATCTGCTGTGGGGAAAAACAATAGGAATGCGGTGTGGCTCCCCATCTGAAGGCGCTCTCTGAAGCTGCCTGGGGGAAAGTGGCTTCTCCCACCCTCACTCGTACCCAGCAGCCCTGGTGAACCTCGCCTGAGGGTTCTTACTGGGGCACATGCCCCACCCCAAGTCAGCAGTCACCTCTCTGCCTTGGGCCTCTCATCCTGGAGAGGGGAGCGTGGTGACTGGGTGAGTTGAAAGACCACATCAGGGGTCTCAGGAGTTTGTCACTAATTCCTCCTCCCCTTCCCATCACGTCTTTATAGTTCCCTTGTGGATTGAGGGCGGGATGCTCAGGAAGAGAGAAGGTGTTGGAAAGGAATACGACCCCTTTATCTACCTTGAGCCCTGCTGCCCTTTGGCTGGGAGAGTCCTTTAGGGTTGCTTTGGGCCTCTGCCTGAGTGTGTCTGTGCAGGGCCCAGGCTGCTGGCACACCTGGAGTGGACACACCCCTCTGTGGCCTTGTCTCCTGTCATTTGCTTAAGAAATCTGATAACCTAAGTTTTTATTAGTCGCTGAGGGAGGGAAAAAAAAAAAGCCGGCGCCCAGCGTGGGTTAACTGGCCGGCCTTCCGGTGACCACAGGGGGTTGCTTGCTTGCTTCAGGTCGCACAAGCTCTGTTCCTGCACTGCTGGCTCTGACCTGTACATGTTCTAACTCCCTTGTGCCCTGTCTCCCCACACCCAGCCAGGGAATTCGTGGACAGAATAATGCACCTCCCACTACTAGTAGAGCAGCAACTCTAGATGCTCCAAATGGAAAGGGAGTTGCATTAGGTAGAGTCATTTGGGAGCATTTGCCAGAAGGCATGTGTCCCATAGTCCCCCACCCCATTTAATTACTGCCAGAGGAAGCCTCAGGAAGGGGTGTGGAGATGCTGGGTACCGGACCATAGAGTCTGGTAAGGTACCGGAGTCATAGAGCAAGGTACCGGACCATAGAGTCTGTTCCCTTCTGAGCCTTTCTTGGGGGAAGGACACTGGGTGGCTCTCTCTGGTCTCATTTTGTTCTGTCTTTTTATTGATTTCTCTGCCCTTTGAGAGTAAGCTCTGGGTACCCCAGTTCCCTGGTTGATGCTGGGAATGATCCTGGAGCCCCAGAAGAGATAGGGAATGGCATCCTCTCACCATGAGCCTGGGTCCTGTCTGGATGGTTGACGCTGCAGGATGCGGTGGGGGTGTTGGGAGCCAGTGAGAGGAGAAGAGCTGGCGCTAGGAGGATACGGAGGAGAGGCACCTTCCTGGAATGCTTCCTCAGTCCCAGGACCTCCAGTGTCCCCTGTGCCGGGGGAGGGCAGCTTCTCTCACTGGCGTCGCTTAAGTTTCCAGAGACAGGACGTCATCTGCTTTGACTGGTAAACCTGCAGGTTGCCTTCCCAGCCTCCTTCAGCACATCTCGCCTGGGACTGGCTGTGTGCGAGGCGCTGCGCTGAGCCTGAGCCGTCGGTAAAGGGGAGGCAGCATTTACTCTGTCCTTAATGAGCTCACAGTCTGGGGAGGGAGGCAAGCGTGGCAACAAACTATTAGTCTGGTAGGGCTACAAGGGAGGGATGCCTTGAGGGCAGAGACCAGCCTTAGTCACTGTTAGGTGAAGAGAGACCATCGTGGAAGGGAAGGGACCTGTTTTGAGAGTTTCAGCGTAGTGATATGTGAAAGATGAGGGGGGGTACTTCTAGGAGGAGGGAGGCATCTCCCCTGAAACTGAGCTGTGCAGAGATGCTACTCGAATGCTCACGGCTGGCGGCAGTGGTGTGGAAGGACGCAGACAGACCACAGGGCACCAGCTGAGGGTGTTCATGGATCCTCAAGGTGGAAGGTAAGATGCTTTGTGTTAATTATTCTTGGAAGTCTTCCCCTGGGGCTGCCCCCAGGTTTCTAAACCACTCAGTATTCCTGTCTCACCTTCTCAATGAAGGTTCTGTGTTATTTGCTTGGATCTTGGAACACTTGGTGGTCCAAGGCTATTGAATTTGGGGTGGGGAGACCGTGATGAGGTTCATAGAATATAAGACCTTCTTACAAGCATTTAGGATGGCTTGTGGGGTGTGGGCAGAGCCACAGCTGCTGCTTGTCAGCCTGGGGGGGTCTGGGTGCCTTCTGTTTGTTGGTATGGAAATATGCAGGTGGAGTTGCTGGCTGGCTCTGTTTTCCCTCTGACATCACTGGGTGCCTGAGTTCAGCCTGGTTCTATTGCATCTCCGAGGAGGAGCACCTTTTCTTCCTTTGCTGCTGTTCTTTCACCTCCTTGTCTTTCTCCTCCCCGAGATTGCCGTTGATACAGACTTCCGCTGCCAAAGCTAATTGTGAGGCCTGATCTGTGAATGAAGGCAAAGGCAGTTCCCATGACAACTGCAAAGAGTTTGAAATATAGGGGATGATGTGTGTGTGATGGGCTGCAATTACTTGGGTGGAAATTGATGTGTGGACACCGGTGACTTCAAACATAGGTTCTGAAGGTGGAGAGGATGTTGGGTTTCTTTGGCAGATCCTTTGTGTGATGGAGAGGGAAGGGAAGGTCACAGATTTCCCCCACAGTCGATTCCAAGTGCCTTCAGTGTGTGGAATGCTGGGCAAACAAAACAAAACAAAACAAAACAAAAACCCCGGGGGCTTTGGAGAGGCACGACTCTAGCCATTCTGGTTGGAGAGGCAGGACACACAGAGACGGATAGCAGTACCAAGTGTCAAATGAGAAACATTGGAAGTGCTGTCAGCTGGCAGAGGTCTAAGGTAGGTAACCTGAGAAGGCTTCCTGGAGGAAGTGGGGCTTGAACTGAGCTTTGAAGTAAAGCCCTGTGGGGAGTGACCTCCTTTAGGACACAGACATGGCAAGAGAGGAGAAGTTGTCATCTACCCCCTGCCAACTCTAGAAAAGGTAGGTTGATAAGAAAATCATAGAGCTACACAGAGCAGCGCCAGCTGTATTGCTACGAGTGGCGGGGGGCGGGGGGGAGGCGAGAGCCCTGCTCAGTCTCCCAATTTTTCAGTCTGTAGAATAGGCATTAGTAATTCCTGTCTCATTGGTTTGTTTTGAGGGTTAAATAAGATACAGTACATCATGGTCCAATTATGGGGCTTGGCATGGCTTGCTGCTTGGTTGATCCTCCTATAAACCCCCCCAAATCTATCTCTGGATGCATCCCCGTTTCCTAGTCTTTATATATCTGTGTAGGTTCTGGCCTGTAGGTAACTGTGTTTCTGAGGTTCTCTGTGTTGGGGTATTTTGTGGGTTCTGAGAGTGAGTTAATCCATTCACCTCTCCCTAGTGGGGAGGGCCGTGGCCCCATTCCTCCTGCTGGGAGTGCAGTGGGGGGTCTAGGGGTCATGATGGAAGGTGGGGAGGGACCTCCAGCTCCTATGCAGAGGGGTCCCAGGCACCTCTGGGTTGGTCACTGTGAAGCCCCAAGTGTAGAAAGAGGGGCAGATAGGGGAGGGGGTCAGGTGTGAGGTGTGGAGAATGTCCCCGCTGGAGGCAGAGTGGCCCCAGCATGCACCTCTGTGTCTCCTTGGAGCTGTGGCATTCCAGGTGCTTCAGAAAAGGGCAGGAGGCCAGGGTGGGATAGAGATGGTCGCAGGTGCCCTGCCTTGGGGACCACGGGCTCTGCTAGGGTGTCTGCAGTCTGCGGCGGGTGAGGCGGGACCTGTGGTTCAAGCAGAGAGTCAGGGTGGCTCTTGCAGCCTTGTGAGGAAGATGTGTGCTGGCTGAACAAGGCTCGGCCTCGCCTCGGCTATAGTTCAGATGGCAGGTCGTGCCCTCCCAGGAGAGCGAGTATTCCTCTGATCCCTGGGGACCTCAGAGAACAGGCCGACCAGGAGAGTGTCCTCTACGTCTCAGTGCCCAACCCCCTGCCTCTCCACCCTCCTTGTGTAGAAACTCAGCTCAGCACATTCCAGCCCTGTGCAGAGCCTAGTGAGTGGGGAAGACGGCGGCCGTGTAAATAAATAACTGCACTTGGTAGTGACGGCTCTAGAGGAGGCCCCAGGAGGAGTGGGTGAAGCTCCTGAGGGCTAGATGAGCTGGGAGGGTAGCAGTGGCAGGTGACATTTGGATTAAGCCTTGTACCATATTGGCTTGCCAGGTGGGGGAGAGGGAAGGGAACCTAGGCAAGGAGCAGCATTGCCAAGTCTCTGAGGCATGAAAATATTACTGTTCTTAGACCCATAGCTTAAAGGGAAGCGGTCTGGTTCAAGAGACCCTACCCCTCTTTAAGTTTCCCTGAGGTTGGCTGGGAGAGAGGGCTTAAAGAACTGGAATGAGAAACACCTGGGTTGGAATTCTAGCTCACCGCTCACCAGCTGTGTGTTGATGGGCAAGTAACAACATCTCTAAGCCCATTTCCCCATAAGGTTGTGTGTGGACGAGTCAAATGAGATGCTCCCACAGCATGGTTGGCACAGGGCCTGGTACCTAGCAGGGGCTTGATAAACTGTGGCAGCCACAGCAGCAACAGTATTGATTGTTACTGTCCAAGCAGTGTTAGTTGCTCTTATCCAGCAGCAGACTGTATGAGGGTGGGTGGGGCAGGGGTTTGGGGGACTAGGATAAAGGAGGGACTTCACTTGGCCTGGCCAAGGTAAGAGCCAAGGGGTGCAGAAGCCCATGGCTCAGGACAATGCTCCTTGCCCTGCCTTGTCACCTGCCTCCCTCCCTGCCCTAGGGAGGAGCTCAGTAGGGCTGCTCTTTGCCCCCAGAGGTGAGGCAGGTGTGGGTCCTGGTGCCTTCTGGAGTCTCCTCACCAGAGCTCAGCTTTGCTGTCTCTCATGAGGCAGCTCGTCCCATTCTGAGTACCCCCTTGGAGCTTCAGGGAGGGGGCAGTAATTGGGCAGGTGTGGTGGAGTTGGTAGCAGAGCACGTCACTGAAATGAGCTCTCACACATCCTAACTAGTCCTACAAGTCACATCTGTGAGTTGAAAAGTAGCACACAATGAGCTCGCTCAGAAATTGAGTGGTAGCTAGCAGCACCTGCAGTGTGGCAGGCACTGTGTTTCACAGAATCCTCACACCTTTGGATGAGGTAGCTGCTTCTGTAAAATAGAACTGCAAAGTAGGCTAAGGGAGGTAAGGTACCACCGCCGAGGTCCTGCAGCTAGATAGTGGAGCCAGGAAACTGAACCAGATACATCAGTACCAGAGACCATATAGGGGTCCCCCTCCTAGAAGACAGAAGCTCTGGGGTGTTCAGCTACAGGGAGGGGATGGGGTGAAGCAGGATGTCTCCTGGGTTGCCTAGGAACTGCAGGGCTTTCCTCTCCCCATTCTGTTCTTTCTCCTTCAGTCTCCTGGGTGCTGCAGGCTTCAAAGGCTCAGAGTCTGGGCTGCCTCTCCTCCTCAGCCTTTCCGGGGGATGGGAAGCCCTGAAGTCTGGAGGCGCCTCCTCCTGTGGCCTTTCTAAAAGAGGAGGAAACATTGAGGGTGGTGGTGGTGGTGAGGCTGTCTGGAGGGGGTGGCCTATGTTCAGGCACTAGGGATGAGTATTCCTAGGGTGAGGTGGTGTTCGCGTGCAAGGGAGGGCAAGTCTGACTTGGTGAGGCTTTGAGCCACAGGCAGTGTTGGCTTCAAGAGGAAATCTGCTGGAGGGAGGGAGGAGTAGGACTGCATAATGGTTGAGAGTCTGGTCTGTAGAGCCGGATAGACCTGTCTTGGAGTCCCAGTGCTGCCGTTTTCTAGCTGTGTCACCTTGGGTAAGTTACTTCACTTGTCTTGCCTTGTTTCCTCATCTGCAAAATGGGGTAAAGGTTCATACTGCCAAGGCTGTATTTTTTTCTTCTAAGGTTGCAGGGGCTATTGCTTTTATAGCGCCTAGCACTGTCCTAGCTGCTGCTAGGATGAGGCGGTTTGCTGGTGTCCTAGGGCTAGAGAGTGGCCTGAGGGGGAAGCCTGCCAGCATCTGCTCGACCCCGACGCAGTCTGCCTTTGACCCTGTAGATGCAGAGGATGCCTCTGGGTATTACCTTCTGGTCCCCGACTCGGGAGTTGTTGAGGGTGTCCCGGGATTCCCCGCCTGTCGGGGAGCGGCGGCGGGCCTGGGCCACAGCCAGCTAGGCTCCGGCACCCTTGGCTGTGCCCCCGCCTCCCGGCTGGGCAGGTCCAACCCCCGGCGGCCCTGCCCCCGCTCGGCCGGCGGCGGGGATTGGCTGGCGAGCGCGCCGCCCCCTCCACACCAGCCTCGCCGGCGGCGGGGAGGGGAGCCAAGCCGGCAGCTGGCCGCCGCCGCCTCTGCAGTGCCTCCCTCCGTGCGCTCCGGCGGGGATAATGGGAGGCCCGCCGGCCGATGCACCAGAGGAGGCCGGCCGAGGTAGAGCGGGCAGGGCGGGGAGGGACGAGGCTAGACCGGACGCAGGAGGAGGGGCAGAGCCCTCCTGGATCTTGGGAGGGTGGAAAAAGGAGAAATGAAAACAAAAACACTCTGGAAGGCGAATGAGCCCTTCCACCGCGCGTCTGGGTGGCAGCTGGAGGCAGGAAGATGGTCCCTGCTATCCTTTCTTTCCGAGGCCCCGTGCCTCCCCTTCTCCCCCTTTCCCTGCAGCGGTGCTGGGGGTGCAGCAGAAGGACTTTGCTGCTTTCCTGGTGTCAGCCTGGCTCATCAGTCTCTCCGGCTTCTTTTGCAGGTGGAAATAAAGGCTGGTGAAGGAGCCGGGCCGTGGGGGCAAGGGGCTGCTGTCAAGGTACCTTGTGTGTGTGTGTGTGTGTGTGTGTGTGTGTGTGTGTGTGGTAGAGGTGAAGTGTTTGATGGGATTGGATAAAAATAAAGGGTCTCCTCTGGTGATCCCTTAATCTCCCACTGTGTGTGTAGCAGCAGCTGAGGGGGAGGGGCGGCGGGGGTGTGGGCGGCCAATGAATTCTCAGGCCTGTGTGGGTTTTGTTTGGATTCTTTTTGCTTTCTCAGCTGGATGGTTTGGGTGCAGTTGGGATTGGGTTTGTTGAACTGGTGTTTTTTTTTTTTTTTTTTTTTTTTAAGACATGCAACCCACTCCCATCCTTGCCTCTGGAAATCTCTCGAGAATGTCCCTGCCACTGTTGGTTTGCATCCAATCTGCAGAAATCCCAGAGCGGGGTGGGGGGGGTGGGGGGGGTGGGGGAGAGGTTAAGGGGGAGGGGGAGTTGTGCTCCTGAGTCTGAAGCTGATAGGGTGTCATTAGTCATGCTGCTGTCACCATGGAGATGGCTGGAGGAGAGGAGGTGGTGGGGGTGAGGATATTTTGGGTAGGGTGGGGGCTGATGCAACATCATGACTGGGAATCCTGCAGGCGGTCGGCTGCTGTTACTCTGTGCAGCTTGGTGTCTGGGGGACTGGAAGGGAATGTTACCAGGTGCGTGGGAAGTGGAGAAGGGGGCACTGAGCTTCTCCGTGTGGTTGTCTCGGGGCCAGGGCTGGGGTATTTGGGGCAGGGCAGAGTCTGTGGAATATAAGCCATTACGAGGAAACACAGATGTTCCTCCCTGGTTGGCAAGGACCAGGATCAGTAGGTTTCCTTGGGCTTTGCCCTGTTTTCAGGGCTGGGGATCCGCCGTGAGTTTGGGATTACTCAGCAGTATCCTCTGCTGGCCCAGGGTGGAGAAAACAGAGCGAGAGGCAGCTCAGTGCCGCTGCCTCTCAAGTCCAGAGAAGAGGGGCTGGGGAAGGAGTGTAGGGACAGGTAGGCAAGGCAGGACTGGATGGGACTTCTAGGAGGAGGGAGCCCATTGCTGCCCCTGCCTCAGCTCTGTCTTCTCCTTCAGCCCCTGGAGCCTGTGAGGAGCTGGGGGAATCTGGTTGCTTGGGTAGCGGGTGGGTGAGCTGCTCATGTCCCCAGATGCTCTGAGATTTTTCTCCCTGGAAATCCTCCTCTGGCTTCCTGGGAAAACTGCGGGAAGCTCCCTGGAGGCGCTGGAAGTGCCACCCTCACTGCCTGGGTGGGGACGCTGTCAGGGAGGGGCTCTGCTTTCCCAGAGGGGATGGGGGCTACTGGCTGAGGCTGTGAGGTGGATCAGGAGCTGGGGTGGTTCCCTGGCTTCCTCCCAAAGGAACTTACATCAAGGAAGTACTTGGGGGAGGGCAAGAAATTTGCTTCTGGGAGAAGGAGAAGAGCCAGGTAGCATTGGCTCCCCTGGGGAGCTGGGCAAGCCTTGATGAGGATGCTAGTAGTGGGTGACCACCTGGAACAAGACCGTGGTAGGCCCCTGAGGCAAGCAGAGGTGGTTGATACTGGCGATGCTGTGCGTGGGGAGGAGAGAGCTATGTGCTCACTCCACACCCCTTCTCCGGTGAAACCCCCAGGTGTCACCTCCACTTCCGCCTCTGGCCGCCCACTGCTGTAATCGATTACCTGTGTGCTGTTGAGGGCTGTGGACACGGAGATCATGGAGTACACCTGTTCTGCCCCCAACCCTGGGGAAAGCAGGACAAGGGGATGAGGACAGATAGGCTCAGGGAAGGGGCAGCTCCCTCCCTCCTCTGTGTCTTTGGCCCTGTCAGCCAGAGCTTCTCTCTCTGCTGGGAGGAAGGACTGCTGGCAGGTTTGTTTACTCCGGAAAGCACCCCCTCCTGCCTAATGATGGCTTCTCTTCAGGTCTTTCCAAGTGTGTTCTCCTTTCCTCCCAGCCTGCATTCTGCTGTCCCTGCCGTCCTGATGGAAGCTCCCAGCTTAATACCACCACCCTTAGTGTTGTGGGCATGGAGCAGGGCTGCCTGGAGAAACAGAGGATGCCCTTCAAACATGTCTTCCTCCTTCCCACTTCTCAGAGTGGGGCCTGAGCTGGCGGCGTTTTTATTATTCATTTATTTTAAAAAATGTATTTATCTTGGCTGCATCAGGTCTTAGTTGTGGCATGCGGGATCTTCCTTGTGGCACGTGGGATCTTTCGTTGCAGCGTGCGGGCCCTCTAGTTGTGATGCGTAGGCCCTAGAGCTCACGGGCCCTAGAGCGCGGGCTTAGTTGCCCCGCAGCATGTGGGATCACAGTTCCTGCGTCCCCTGCATTGGAAGGTGGATTGCTAACCACTGGACCACCAGGGAAGCCCCGGGCGGCGTTTTTAAAGCTCTGAGGTGTTTGTGCTCGTTTTCATTGTTGTCTGTTGGAAAAGCCTAGCTTCCTCTTGGTCCAGGTTGCCACTGCCAGCAAGCACTTGGATCTGAGCCCCTGTTCCTGGTGCCACCTTCCCCCCAGATAGTTTTCTTAGGTGGCCAGTTGAGTGTGGTGTCCCACATACCCTGGTGGAGCAGTTTTGCTAGATCCTCTTCCGTCAGGAGGTGGTGGTGTAGGAAGGTGTGTGTGGCGTGTGAGCTCATTCAGATCAGGCAAAGACTCTGGGACACAGGACAAAGGGGTCTCCCAGTCTGTGTTCCCACAAGATGGGCACAGGATGGGTAAGCCCCCTGGGTGAAGGGTATCCAGCAACCAGCGGGAATGTGCTCATCTACTGTGTGCTGAGTCCTGCAAGGGTTTCAAGAATATTCATGATGTAGGGTGTGCGCCATGCCTGTCACAGGCATAGAGTTGAGCCTGATGAACGCACGTGGTCATTTACTGTCTAGTGTGTTACGTGTCTACCCACGATACCCCGAGGAACATGCCATAGCATACGCTGTTGCCACTGCCTCCCTCTTCGCAGCCTGGACAGGAGTGAGTGCCCAGTGCCGAGAGCACCAGGCTGCCCTGCTCTCGGGCTCCCACACTGCTCCCATACTCTGCCCCATGAGAACCCTCCACTGGCTGAGGATGTGTGGAAACTGTTTTGGAACTGTGCCCAGGATCTCTTCCTTCTGTCTCTCCTTTGGCCACTGCTCCTTTTGTCAAGGATCTGTGATCCTCAACTTGCCACACACCGTGGGTCACTCCTACTAGTTCTTTCTCGCCTGCTCTTCCCACTCTCCAGCCCTCTGTGTGGGTCCAGCGGGAAGTCTTTTCTCTCTGAGGTATGTTTACAAGCAGTAGTGAACTTGGGGAGATATGGAAGCAGGTGAGCATATCAAACGATGGTAGGAAAGGAACCATCCAAGAGGATTTCAGAGTTGAGTTTGAGAATGGAAAGAGGGGGCGTCACCACGCATAAAAAGTGGTAGAGTTAGAGTCCCAGAGCTCAGCTCCACCTCCTTGGTGACCCCAGCCATTTTTTAATGTTGTGGGAGAGCGGGGAGACTTTGTAGTACAGGTAGGTGAGTGAGCCGAAGGGAGAGCCTTCCTGCCCACCACGGTGCAGGCCCTGGAGCTACCTGCAGGGGTCACTGTGATGGCTCCTTAGCCCCCTTGCTGGGCTGGCTGAGGAGAGACCTAGGTGCTGGGCTCCCTCCAGCTGTAGATGGACATTTCTGCTAGAAACCATCATTGTGGTCTTGCCAAGTCCCCTCCCATGCCCCCGAGGCTATAGCAGATAGTTTGGCTGGCTGGGGATGGGGGCAGGGAGTATAGGGAGGCCTTGGTTTGGCTCAGCTTTTGGGTATCTTGTCTTTCCCACCCTGACCTCCTGGGCTTTTGGCCTCATTTTCTCTCCTACTCTGGCATCTGGCAGTCAGCTGAGGACTCCCCCTCGTTACCAGCCTGTCTGGAGCTTCTGAGGAGGAGATAGCTTCCTTATGGATTAGTTTAGGAAGCCTTTGGGCAAATAGAGATGGGGTGGCTGAGACAGTTAAAATCCACAGATTATCACGCTATCCAGAACTGTGATCGTCTTCCCATTCACTTTATATCCCTTTCTTCCTCCCTTTGTCTTTCTGCATTTACTGAGTGTTTACCATGTTCCAGGTATAGTACTAGGTCCTGAAAAATAAGAGAAATCATTATGATTTGATGTTCACAATATCACTAGAAGTAAGAGACATCGACCAAGTTGCCTAAAACTGTAACACTGAGCGCGAAAACCATCACTGGCAGGTGTTGTCGTTGTTGTTTTTAAATACAGTAAATGCTTTTGATCTTTGTGTTGTGGTTGTGAACTAGCACGTGGCAGACCAAGCCTCTCACCCCCAGCCAGCCCTGCTCTTTACATCTGCTTTCATCATCGACTTAGTGGACCTCCTAGGACTTTGAAGGAAGAATCAACACGCCAACCGTATATTCAATAAGTTAGTGTTTCCAGGATCTGGCGAGTACAGATTAGCGTAGTGGGGTCAGAAATGGACCAGCTGAGACGATAGCTTAACTTCGTTTTGTTTTTTTTAATTTTTAAAATTTATTTTAATTTTTTTGGCTGCACTGGATCTTCGTTGCTGCACGCGGGCTTTCTCTAGTTGAGGCGAGCGGGGGCTACTCTTGGTTGCGGTGCGTGGGCTTCTCATTGTGGGGGCTTCTCTTTGTTGCGGAGCACAGGCTCTAGGCGCGCGGGCTTCAGTAGTTGTGGCTCATGGGCTCCAGAGCGCAGGCTCAGTGGTTGTGGCGCACGGGCTTAGTTGCTCCGTGGCATGTGGGATCCTCCAGGACCAGGGATCGAACCCGTGTGCCCTGCATTGGCAGGCGGATTCTTAACCACTGCACCACCAGGGAAGTCCTGATAGCTTAATTTTGAAAGGAAGGTGTTGGCTTTAGATGTGTTGGGTTTGAGATTCAGGAAAAGCTGGAAGAAAATACTGTACCTGGGCAGTTTGCCTTGAACCTGAAATTGTCTTCTCATTTGAAGTGTGTGGGTCCTGGAGCCCTTACTGCTTTAAGGAGCGCCCATGAGGCCACTGGCTGGGAAGAGGAGGATGAGAAGTGCAGCTGTCCAGTTTCTTTTCCTGTCTAATCCCAACTGTCCTACTCTTGGGTTCTTTCATTAGCCATGCGGCAGTCCCTGGACTTTAGTCTCCTCTGTAAAATGAAGGGGTTGCCTCCAGAGTTAGTTTTTCTGACTAAAAGGGGGGAAGGACCTTTTTCCTAATTCCCAAAATATTGCAGACCAAAACAGGTCCTACTTTGTACAACTAGTTGGCAGCTCTAGCCACGTGTGGCTCCCCTCAGGAGTTCAGCACCATCTAGACCAATCTGTTAGCCATTGGATGAGATGGTCCAGCGAATGTACACTTGGACGGAGCAGCAGGTTCAACTTGCAGTGCTGGTTTCTAAAGGCTTATTCTTGGTTCCTGTGTTTATGTTGTGGTGAACTGGTGATAAACAGTTTGTGGGCCATTCCCTGAACAGCATTACTTTAGAACTTTGCTTCTGGGAGAGCAGAGGGTCCTCTGTTTTGACCCCTGTCTTCCGTAGTCTCAATCTTGGGGACAGAGCCACCACTTGGAAGAGTAGAAATCTTGCTGCCCCCGAATTCTCTTGGAATACCTCAAAAGATTTTACTTGCATCTCAGCCTCTGTAGGTAAGGATGCCTCCTGTCTGCCCTTTTATATTTGCAAGTCTCAGGTTCTCATGGTGGATCGTCAGAACCTGTGGGGCAGGACTCTGTGTGTGTGTGTGTGTGTGTGTGTATGTGTTTGTGTGCTGCATGACTTAGAGGAAGAGAACAGTTAAGGCAGAGGCCAGGCCCCTGTAGTTGCCAGAGTGAACTTGGGCCCTGCCAGACACTAAAGTTCCGTTGCCTTGGGCAGGGTACCTTGACTTCTGAGCTTTCTCCATTTGGCGGCTTGAACAAGTTCAGGCTGTGTGAAGAGGGTGCTGCCTGACTGTACCAGGCTCTGCTGGACCCAGAGCCAGGAGACCGTGCCTTCCCAGTTGGGAATCATTGTTGCCCTGTACCGGAACTCTAGTGGGGGAATACAGAAATGGATTTTCAGTGGAGTGCTGGAGACTGTGCTCAAGAGATGCCTACCCTGTTTTCTCTGGCACTGCAGATTCCTTTCTCTTCTCCACCTGTGCTCTCCATCCTAACATGCTCTTCTCACAGCCTCGGCCCGTCCCCATTCTCACCCCTCGTGCTTTGAGCTCAGCCCTAAGTAGACCGAGCAGAGAGAGGGCCTCCAAGAGCACTGCTTTGCAGGGCATGGGCAAAGGACTCCTTGTGTCAGAGTTACCTAGGAGTTTGTAAAAATGCTGCAGGGCTGCCAGGCCGAGATAGCCATCTGTTGGGGTCACTCCTGTGGGTTCCAGTCACATGACTAGGTAGAATGGATGCAGGATGACTGGGTGTGGGAGCCCCAGAGGTGAGTGTTGGAACCTCTCAGCAGGTGGGTTGCGTGGCATCCCCTTTTCACTGCCCCTACCGCTTGTCCCTGAGCCAGGTCCTACCTGATGATTGACCTATACACTGACCTCTGCCCTGTGGCCCTTTTTTCCACTGTTACTTCTCCTCGGTTCCTGTTTTCCAGCTGTGGATTCCCAGTGGTGTCATTTGGACCCTGGGTAGTAGTTAGGGCTTAGTTCTGGGGTTGTGTGGTTGGAGTGGTATATGCCTTGGGGCTGTATTGACTAGTGATCTGGAGCAGTCTGAACACCCAGCTGGGAGCCAGAGCCCAGGGTTCGGTGTCCAACCCCTGGGAAGCCCCTCCCCCTTACTTTCCAGAGGCTGCCTCCTCCATGTGGGGGGCATTGCTCCTCACTGGGTCTCTGCTGAGGTCTGGGGAAGCGGCATGTGGAGGAAGACCTGGGCGGGTGGCAGGGCACTTCAGCCCTAAATACTTGCTCCCCTCCACAGCTTCCACCCGGATGCGCAGGGGCCACGCTTCAGCTTGCCTCCAGAGTTTCCAGCGGCCGGGCCCTCTGGTTCAACTAGTTTAGTGCATATTAGAATCGTCTGTGGAGCTTTTGAAAAAGAAAATATCAATGTCTAGGCCTCAGACCCAGAGAATCTGATGTAATTGGTCTGGGGTGGAGCCCAGGCCCCAGCATTTTTCAAAGCTCCCTAGGTGATTTAAATGTGCACTCAGGGTTGAGAGCCACTGCCCTCATTCATTTTGGCTTTCCCTGTGTCTCCTATATCCCTGGCTTGCCCTGGAATTTTTTTTCTCATCTATTGATAATTATAGTGAAAATCTTTCCAGATGCTGTATTTATTAAGACAATGAGACATGTCAGGCAAAATACTGGATTGAGTGTTCTGTTCTATGAAACTGATCCATAAGTTCATATTAAAACCAGAATTTAAGAGGGAAATTCTGTAGCTGATGACAGAAACTCAGTGTTCTCCTCTCAGCTTTTAATTTTAAAAAACTTTCATTGAAGGATAGCACACACACCATAAAAGCACATGCTGTGTACAGCTTGGTGAGTTTTCACAAAGTAAGTACACCTGTGTAACCAGCACCTGGATCAAGAAATGAGTACCCTCACCCCATTGCCATTGTTCAGAATTTCTGAGGCATTTGGGCGAAGTAGGTGAAGCTATGCTTAGTATAGCAGTGTTTGCTTGCTTTGGGCCTGGAGGACTTCAGCTGGTCCTCTCTCAGGAACACCTTTACATGCCTGTGTGGGTGTTCCTGAAACTGAGTGGATTTCGAGGTGATAGGGCGCAAGGCAGAGGAGTCCTGCAAGCCCCTCCCTGGTGTTACCCTCTATTCTGTCTACCCTTTACTTCCTTTTCCACCTTGGCCTTTAGGCTTGCCAGTCCTCAATCTTGGCTAAATCCAAAAGTCTGTAACATTTTTTGGCTTTTTAATCTCTTTTTTGATTATATAGATACTACATGTTCCTTGGAAAAATTAGAAAATAGAAATAAATAGAAGGGAAGAAATTTGTCCATAACTCACAACCTGTTTAACCATTTTTAACTGGACTATCCCTCTGCACTTGATTCTATGCACACTGGATGCTTGTTCCGTGTTCTTTATAAAAATGGAGTCATGCTGCATTATAGCCCACTTTTCCCTACATAATAACTCACTGCAGTGCTACCTGTTGAGCACTTACCATGTGTGTGTCTCATGGGGCAAAGTTTTCATAGTTCTCTCTCTTATGGTTCTCATGACGGCTCCAAGTCAGATGGTGGTAGCCCCACCTTTCAGATAAGAAAACTGAGATTCAGGACGGTAGTATGACCAAGGGCCCATGTTTCATAAGGGGGTGGAGCTGGAATCGAGGCCAGGGATGTCTTTTTAACATGGTTTGAAGATAAAAGATATTTCTCCTTCACCTACTGATAAGGTGAGCTGTGTTAATACAACTCTTAATACTGAACTATCTTTGCATTCCTGGAATATACCATGGCTGGTAATGGGGAATTTTTTTTTTTTTTTCTTTTGCGGTAAGCGGGCCTCTCACTGTTGTGGCCTCTCCCGTTGCGGAGCACAGGCTCCGGATGCGCAGGCTCAGTGGCCATGGCTCACGGGCCCAGCTGCTCCGCGGCATGTGAGATATTCCCGGACCGGGGCACGAACCCGCGTCCCCTGCATCGGCAGGCGGACTCTCAACCACTGCGCCACCAGGGAAGCCCGGTAATGGGGAATGTTTTTAAACATGCTGTTTTGATTTGATTTATTAATGTGGGAGTTTAGGATCTGTATTTGTGAGTGAGATTGATCTATAATTTTCATTTTGTGTTTTTATTGTCAGATGTTGGTATTAGAGTAATGGTAACTCCATATAATGCATTGTGAAACTTTTATTCTTTCTTTATGTTCTGGAACAGTTTAAATAGTCATTTTATTCCTTAAGGATTTGGGGGAAAAAAAAATCTGCTGAGGAAACTGTCTGAGCCTGGTACCTTTTTTGATGGATGGGTCTTTGCAGCTTTCAGATGTTTTTCCCCTTGTGGCTGTTGGTACAAAACATTTACTTTGCCTTTTCCATGAGATCTGTTTTCAGATTTATTATTGATAGCATAATGCATATATGGTTATTGGTTTTCAGTTTCCTCAGTATCTGATTTTTTCACTTTCTTAATTTCTAATGTTGCATATTAATTTTGTCTCTTTTCCTTCCTTAGCTTTGCCAGTTTTATGTGATATAAAAGCAGATTTGTCAGTTGTGCTTTCTGTTTTCTAAAGCATTAATTTCTGCTTTAATCTTTATTAATTGTCCTTTTCTTAGGTTTATTTGGTACGTACTTTTTCTTGAAAATGTTTATTTATTTGGTTGCACTGCGTCTTAGTTGCGGCTCACCAGCTCCTTAGTTGCGGCATTTGGGCTCCTTAGTTGTGGCATGCGAACTCTTAGTTTCAGCATGCATGTGGTATCTAGTTCCCTGACAGGGGATCAAACCCAGGCCCCCTGCATTGGGAGCAGAGAGTCTTATCCACTGTGCCACCAGGGAAGTCCCCAGTATGTGCTTTTTCTAGATTCTCAGTTGGATCCTTAGGACACTCTATTTTTCTATCTTTGTCTGCTTTTTTCTTCTTTGTTCACAAACACATTTAAAAATATGACTTTTTCTCTAAGTTATACTGTGACCTCCTTCTCCAGGTTTTGATGTTTTATGTCTGTTGGAGTTCTTGGGGAGATGCCGATGGCTTACCCAACCTGAAAATACCACGTCCTGATGTAGCCTGACTCCCTTCCTCCTAACACAGGCCTAGTAGAGAATCCCTGTATGTGGAAAAATGCCAAGGCCAGACAATGCAGTGCCTGCTTACTTTTGGGGGCTTTGTCTCCAAACCCCTAGGAAGGGACCTAGTAGTAGCTTACCAGCTTAGCAGACGGGACCTGTGGAAAACTTTTTTTTTAAACCTAACAAGCAAAATCAGTTTGAATTACTAGGACCAGAGCATATCCTAAGCCCAAATTGAAGTTTTAGTAGTATTTAGAAAAGCCTCACACATTAGCACCAGAGAAAATGAAGCTAGAAGCTAAGGATGGAGAGAAAGAAACGTTTGACCTAGAGCTCATGGCCTAGCTGAGCTGGCCTAGGCTGCAGGTTCAAGTCTTGCTCCCTGTTCTTTCATGCACCTCTAGAAGCTATGGCCCAGTTGGTGTCCTTGAGGCTGTGAATAATGTCCTAAGATGGAGAGGACAGTAGAAGACAAGTGAGGGATCCATAGTGCTAGGAGAAACAGGGTGGGCATCGATCTCCTCCTGTGCTCCGCTGAAAATCCATTTCTGTGTTCCCTCCTAGAACTCGGAGTGCTGGCAACAATGGTTCCAATTAGGAAGGCAGAGTCTCCCCTCTCTGGGTGCAGCAGCGCCTGGTGTGGTGTGGGGAGGCCTCTGTAGCCAGCCTGAACTTGTTCAAGCCAGCAGAGCAGGACTTGGCCCAGGGGTCACACTAAGGGAAGACAGTGCAGTACCTTGCTGGGTAGAGTTTCTCACCCGTTATCTTGACTCCCTAGAGGACACTAAAGGCCAGGGGGAGGGTATGGGCAGGGGACAGAGAAGGGATGAACTTCGAGTTCAACCTAGAGACCGATGACAAAATTATTTTTATTCTTTCGTTTTCTGTTTTTCTCCAAAGTGGAAAAGAAATTTTGGGACTTTAAATAAAAGTAGTACAAGCCCATTTAAAGAAATAAAATAACATCAAAGTATATAAACTGAAAACTGAAAAATCCCTGTATCTTCTCCATCCCAGTATAATCTCTATTAACAATCCAGAATGAGCACATGAACGTAATGCCTTTCCTGCAGTAATGTGTTCGTACCATACCTTTTTTGGGGTAATCTTTTTTTTTTTTTTTTTAAATACAGTATATTTTATTTGTTTTTAAAATTTTTATTGGAGGATAGTTGATTTAAAATGTTAGTTTCTGGGGCTTCCCTGGTGGCGCAGTGGTTGAGAGTCCACCTGCCGATGCAGAGGACACGGGTTCGTGCCCCGGTCCAGGAAGATCCCACATGCCGCGGAGCGGCTGGGCGCGTGAGCCGTGGCTGCTGAGCCTGTGTGTCCGGAGCCTGTGCTCCACAACGGGAGAGGCCGCAACGGTGAGAGGCCCGCATACTGCAAAAAAAATAAAAAAATTAAAAAAAATAAAAAATAAAAAAAAAATAAAATGTTAGTTTCTGCTGTACAGCAAAGTGAATCAGTTATACATATACATATACATATCGGGCAATCTTTTATTTGCTCATAATGTGTTGAGGCTATCTTTCAGTGTTGGTACACTTATCTTAGCCTTCTAAATGGCTGTGGAGTCTTTCATTCTATGGGTTAATTGTAATTGTTTCCTATTGATGGACACTTATAGTTACAATTTCTTGCAATTATAAATGATGTAGTAGTTTACGTATTTGTACATATATTTGGGGGTTATTTGTTCAGGTGTTTGTATAGGGCAAAATCATACGAATGGAGTTTTAATTGACACCACCAAATTACCCTCCAAAAGGTAATTTGATAATATCTATCAAATTTGCTCTCCTACTAACACCGAATGAGGAATTACCAGTTTTTAATTTTTGCCAATTTGGTAGGTGAAAAGAGATATATCATATTAGTGTATTTAATTAGTGAACTTGAGAATGTTTTATGTATTTATTTATTTTGGCTGCACTGTGCGGCTTGCGGGATCTTAGTTCCCTGACCAGGGATTGAACCCAGGCCACCACAGTGAAAGTGCCGAGTCTTAACCACTGGACCGCCAGGGAATTCCTGAGAGTGTTTTAAATGTTAACCATTTTGCACTTATTCTGTGTATTACCTGTTATGTCCATTACCTACTTTAAATTAGATTGTCTTTTTATTGATCCATTAAAGTGCTTAATATATTATCAGCATTAACCTCTATTATATTTTGAAGAAAAAGTTGGCTTCTCATTTGTCTTTCACTGTGTCTGTCAAATGGAATTTGATTTTTGTACAGTTGGAATTCATCAGTATTTTGACATCCAAGTTTTTACTTTTTTTTTAGAAGAGAACCATGCAACTCTTTGTTTTTTAAGTTAATTAATTAACTTTTGTCTGCGGTGGGTCTTCATTGCTGTCCGTGGGCGTTTTCTAGTTGCTGGTGAGCGGGGGCTACTCTTCGTTGCCGTGTGCGGGCTTCTCATTGCGGTGGCTTCTCTTGTTGTGGAGCACGGGCTTTAGGCGCGCGGGCTTAAGTAGTCGTGGTGCATGGGCTCAGTAGTTGTGGCGCACGGGCTCTAGAGCGCAGGCTCAGTAGTTGTGGTGCACAGGCTTAGTTCCTCCGAGGCATGTGGGATCTTCCTGGACCAGGGATGGAACCCGTGTCCCTGCATTGGCAGGTGGATTCTTAACCACTGCGCCACCAGGGAAGTCCCAAGTTTTTACTTTATGGTATAGTCTTATTTTACATATTTAGATCTCTTTAAGCTGAGATTTATTTTTGTATATGGAATAAGATAAGGATTGATTTTTCCCAAATAGAAAGACTGTTATCTCCAGTCTGTTTATTAAATATTTATAGTTTCCCAAATGGTTTATAATTCTACCTTAAGCATTTTATAAATACCCATATATTCATGAGCAAATGTTTTAGGGCCTCTCTTCAGTTCCATTGAATTATTTGTCTGATTCTGTGTCAGTATTTCATTGTTTTAATTACTGCAATTTTTATGTAACAATTTGGTTTAAACGAAAACAAACTCATTTTTTTCCACAGCATTTCTTTGGCTTTTCTTTTGCCAAATAATTGCCTTTTCCAAATATGCTTACAAACAATTTGTCAAGTTCTGTGAAAAATGTTGGGATTTTTCAATTGGGATTACATGGAATTTATAGATTACTTGGGGGAGAGTGGACAGCTTTATAATGAGTCTTCCTATCCAGGGAATAGGAAGTGTATCTGTTTATTCTAGTCTTTTTGTGTGCATCAGAGTTTTTTAAAGTTTTCTTCATATGGTCTTATACATTTCTCATTAAGCTTATTCCTTGGATACTGTAGATTCTGTTGTTGTTTTTGCCTTTATACTTTCTAGCCGGCTATTGCAGGTATATTAGAAATGCTCTGGTTTTTGTCGGCTCCTCTGTGATGGCCAAGCAGCCCCTTGTTCCCTCACTCCCTGTATGCACTGTCTGTACCAATGCAGTGGTACTTTAGTGCCTGGTATGAATTCCTCGTGGTGAGGTGCTCATCTTGCTTAATTTCGTTCCCCAGTACCTGGCACAAAGCCTGGCATGCAGTAAATCCTTTTAATAAATGCTGTGGAATCAAATTGATCACAGAGACAATGAGCTTCACCTCCTCAAAGTGTGACAACCTAGGCCAACGTGAGGAGCAGAATCTAAAGCAGCCCTGGCAGCCAAGCCTGGGAGCTGTGAGGCGGGTAACAGAGATGGGGCACCTGCCCTGTCCCCACAGTAAAAAGAAGGTCCTGGGCCATTTTCCCACAGGCCGATATTAGGGAGGAGCCCTCTGAACCCATACCTCATAATTACCCTGGGGCTGATGCCCACTGGTCATTAACCCTCATTAGCACTAAGTAATAGGGAGAGCTGCCCTCGTGGTTTCCGGATACCTGAGGACAGCATAAAACAAACTTATCTGCAACTACTCTTTGGGGATGAGGATTCATCAAGGCTGGAAGCAGAGCTTGTAAGACCACTGGTGAAATTGGCTCCGCGTCTGTGTGGCTGGTCTCCTTTCTCAAATGTAGTGTCTTCTCTCTACTGTTCTCCTCCAGAGTCTATGACCGCCCCCCCGCCCCCCGGCCAGGATTTCTAGGTGAAGTTTATTCCTGTCAGTGTGCTAATCCTTCTCACTGTGTTTTCGTTTTAAGTTTTTACTTGTAACTGGGGAATGGAAGGCACATTTTCTTGGTGGAACTGTCCAGTGCAAGCCACTCTGCCTTGCTGCCCTGCCGGTCTTACCATAACCACAGGTCCCTGATTGCTGCTGCCTAGGAAGGCTGGACCCACCAGGACCCATGAATGAGGGACCCCTCATCCCTGGGGCATGGGGTCTACAGACCTGGAGACACGAGAATCCCCGCTGCCGTTAAGCAGAGGTTAGGATTTCTGCCTCTTGGCCTGTGTAAAAAGAAGGTGGGGCCAAGCCACATGAGAGCCTTCCCGACACCACCCTCTAACCTGTGCCTTGCACCAAGTAGAAAATAAACTCCAAGCAGCCAGCAAAAAAAAAAAAAAAAAAAAAGGTGTGGGGGAGGGAATCAACTTGGCTCGTGCATGTGAAAGAAATAGCAATTACAGGTGGGCTGTGAGCCACTTCCCAACCCTTGTGCATCTGGTTCAGTGTGTCACCGCGTTGCCTTTGACTGCAGCAGTGAATGGTTCTCATTTAGCCTGTGGTCTGTGCTCGCCCTCTCCTTCAATGCTCAGGGCAGCAGAGGAGAGAGAGAAATTCTTTCTCTGGCTCTTCTGCTAGTTCATTTAAACCCCTGGAAACGGTGGAACCCAGGGTACCCCCATGAGGCCAAGGAGGAGGCGGGAGCACTGCTCTGGGCCCCCGCCCCATCCGAGTCTTACTCCTTCCAGTGCCCAGCTGGGGTGGAGGAGGTCGCCATGGGCCCTGCTGGGGCCATGACGAGTCCTCCAGCTCCTTGTGGCAGCCCCAGCTGCATCTCTGCCAGCTCTGGAGGAGCTGCCTTCTCAGGGTGCTGAGCAGAAACTCTTTGACAGATGGGCCTCCGTGAACCCATGGAGTTGGTCCAAGTGCTTCTCCCAGAGCAGAGTGCATTCTGGCAGTCACGCTGCAACGTGGGGCTGCTCAGGGCTTTGGCTCACCTGTTGGAGAAAGCCTTTTCCTAGGCCCGACCCACACCTGCTTGTCGCCCTCTTCCAGGAGTAGGGGCACTGACCCCTGACAGGTGGAGCCTGCGTGTGCACATGGTGGGTGGAAAGAGACTGATGTTCCCTGCCAACCAGTAAGACACTCAGTTCGCCCAGTTTCTGAACTAGCTGGGACTTCCTGCTTTTCTGCGCTCACCCTCACTCCCACAGGGTTATTGGAGGGGGATTCTCAAAGGGTAGTTTGAGGACCGCTGCGTCTGAATCCCCTCCATAGACACACAGGGTTGCTATCTGGGGGTGGGACCTGGGAATCTGCATCCGCGGCCAGCTTCCTACAGGTAATTCCTCTGTCCACAGGAGTTTGAAAACCTGCCAGTCTATGGAGTAACGTAAAAGGGGCTCTGTTTATTTGGGGCTCCCAGTGCTTGATGAGGACAGAAAAGACATGCCTTTAAGTGCTCTGATGGTTTGTGGAAAGGCATTATGCAAACACTTGTGAAAAACCAAGAGAGACTAAGTGTAAAAGCTATTAAATTTCAGATAAGATCAGACTCTAGGAAGGAAATTGTTAACTTTTTTGTTGTTTATTACGAAGAATGCAAGTTCATTGTAGAAAAATCAGGAAGTTCAGGTATGCAAATAGAGAAAATAAAACACCTGTGATTTTACCACTCAGAACTCCTGTTAATATTTTTATAGCTTTTAAAATTTTATAATCTTTTTATAGCAGTCATATTTTTTAAAATTTAAAAGTCTTTATTGATTTTTACCCCCGATTATAAAAATAATGCATGTTTATCATAAGCTATTTTAAAAAATAAATTTATTTATTTTTGGCTGCGTTGGGTCTTTGTTGCTGCGCACGGGCTTTCTCTAGTTGCGTCGAGAGGGGGCTACTCTTCGTTGCAGTGCGTGGGCTTCTCTTGTTGCGGAGCAGGGGCTCTAAGCGCGCAGGCTTCAGTAGTTGTGGCATGTGGGCTCAGTAGTTGTGGCTCGTGGACTCTAGAGTGCAGGCTCAGTAGTTGTGGTGCACGGGCTTAGTTGCTCCTCGGCATGTGGTATCTTCCTGGACCAGGGGTCGAACTCGGGTCCCCTGCCTTGGCAGGCAGATTCTTAACCACTGCACCACCAGGGAAGCCCTAAGCTATTTTAAATTGGTATAAAAATTGGTGTAAAATGTTTTGATTTGCAAAATTTTTATTGCTATATTTAGTTGTGATCTGCACTTCTTTGTGAATATATTGTTTTGCTTTGCCTGTTTTCCTTTTGTGTGATTTTTCTTATGAATTCATAAGAGAGCTTTATATTTGTGTTAGTGGTATTAATGCTTTGTTGTACCTTGGCAAATATTACAAATGTCTTTTACTTTTTTAATGTTTTTGTTTTACTTTGCCAAACTTATTTTTTTACATGTTTGTGTGATTAAATCTAGTTCTAGTAGTTTATCAGTTTATTTTGGTTTTGGTTTTCGGTTTTTCCAAAAAGAACAATCACTGCTTTTGCATATTTTAAGAGGAATTGGACAAGGTCAGACAGATATAGGCCTGACCTGTGCTTCTCACATTTTAATGTTCATCCAAATCACCTGGAAATTTCTGTACGATACATTTTCTAATTCAGCAGGTCTGGAGTGGGGCCTGAGATTCTGCATTTCTAACAAGCTCTCTAGTGATGTTACTGCTGATGTTCATTGAACCACACTCTATCATTTATTTATTTGGTCCTGCTGCGAGGTTTGCAGGATCTTAGTTCCCCGACCAGGGACTGAACCCAGGCCTCGGCAGTGAAAGTGCAGAGCCCTAACCACTGGACCGCCAGGGAATTCCCTGGACCACACTTTAAGTAGTAAGGGCTAGAAGTTTCCAAACCTGGCTGATCACAGAGGTTCTTAAGGAGCATTTTAAAACACTGAGTTTTCTGGGCCTTCTTCTGGAGATGTCAGGCTGTGGCCACATCTGGCTGGGTGATTGAGAGACAGTGCCTTGACCCTTCTGAGCCCTTGGGGTTCTTGTCTATAAAATAGAGAGAGAGCGCTTACCTCACAGGGATGTGGGATAATTAAAGAATAAGAAAGATCAAAGAAGGAGGAGATATGAGGTATATGTATATGTATAGCTGATTCACTTTGTTATAAAGCAGAAACTAACACACCATTGTAAAGCAATTATACTCCAGTAAAGATGTTAAAAAAAGAAAAAAGAATAAGAAAGATCAGCATTTTTTATGAGCTAGAAAAATAATGTAATAAACAAGTACCGGGCCTGGTGCCTTTTTTCGAGGGTAGCTCTCTGACAAATTTCTACTTGTTTCCTGATTAATATTTTTAATATTCCCACCTCTTTCCTAGAAAATCATTCTTTCATCCATGTTTTCAAACTTTTTAGTAAAGCACTTCATGTCTTAATCACTGATGATGGTTATATTCTTTTTACATTTCTAATGTAAATTTTTATGTTTTCTTTTAAAAATCATCAACAGAAGTTTGCTTATTTTATTGGCCTTTTGGTGAACCATCTATTAGAGTCATTTATAAATACCACTACATTTTGTTTTCTAATCAGCTGTTTCTGTCTTTACTGATTTCTCTTTCCTGCCTTTTATTTAGTTCTTATTTTCTAGTTTCTTGGATTGAAACCTTTGTTTACCTTCCTACTTAACAAAAGTATTATAGAAGCATGAATTTTTCTCTGTTAATAACTGTTGTTTTCATTGGTATTAATTAATCTTCAAATCTGTAATTGTGACCTTTTTCCCACAGAAACAACTCTATTTTTATATTCATATCAGATTATATATTAATGATGTTTAAAGTACACACTTACCATAACAAGTACAACTAGCATAAACAGATTGGAAATAAATGTAACTGTGATTTTGATTTTTTTTTTCCTCTTGACCCTAGAGTCATTTAGGAGACTTAAGATTTCCAGATGTTGTGTTCTTTTTGCTCAGAGAGGGCCAAAGGCCGCCCTCCCGGGGCTGTACTGCTTGTCAGCTCAGGCTGTGATTCTGGCGCTCCACATGAGCCTGTGTGTTCTGTTGGAGCTTGTATGTATTGTGTGTGTTGCTAAAGCTTCAGGTTGGCCCTCTGGGGTGTGCTCTGTACACGTGGAGGGAAGGTGTCTAGGTGGGGAGTGCAATAGCCCACATCCTGAGGCTCTCCAATTCTCCCGACAGCCAGCCTGACACTGCCCAGGTGTCCTATTTCTTACTTGCCTTCTGCTCTGCAGTTCTCATCCAGTGCCTGGGGTAGCGTGTGGGGCTCACTGTCCTTCAGCGGTGGGGAGAACTTGGGGTCTGGTGGCGGGGCAGGACTTGATCAGAGACCCTGAGTTCTAGAGCCTTCCTCCTGCTGCCGAGGAGCTGTGCTCACCCTGTTTCCTCTTCCTTGTCTGTAAGATGCGGATAATGTTACCTTTTCACAGAAACTGGAAGAGTCTTGGAGATCATCTAGTAACATAACTCTTCTAAAAAATATTTCAGGGCTTCCCTGGTGGCGCAGTGGTTAAGAATCTGCCTGCCAATGCAAGGGACGTGGGTTTGAGCCGTGGTCCAGGAAGATCCCACATGCCCCGGAGCAACTAAGCCTGTGTGCCACAACTACTGAGCCCACGTGCCACAACTGCTGAAGCCTGTGCACCTAGAGCCCGTGCTCCACAACAAGAGAAGCCGCCACAATGAGAAACCCACGCACCGCAACAAAGAGTAACCCTCTCTCACCGCAACTAGAGAAAGGCCGCACTCAGCAGTGAAGACCCAATGAAGCCAAAAATAAGTTTAAAAAAAAAATTCGATTTTGGCACAATTTCAGAGTTTTAGAAAAGTTGCAAGAATAGTACAAAGAATTCTCTTCACTCAGATTCCCAAATGTTAACATTTTTGCTACATTTGCCGTATTCTTTTCTATCTCTTTCTCTATAATTTTTATTTGAACCATTTGAAAGTAAGTAGCAAATGCGACACGCTTCACTTCTAAATACCTGAGTGTGGATTTTCTAAAATCACATAAATAACCAAAGTGCAATGATCAAAATCAGGAAATTAACATAGATGCAACACCAATGTAGACTTAATCTTGTGAACACTAATTAGTCTGCAGACCTTATTCAAATTTTGCCGGTTGTCACTACCTCTTTTGTAGGGGGAAACACCCCAGATCACACATATTCATTGGTCAGGTTTTTTTAGTCTCCTTTTGTCTGTAGCAGAATCTCAGTTTTTCCTGACTTTTTTTTTTTTTTTTTAAAGCAAGTGAGAAATCTTCGAGGCCCAGATAGATAAAATGACTTGTCCAGGACTTACTGTCAGACAGTCTTAGAAGAGCTGGGGCTAGGAATCTGGTCTCTCTGCTCAAGTGCTCCTGGTCACATGCCCCTCCAGCTCAGGTGATCACTTAACTCCTAGGACTTTCCCATTTGCCAGCTCCCCAGGCAGAGAGGTGGCACGGGGCCCAGTTCTCCAGGGAACTGCCTCCTGCACTTCCCTTTGCCCCTCTATCTGCAATGCCAGACCACAGCACCCCTCTCCACCCCTTCCCTAGCTGGTTTGGTGTTGGCCAGGGATCATGGCCAGAGGTGGTGAGAGAGAGGGACTTTAAAACTGGTCCAGCCAGCATTACCTCAGGACAAGTTACTTAACCTCCTATGCGTCAGTTTTCTCTTGTGTAAAATAAGGGGTTATGAGGATGAAAAATGTAAAGCTCTTAGAACATACTTGGAAAGTAGAAAGTGTTATATATATGTTAGCATTTGTCCAGCCTCTGAGTCAAGTAGAAAAAAATCCCCAAATATCTAAATAATGCACACTAAAATGCTCTGATAACTGAAGCCAAATAAAAATATGCTTCTCATTTTATACAAACAGAAAAACTGGTGCAGCCACTGCCACTGCCACTCCCTTTTGCGAAAAGGGCTGAAGAGCAAGGATCTCCCTGCCTTGGGTGGGGCATGGCTGCTTTCTGAGGAGTGACACCTGGGCTGGAGGTGTGGGATTAACCCCTTTGGCAATTTTTGGGTTAGTGGCCAGACAGCCAAAAGTGGGAGCCTTGGATATGTCCCACGGCTTGGCCAGAGCTAGCAGGTCACCAGGCCCCAGGTCCTTCTGTGGAGGTTCTGGAGTGGTCATTTGCATTACAAGGGGGACATGGAACAGATAGTTATCTTGCCGTGGCAGCACCCTCTTGTATTGTGGGTATTAAAAACATGATTCATTTTTTTCAACAAAACTTAGCTTTTGGGCTTCTTGGTGGCGCAGTGGTTGAGAATCCGCCTGCCGATGCAGGGAACACGGGTTCGTGCCCCAGTCCGGGAAGATCCCACATGCCGTGGAGCGGCTGGGCCCGTGAGCCATGGCCGCTGAGCCTGCGCGTCCGGAGCCTGTGCTCCGCAGCGTGAGAGGCCACAACAGTGAGAGGCCCGCATACTGCAAAAACAAACAAAAACAAATAAAAAACTTAGCTTTTTAAGGGCATACTAATTGCTTAATACATTTTCTCTATCTTATTTGTTATTTTACTGAATCTCTTGCAAACTTCTCCCCCGCCCTTTTTTAGAATAATAAGGACCTTTTGAACCATCCTACATTTCTTGTCTGACTCATCTGTGACTCTGTTCAGCTGCTCAGCAGGTTTTATGTCAATGGTTCTTGGTTTGGGGGACCTTGGCATATGCATTTTCAGAGCTCATCTCTTTCTTCCTCAACCCAGAGCTCATGGCCACACCAGCTTGATTGCCATTCCTCTCAGAAGTTATAACCCTGCTGTCCTAAGGGGTCTTTCCCTTCAAAACTTGGCAGTGGAGTGGGAGGTGGTCTCCCCATCTTGACTACCACTATTTTCCCTGAGATAAGGCCTCTTGTTTTCACTTTCATTTGTAACCCAATGAGGAAATAAGAGGAGTGATAAACACTTATGTGAGGGAGTTACTAAGAAGAGTTTTTTTTACAATATTCCTGTCATTCCTCCATCCTTTTCCCTCCACCTTTGGGGTGGGCTCACCGGCTCAGCTCTCCCCTCCTGGAGCAAGTATTCATTTTCTGTTTTTGTCTTAAAGCTTCTTACAGAGATAGAAATGAAGGTTTTCTCTCAAGGTTTTTTTTTTTTTTTTTTTTTTTTGCCGTACGCGGGCCTCTCACTGTTGTGGCCTCTCCCGTTGCGGAGCACAGGCTCTGGACGCGCAGGCTCAGCGGCCATGGCTCACGGGCCCAGCCGCTCTGCGGCATGTGGGATCTTCCCGGACCGGGGCACAAACCCATGTCCCCTGCATCGGCAGGCGGACTCTCAACCACTGCGCCACCAGGGAAGCCCTCTCTCAAGGTTTTTTTAAATTTCAGTTTTATTGAGATTTAATTCACATAACATACAATTTCTCCATTTAAAGTGTGCAATTCCGTGGTTTTAGTATATTCACAGAATTGGTCAACTGTCAGCACTACCTATTTAAGAACATTTCTGTCATCCCCAAAAGAAACTTTACCCACTAGCATTCACGCCCTTTTTGTCTCCCCCAATCCCCTCAGTCTTAGGCAACCACTAATGTTTTTGTCTCTATGAATTTGGCTCATTTGGACATTGTTGTTCTTTCGTTTTTTTTTTTTTTTAATTATGGCTCTGCTGGGTCTTCGTTGCAGTGTGCAGGCTCTTCGTTGAGGGCTACTCTCTAGTTGTGGCATGCAGGCTTCTCCAGTTGTGGCGCACAGGCTCTAGAGCACGTGGGCTCAGCAGTTGTGGTGTGCGGGCTTCTTTCTAGTTGTGGCACACGGGTTTAGTTGCCCCGTGGCATGTGCGATCTTAGTTCCCCGACCAGGGATTGAACCTGTGTCCCCTGCGTTGGAAGGCGGATTATTAACCACTGGACCACCAGGGAAGTCCCTAGACAGTTCATGTAAGTGGAATCGTATAATAGGTGGCCTTTTGTGTCTGGCTTCTTGCCTTTAACATAATGTTTTCAGGGTTCATCCATGTTGCGTGTATCAGTGCTTCGTTCCATTTAGTCACTGCGTGATGTTCCTCCCCAAAGGCAGACTAGAGACATACCTTCTAAGTTGTCACTCAAATGAGATGAAACCCTTGTGCTAATGTGAGTGAAATCCTACTGTTCTTATCAAGGGTGTTACATATACAGCCTTTGGGGCTGTTAGAATCCATCCATTTAGCGGACCAGAGCCCTGACTTAGTGCCCAGTATTCCATCCCTGTCCTCAGAGGAATCACAGGCCCAAATAGAGGTGGGAGAAGGAGGAAAGAAACTACCCTGACCGTTAGTATGTGTCGTGGGAATGTAGCAAAATGTGAGAGAACTAGATGTTCAACATCAGGGGCTGTACATGTGCTATATATGTGCCAGGGAAAGCAGTAAAATTATTAGAAATGAAATTCTTGAAGAAGAGTTAACGCTATGGGAAAATACTTATGATACAGTAGGGAAGAACTCATCATTTTTAGAAACCCAGATATACTCAGTGACCCCAATTTTGTGTACGTTGCATAGGAGAAAAAAGGTGCCAGATGTAAACTATGGTCATCTCTGGGAAGTGGGAGTTTCTTGTTTTGTTTTGAATTTCTTGTTTTTACCTCTTCATTTTTTTAAAAAAATTAATTTACTTATTTATTTTTGGCTGCATTGGGTCTTCGTTGCTGTGCGCGGGCTTTCTCTAGTTGTGGTGAGTGGGGGCTACCCTTCATTGTGCTGTGCGGGCTTCTCATTGTGGTGGCTTCTCGTTGCGGAGCATGGGCTCTAGGCGTACGGGCTTCAGCAGTTGTGGCACACGGGCCCCGTAGTTGTGGCTTGCGGGCTCAGTAGTTGTGGCTCACGGGCTCTAGAGCACAGGCTCAATAGTTGCGGTGCATGGGCTTAGTTGCTCCACAGCATGTGGGATATTCCCGGACCAGGGATCGAACCCATGTCCCCTGCATTGGCAGGCGGATTCTTAACCACTGCGCCACCAGGGAGGTCCCTACCTCTTCATTTTTCACTTTGCAGTGACAGACGTTTCTTTTCTTCCATCTCTCTCAGTATATTCTACAGCTCTTCTTTACTGTCCTTGTCGTTCTATTATGATCTTTCTGTATTCTCTTGGGTCATCTACCAGGGTTTTCCCTGGCTCTATAATGAGTTTTAGTATGCCTTTGATATTCTATCAGTAATTACACCAAGGGCAGCTTCACTTAGAGATAAACTTACAGTTAATATCAGTTTTCATTGCTTTCATCACATACTCAAAGTCACAGAGTACATGACAGATTTATACTGCTACACACATTTTAGAGATAGTGGTACGTGTTCTGCCCTGAAGGAACTTACCTTTGAATGGAACCCAAGACAAATCCAAACATCTAAAAAGTCTGTCCATGAGGCAGGGACTGCTCGGTCACTGCTGTATCCGCAGTGCCTAAAACTAACACTCAGATAGTAAGTGCTCAGTACATATTTGTTGGAGGGATAAATAAATGAATGCATAATTTTATATATTCATATATGAAATGTATGATTGTTAAAATGTGCTGATAGCATCTGCAGGTGAAATTGCATAATTCTTTGGGGCTACTGTAGCTATTTTCACTTTAAAAACCCTACTTTCCCTCTTTTATCATTTGCATGCATGGTTTTACATAGTCCATACAGTATGGTGTTTACTTGCCACTTGACCCAATATTTTCCCTGGTGTTCATAATTTTGGGGTTTTCATGAGTGTATAATATTCCACTGAGTTGTATCATAATTTACTAGACTGTTCCCCTCATCCTGAGTTTTCAGTTTTCACTAAAGCGTAGAAAATATTTTTTGAAGTGCAAATTTATAAACTTAAGTTCCCAGGAGCAGCACTGTGAGATGCAAAGGTCTTTATTGCCCTCGATACATGTATCTGTCTATTTATTTGCTTATGTACTCGTTTATTTCTGTCATATCAAAAGAGAAGATTGAAGTAGTGAATTCGTGGGCACCCTGGCCTGGGAGTTGGGGGATGTAGGCTCAAGGTTCAGTGGATTGAATATGATTCTGAGGGTGATGTGCTGGGGCAAAAGCAGAGGTGGGTTGGCCAGTCAGGGAGCCTCCTACGATTGATTGTCCCTGTGAGAGATAAGTAAGGAGAGAACTGAAAGAAGGCAGATCTGCAATACTGTCCAGAGGAGCAGTTGACAGGACTAGGGTCTGCTTGCATAGGGAAACAAAGGGGAGGACTTCAAAGGTGACCGAAGGTTTGAGCCAGGATACCCAAGAGAAGGACTCTTTACATGAATTTTAAGAAAGGAAAGTCCAGAGGAAGAGTTGCTGGAAAAGGGGGACAGGTGCTGGATTAGGTTTTAAGTGTGTTGAACTTAAGTTGCACCCAAGTGGAAACATGTGCTGGTTGGAGAGCAGGGCAGGAGCTTGAGGAACAGTCCAGGAGAAAGGAAGCTTTTGGGTTATTGGTGCAGGCTGAGCAGTGGAACCTTGGGTGTAGGTGAGGTTTCCAGGAGGGCTGAGAGGGTGAGTGCGCAAGGGTGGAGAGCAGCTTTGTGGACGGGACGAAGGAGGACCAGGATCCAGCAGCGTCACAAAAACCTAGGGAAGGAGGTGTGGGGGTGGGTGGGAGACTGGGAGTCTGCCACAGAGAGGGAGGGGGATTCCTACTGACTTCCTCATCACCCCTGACCTCAGGAAGGAGAAAATGGACGAGGAAAGGCTGAGGTTCCTGTTTCCCTTTTTTCCCAACATTGAAGACAGGACTTTCAGATGAACATGTACAAGAACCCAGGTTACTGGCATCTTTCAGTTATCTGGGCTAACAGACCTGCAGTGACCGCAGGTAACAAGACTTTACACTGAGATGTATTGTGTGATTTTTTTTTTCCAGGGGTTTAGGATAAATAGAACTTGTTTGCACTCCCCAATTTCCTGCCTTCTGGCTTCCCTAAATGTCAGCTTCCCCCCTTTTCCATTTCCTAGCCCACTATGTGAAGACTGTCTTACGACTGGCCTCCACCAGCCTCCTCTGTCAAAAGTTGCTTTTCCTACAGATTTTTGGGTGTTGGCTTAAAGATTCATTTCTTTGAATGAGAAAAACTTAAGTCCTCTCGAGTCTTTGAGAAAGGAATGGATGAGGGCAAACTCACTCAACAGGGGTTCAAGTAGGAGGCTGAAATCCATAGTTATTGAGACTCTCCTGCAAATGTGGGAACTCATTCTCTGAAAGAGTAGAACCCTGGTAGCTAGGAGGCCATGGGCATCCACTATCGGCCCCATGTTAGATTTAGCCTTTGCCACTCACCCATTTCCAGCCTTTGGAGTATGTTAGTTAACCTCTCCATGCCTCAGTTGCTCATCCACTAAAATGGGGGTTGGGTTGTTGGAAGACTTGAAAAGGTTCTGTTTAAACATGAAAGTGCTTTCTTAATGCAGAGGATAGTACCCAGCGCTCAGAACTGTTAGCTGTGCTCTCATCATCGTCCTCTAGCGCTGGTCCTTTTGACACACCGGAACTGCCAGTAGGTTTTATGGGGTTTGGGGCACCTTTAGGGAGAATGCACGGAGCTATTAGTCAAGGATTGGCTCTCTGTCAGTGGACTGTGATGTTGGCAAAGTTTCTCACTGCCTTAGCTTTTCAGACTTTGGGGGTAGGAGGTGGGTGGTAAGAACTGAGTACGAGCAGCTGGGTGGGTGGGGCCGGGGGCTTGCGCGGCCTGGGTGGGGACTGATGGGGGCTTTTCTGGCTGTGGGACACGCACTGCGTGGCTTGGGCGATGGTCTCGGTGGCTGTGGCGCTGTGTGTGTGTGGGGTGTGTGTGTGTGTGTGTGTGTGTGTGTGTGTGTGTGTGTGTGCTGGGGAAGACAGGCTGTCTTGCTGTCTGGCTGAGGGGCCGCCTCTGCATCCTGACCTGGTTCTCTGGTTCTCTGGTTCTCGTGCGCTGGCGGCCTCCGAGGCAGCTGCCGCTCCTTTCGCCAGGCCTCAGATGTGGTCGGCTCCATTTCCTCCTGCTGGCCTCGTGCTGGGCTGCTGCTTGAGGCAGGGGCTTCCGTCTGGAGAGTCGGCTGGGCTCGGCTTCACCCCGCCCCTGCCGGGGTCGCTGTGGGGAGGAGCAAGCTGCTTGGTGGGTGAGGGGTTGCTGCAGGGGTCGGCCTGGTAGGGCTGTGCTGGGCACAGTGACTTACAGAGGACTTCTCATGGGTGGGGAATCTCAGGCTTGGCACCCCGCCTCAGCCAGACCCAGTCTCCCTCCCAGAGGGCTGCTCAGCGCTCTCTCTGTCTCTCTCTCTCTCCCTCTCTCTCTCTCTCTCTGTCTGTCTGTCTGTCTCTCTGTGTGTGTGTGTGTGTGTGTGTGTGTGTGTCAACAGAAATAGCAAGAAGAAAATGCACCCACGAATTCCTCTCCGTGAGGCTCCAGTTTTTGTTCAGAGGCCCGCATAGTTTGTGCAGGGTTTTCAGGTGTGTTGTAGGTACTCTATTCTTAAGCTTTCCCCCCTAAATAAAAATGCAATACCTACAATAAATTCTGGAGACTGTGAACACGAGAATATACCCATTCTCTGCTACCCAGAGATGAGCACTGTTAACATTTCTGCATAATTCCTCCTGTTGTTTTGTTTGTGTGCACAGACATGCATTGTTAACAGAATTGGATTCTTAAATTGGGCAATAATTCAAATCCTGTGTTTTTCCACTTCAAGTAGTGTAAACACTTCCCCTGTCATAAAAACCATCAGAAAGCATATATTTATAAGTACATTCTTGAGTTTCTTTTTTTTATTGAAGACATTTCCCTGTGTTTTCATTCTTTATCATTTTAAATAGTCATATATCTACTGATGGAATATTATAATTTTTCTTATGTATTATTTGAAACATACTTGACGTAGTGTTTCATATATGTTAAACATACTGCAATATAAAGCATAATAATAAACACATGTAAACTCCCTACCTACATTAACAGCTAGGATGTTGCTAACATCACTGAAACTCCCTGGATGTTTCCCCAACCCTGTCCCCCTTCTTCACCTCCAGAGGCAACCACTACCTTGACTTTTGTGTTTATCATTCCCTTGCTTTTAAAAAAAGTTTTAATTACATGTGTTTGTATTCTTACACAATACTTTTATATATGCTTTTTTTTTGAGCTTTTTAGAATTGGTCAACTATATACAGTCTTTTGAGGCTTGCTTTTTTTTTTTTTACTCAGTGTAGTTTCTGAGATTCATTCATGTTCCTATGGTTCATTCACTTGCACTGCTGTATAATATTCCATTGTCCATTCTGTGGTTGGTAAGCACTTAGAATATTTCCACAATTTGGTTTTTATGAGTAATGCTGCTATGAACATTTGTGTACACATTTCCTGATGCACATATGCAGCGTGTCTCTGGGACTAGAATCATAGGTTATGTGCATGTTTACCATTAAAAGATAGCACCACAGACCTTTCCAAAATGGTTGTTTTGCCCTCTGCCAGTGGTTCATAAGAAAAAGTTCCTGCTAAATCCCACTAGCACTTGGTATCAAACTAAAATACCCTTTCTTGGTGCTTGTACCTGTAAGCGTTCTTCATATGTTAATTTGTTTAATCCTCATGACCACCTGTGAAGTTAGGTACTGTTATTAATCCTCGATTTACAGATGAGGAAACAGAGGCATAGAGAGGTCAACTTTTAACCCCAGATATACAGATTAAAAAATGAAGAACAGAGAGGTTAATTAACTTGTTCAAGGTCACACAGCTAGTAAGTGGTGGCGGCAAGATTTCCACTAAACATACTTGCTCTTAAATTCTCTGTAATGGATATAAAATGGACTCTCACAGCTGTCTTATTTTATATTTCTGTTTACTAATGAAGTTGAGTATTTTTTTACTTACGTTTATTCCGCATTCTCTTTTCATGAAAAGAAACATTTTAAAACCACTCACCTGTTGTTGGGGCACTTAGGTTATTTGTAATTCTTTACTATGAATGCTTCAGGGAAAATCCTCGGCACATATAATTTTAATATTTCTTCTGTTGTCTTATTTATTTTGTTTGCATTTCCTTAAGTGAGATGGAGAGCGGTTAAAAATGTCTGCTCCTTTGGATTGCTATCTGATACTGTGTCCTCGTCTGTGGAGGTGAGCCTTTGCCTTCTAGGAGTTTATGATGACCGGAGGAGGCTAATTGAGTATGCCGTGATTAGCATGATAACTCGGCCTGTCATAAGAATACTGCATCGTAGTTACGTAGAGACTTTTCCGAGTCGCTTCTCTTCTTCTCCTTTCTTCCCCGAAACCACATTAATTACTCTTAGATCGGGGGCATGGACAATCACAGTCCTGTGCTTCTGCCAGATGCGATGACCTCAGGGAATTAGGCCTTGCTTCAGCTTCTTCGTGAACATCACCCCAGCCATCGAGAGCTTTGCTGTATCTGTTCACTCTGTAGTAGGAAAAAAGTTAGATTTTAAAATATGTCATTGGTATGTACGTAGTAACCACATGAAACATGACCTCCTGCCACCCACACAAGGACACCCACTGCTACACATGACAGTCTCTAGAAGTTAGGTATAACTTTCTGAGATTTGCCATCTACAGAGAGAGCTCAGATGTGGAGAGTGTAGACAAGGGACTGGGTTAGCCAACGTGTGTACTCACACACACACACACACACACACTCACACACACTCTCTCACATTCACTCCTGCAAAAACAAGCAGATGTGTGCATCCTCTGAAAGGGTCCCCCTAAAAAGGTCTCTTTCCCTACTTATAGATTTGTATCATCAATAAATCCCAGGAGGGGAGAATTCTCTGAAGAGATGAATAATTGATCAACTCTAGACGGAAAATGCCATAAATACAACCCCTGTGCTACTGGGGGGCGGAGTGGGGCCATCCATTTCGGGGAGGGAAGGAAGGAATTGGTTTTATGCGGAGGTGGCTGCTGAACTCTAGGGCTGGGGAAAAGGATGGAGCTGGAAAGCAGCCGTTGAACAGCTGCTGGAGTAGCAGAGGAGCTGAGGTGGCGGTGCGGGCAGCTGGGAAAGCGCGGGGTTGGGATTTGCTGGCCAGCCGGCTGGGGAGCAGCCACTCTTATCCTGGAGTCCCATGAGAATTCATTCTTGGAGATTCCTCTGTAGAGGATGTGCTGCAGATCGGCCCTGCCTCCTGGCCACTGGCCTTTGTGGAGCCTGCCTGCAGGCTTATTCATCCTGGCTAAAAACACCTTCTTGGACATGTTTCTTCCAACACCGTGTATAACTGCTGAACAGCAGGACAGACCCTGGGACTCTGCCTCTTCTAATATCCCCATTCCTAGAGGCCCTAAGAAGGATGGTGAATGAGGACTTTGATCTCTCACAGTAGTAGCCTTTATCTTCCGGCCTTCCTTCCATTTCCCTTTCATAGAGGATTGCTGATCTGGTTTCACGTGTTGGCATTCTGAGAGTCAGGAAAGACTCGGAAAACCTGGTGTTAGTTCCACGCCTCTCATTGTGTTATGGATAAAATGAGGTGTTTGGGGGTGGAGTTCCACACTTCTTCAGCCTTGCCTGACATCCAGGGGGCTCTGGAGCCCCTGGGGTGGGGAGGCAGGCTGTTGCTGTTGTTGGGTACCTGCAGATTGTCTGAGGGACCAGCTGTGGGGGATGGGCAGCTTAGAAAGGAGCAGCCTGTAGAGGAGGAGGGATGTGGGACCTTGGGAGTCCTGACCAAGCAGGATACAGGGACGAATTCCAGAAGGGTTCCTGGGCCCCTGGAGGAAGACCTGGAGTCTTCTGCAGGTGGCGATGCTGTACATACATGCCAACCCTTCATGAAGTAGGTGAGGGGTTAGGTCTCTTGGCTGTAGAAGGGCATCTATTCTGCCTGTCTTCCAGTGACAAACCCCTGCTGCCCACCGCTTGGTGAGGGGAGCATACCCGCAGCCTGTCCACGCCAAGCCTGGGATGGGCTGGAGCTTTCCTAGTGAAAGCAGAGAAGAGACCTGGGAAGACTGAGTGTGCGGGTCCCAGTGAGGGCAGGGTGGGGTTCTGTGCCTGGAAGGGGGCTCTGAGAAGGGGCAGCACCGACACCTTTGGTGGGCCTCTCTGTGGAGGCAGATGGGGATGCAGGGCACTTAAGGTCAGTTGCTGATGGCGTTGGCAGCTTTGCAGACCTCTACGTGTGTGTACCGTGACAGGCGCCTTAGCAGAGGAGGACTGCAAACTCTGCCCAGAGCTTCAGCTGGCAGCCTCTCACAGTCCAGGGGGGAAGAGGCTTGTACCAGTAGGTCCCCAGAGGAAGAAGCAGCAGACCATTTTGAACACATACTGAGCGCTCTGTCAGATTCTGAAGATGTGATGGAAGCCTTGTCCCTTAGGAGTTTTTATAGTGTAACTGGTCATCCTCTCTTAGAAAAGTTTCCCCAGCAGAAGGTGGCTGTATGTGGTGACTGTGTGGGATCTGGTTCAGACCTGTGGTGAGCAGTACTGGTCCAGGAGGACTTTATCAGGAGGGGGTTGATTTTGTTCCTTGTCTCACCCCCTACATCTAATCATTTGCTTCTATAATCACACTTCATTCCCATCTCTCTGATGTTGTTTTAGTTCAGGCCCTTATTATCACTGATCTGGACAGCGGCATTAGTCTCCTAACTGGTCTTCACGCCACCAGCCTTGAAGTCTGCAGTCAGTGCTCTGTGAAGTCATTTGAGCGCCCCTCCTGAAACGTAAATTTGCTCCTGTGTGTTCATGCTATGAGCCACACATCTGCCCTCCCCACGCTTCATGCTCAGGATGTGCCCAGCAGCTCACCCTTCCCCTGGCCTACCGGGCCTTCTCATGATTCTGTGCCTTTGCCTATGTGAGTCCCTCCATCTAGAATTCCTCCTCCTTCCCCTCCTCCAAAATACCTACCCATCTTCCAAGGCTCGTCCTGAAGGTTTCTTCAAGGTGAAACCTTTCTTGACAGACACGTCCACCTTCCCAGAGAGAAGTGGCCCCTGTGCCCCAGGCCCTGGATAGACTGCTCTCGTGGCACCAGTATGCTCCAGGGCATTTGTTTGTTTATGGGTCTGTCTCTTGCCTTTTGCTTTATAAACTTCTTGATGCTCCTGAAATATACAGTCTGGTCTGTTGTAGGGTAAGAAACCACCACAAAATTCAGTGGCATGAAACAGCTATCATTTTATTATGTTCATTGAGTCCTTGGCCCGGGAAGTCAGGAAGGAAATAGTGTGGGTAGCTGGTGTCAGCTCCTTGATGTGTAGGGCCTCAGCTGGGAAGTCTCAAAAGCTAGAGGTAACTGGACAGCTGGGCTGGAATCCTTGCAGAGCTCCTTCACTCACTTGTTTTGGCAGGTTGATGCCCACCGTTGCCTGGCACCTCAGCTGAAAAGGTCCGCGGACACCTTCACGTGGCCTTTCCACATGGCCTGTGTTTCCTCACAGTGTGGTAGCTGGGCGCCAAGAGTGGGTGTCCCCAAGAATCAGGCAGAAGCTGTATTATCTTTTATGATCTAGCTTTGAAAATCATGACAATGGCACTTTGACCATTGTGACGAGCTCACCCTGATTTAAAGGGAGGGAACGTAGACCCCACCTCTCCGTGGCAGAAGTGCATGTGGGTGGAGGGGTTGTGGTGTCCATCTTTGGAAAGTAAACTCTGCCACACCTGCCAAGTAGTGGGTGCGTGCAGATGGCACTCTTATTAAATTCTGAAGGCTGAGCAAGGGTGGCGTATGAGGAAGTGTTGTGAAGTTGGCGCTGGGAGTCTCGACGGAGGGATGTGATCCACAGCAGATCGTAGGGTGGAGAAAAGACTGTAGGGGGCTGGGGAGCTCCTGTCAAGTTGGACAATTAAAAAGTGTGTACGTACACCAAGGTCCCAATTAGGAGGGCAGGAAGGGAAAGGGAGGAGACAGAACAGAGAGGCACTCACGTTTAGGATTGTTTGGACCTGGTGACTGGTCACATTAGAAGGACGTGGAGGATGTCGGGGTTGGGGACACTCGTGGGAGTAGGAGTCGGGGACGGAGCTGTTGGAGGTGGGACGGGGAGTTTGGTCTGTTTTATCCAGGCTGCTCTCAGTGGGCCTGTAGCGTAGAGGCAGCTGGAGACCAAACTTCAAGGAGCACCCTCAGAGCGGTGCTTGCTGCAGCCCAGAGGGGAGTGAGAAGTAAGGGATATAAAGTGTGGAGGGCTTTAGGGTTGGGGCATGTCTAGCTGGGACTTTGCAAGCACCTAGACTAGCCTCCATCCTCCGCCAGCGTCGTCCTGCGCCTTGCCAGTAATCGTCAAATAACTGCTCGGTTTCCTTTTCAATACCCCCTGCTTGTCAGGGGGACAGGATTTCAGTGTATTTTTTAGTATCTCTCAGTATTAAAACTTTTCCTAAATTGAGCCTAAGTCTTCTCTTCTTCCACTTCTTGGGGCCACTTGAAACAAGTTTAATTTTTTCCCCAGATGATAGGCCCTCCGATGTTTAAAGGTCTTCTTGAGTTTTGTCTTCTTCAGAACCAAAAGGGACCTGCTCCTCTTACGGTTTTGAACTGTCCTGCTTCCTTTTTCGCCAGAGGGAAGCCTGTGTTCAGGTAGGGGCTGGCCAGGCAGAGCAGGGCTGTTGCTGCCTGTGCTGCCGTCCTGTTCCGGTCAGTTCCTATCTGTGTGTGTCCAACTGCAAATGGGTTGGGACCTGTTAGTCGACTGTGAAATCAACTTAAATTGTTGCAACCTGCAAGAAAGAGGGAGGGAGGGGTTTGTGTATCTAGTAAGGGGAAATACTGTTTTACAAACTTGTCCTATATATAAGGATATAATGGATCACAGTGTAAAATGTATTTCTTACTGTGGTTTGTAGTAAAAAAAGTTTGAAGAAACCTTGAGTAATAAGACCTTTTGAAGCTGCCATATCACATCATGTTGAATATACCATCAGTAAGTCGTTTTTTTTTTTTTAATTTCTGGCTGTGTTGGGTCTTCGTTGCTACACGTGGGCTTTTTCTAGTTGCGGTGAGCAGGGGCTACTCTTTGTTGCAGTGTGCAGACTTCTCATTGCGGTGGCTTCTCGTTGCGGAGCACGGGCTCTAGGCACGCAGGCTTCAGTAGCTGTGGCACGCGGACTCCAGAGCACAGGCTCAGCAGTTGTGGTACACGGGCTTAGTTGCTCCGCGGCATGTGGGATCTTCCCAGACCAGGGCTCGAACCCGTGTCCCCTGCCTTGGCAGGTGGATTCTTAACCACCGTGCCACCAGGGAAGTCCCCCATCAGTAAGTCTTTTATCCCTCCTGATTTCTAAGACATTTTCATGTGCACTGCTGCCATTGTTATGTGCTTCCTCCATCTTTAATTTGCACAGATGTGGCTTAGGACCCTATCTACCCTGTTAGATCTTTTTCTCTCCCGCCTATTGACCTTTTGGCACCTGGTCCTATCACTTAACATGGTTTTATCCCTCGTGTTTTCAACATCTCTCTATTTAATAAGTGTGCCTTCACTATCATTATTAATACATCTGTTGAGCAGGACAGTTCTGAGGACAGAGCCCTGTGGCAGGCCACTACAGACCGCCCCCCACCCGCAGTCGATACACCACTCTTACTTTGAGCGGGGCATGGCCATTCAGCCATTGGTGAGCCAGCCCATTCAGCCTGTCATTTTCCATAGCTGTCCCTCAAAGGGGTCACAGCCAGCCTTGTGGAACTTCAGTGTCTGCAACCTGATTCGCAAACCCAGGGCCTTGGCAAGGAATACAAATGAATGAAGTGATAATTAATTCAGGCAATTAATAAATAATCCCTGACTCCTGGCCTGGGTTTCAAGAAGGCAGTGCAAATGATGTGGCTGGGGGTGAGCTGGAGCGGTGGTCAGTGCTCAGTTGTAGACGAGGTTGCCAGGCAGGAGTGTGGACTTTCAAGAAAATCTGGGTTTCATGTGAAATTTGATTTTATTTTTTTAACATTGGCAAAACAAACAAAAGCCAAACAAAACAGATTTGTTTTGTGGCAGATTTGACCTGCAGCCCTTGAGTTTGTGACCTCCTTATCTCCTGGTCCAGTGACCACACAGCACAAAGCACTAAGATTAGTTGCGTGTTGATGGGTTGATGGCCTTCGTTGAACCTGACTCCTTGAGGTCCCTTTAGTTGTCCACTCAGGACTCTTACACGGACTGAACTCACCCAGTGTTCTGAAAGTTGGGGATGACACTTGCTGTTTTCTCACCTGTTGTTGGCACCTTCTCCTGATGGCAAGTTTCTTCCAGGATCACTGGCAGGTGTGAGGAATGTGTCAGTGGGATCCCTTGGCTGGGAAAACTGGAATTTAGAGTTTCTTAAAGTCTCCCACCCGGCTTGGTGTCACTTTCCTCTTATCTGTATCTACTCTTCCTTTTCTTTTCTCTTTGGTCTGAAGAGCATTTTCCTTCCCAGGGAATTCACAGGCACAAGAGCGGGCCTAGCCCTTCCTCGTTCTTCTTACTCACACACCAAAAATAACTTTTAAAAATCCTTTTAGGGCTTCCCTGGTGGCGCAGTGGTTGAGAGTCCGCCTGCCTGCCGATGCAGGGGACACGGGATCGTGTCCCGGTCCGGGAAGATCCCACATGCCGCGGAGCAGCTGGGCCCGTGAGCCATGGCCGCTGAGCCTGTGTGTCCGGAGCCTGTGCTCCGCAACGGGAGAGGCCGCAACAGTGAGAGGCCCGTGTACCGCAGGGGAAAAAAAAAAAAAATCCTTTTAGTTGTCTTGAGCATTTGGGGAAGCCTCAGCTCATGCAGCATTAGTCTTCCTGACACTGTTCTTGTAAATCCATGCTACTCTCTCATGTTCTTGTTTATGCATGCTTCTTCTGTCTTTTATACATAAACATGTAAACATGTAAAGTTTGATCATTTCAGATTTTGTAGCCTTTGCAGCCACGTTAGTTTAGGTTTCAAAGAAGGAAGGAAGGGAGAACTGGGTGATCAGCCACATTCCTGGAGGAAAGGTATTTGTTCCTAGTTTCTAGTTCTGAAAGATAGTCGTCTTCCACCGGCGTCAGGGAGAGGCTGGCGTATTCCACGGCCTGTGGGGCAGACGGACGGTGGACTGGGCGGGAGGCACAGAAGTCATTATGATTGGGCTCTTGTCTTGAAGGAACTACCATCTGGTGGGGGGAGGCAGCTGCTTGGCAGGTGATAAGTGCTAATAGAGGCATGTTTAAGGTGCTGTGGGAGCCTAGGGGAAGGAGCATCGGTCAATCTGCGAACCAGGTCAGAGAGGAGGTGACATTGAGCTGATGCTTGAGGGGATAAGCCGAAGAGACCTCACAGAAGCTGGGAAGGGCATTCCAGGCAATGAGAACTGCATGTGCAAAGCTCAGAAAAGCATGTTGGAAAAGCATGAGGGTCCTTAGTGGCCAGAATTGGGGCAGTGATGAGAATGAGATAGGAACCACAGGCTGGGGCCTCTGCTCATCTCCCAGAGGCCTGTCCCAAATCCCAGCTCCCCGCTACCGCTTTGGAGCCCATGATGGCCACGTTTGACAATCTGGGGACTAGTATCATTTAACCATCTGTTTAATATACTGTATGTTCTACCTGAGGGACTAATTTCTTTTTTACAGGTCTTTTTAAAAATTTTATTTGTTTTGTTTATTTATTTTTGGCTGCATTGGGTCTTAGTTGCTGCACGCGAGCTTTCTCTAGTTGTGGCCAGCGGGGGCTACCCTTCGTTGCGGTGCACGGGCTTCTCATCGCAGTGGCTTCTCTTGTTGCGGAGCGTGGGCTCTAGGCGCGCGGGCTTCAGTAGTTGTGGCTCGCAGGCTCTAGAGCGCAGGCTCGGTAGTTGTGGCGCATGGGCTTAGTTGCTCCGCTGCATGTGGGATCTTTCCGGACCAGGGATCGAACCCACGTCTGCTGCATTGGCAGGCGTATTCTTAACCACTGCGCCACCAGGGAAGTCCCCTAATTTCTCTTTTAACTTTTTATTTTGATAGAATTTTAAAAACTTATAGAAAAGGTTAAAGAAGAGTACCTGGGACTCCTGTATACCCAAATTGTTTACATTTTGCCGTATTTGCTTTATCATTTTCTCTATGTGAATATATTTTTATGTATGCATATACTTTTTTTCTGAACCATTTGAGATTAAGCTGGAGATACCCTTTATCCTTAAATGCTTCAGTGTATGTGTTCTAAGGACAAGGACATTCTTTTACATAACCATAGTATAGTCATCCATGTCCAGAACACAGAGATTGATGTGATATGATCTTATCCACATCCATATTCAAATTTCATCAGTTGTCCCAATGATGTACTTTATAGCTATTTCCCCCCACTCCAAGATCTAACCCAGGAGCATGCATTTTGCTGTCTCTTTAGTCTGGTGTCAGCTGGGAGAGATGTTTGTTTTTCTTGTCTTTGAAATTTTTGGAGAGAACAATCCAGGTGTTTTCTAGCATACCCTTTAGTTTCAGTTTATCTGACGTTTCCTATGATTAGATTTAAGGTTATATGTTCTGGCTGCACGTCTGTGTGGGTGATGTTATATTCTTCTTCTCAATGTTATCATATCAAGAGACACACGATGTTGGTTTTTTCCCAATATTGGTGATGATGATAACTTTGATCATTTGGTAAAGGTGGTGTCAGCCAGATTTATTTCTCCACTATAAAGTTGCTATTGTATTTAAGTTATTTTTGAAGAGGTGTTTTTCGTGTTGTTTTTTTGTTGTTTTTTTTTTTGCGGTACGTGGACCTCTCACTGTTGTGGCCTCTCCCGTTGCGGAGCACAGGCTCCGGACGCGCAGGCTCAGCAGCCATGGCTCACGGGCCCAGCCACTCCGTGGCATGTGTGATCCTCCCGGACCGGGGCACGAACCCGTGTCCCCTGCATCGGCAGGCGGACTCTCAACCACTGCGCCACCAGGGAAGCCCTGAAGAGATGTTTTGAGGCCATGTATATATACTGTGCTTCATCAAGCTTTCACCTGCTATTCGTAGCATCCACTGATGAGTTTCTAAATCCTTCTATATCCTTCTATATTTTTCATTGGCATTCTACTGTAAGGAAGATCTTTCCTTTCCGGTGGGATGAGTTCTTGCAAACTCAGATCTGCCTCGTATTACCTTTTAACTTGCTGGACTGGACTCTGGACCCACTTCCTCTTGTGCTCTCCCCCTTCAGTGTGCTTTGGGTGGACATTAGATGAATAATGGTGTTCCCTAGGAAGCTTGGATCTTCTTCCAAGCAGCACCTCACTTGTCATTGGCGTGACTGGCTTGGCGTGGGGCTGAACACACACTGTACTGGATGATCAGAGTTTCCTCAGGCCTAGGGCTGGGGTGGGAATGTTGTCTTGTCAGCTCTCTGAGTTCAGCCTGAGCTTAAGCGAGGACAGTAATGGGCAGAGAAAAGAACTGTGGGTTCCTTCCCCTGAGAAGCCATGACTGATTCCTTGTGCAGGCTGAATTCGTTAGTCAAAGCTGCTCCTTCCCCGCCCGTTCACACACGGACTTCGCACTTCTGGTGCATTGTCACACGGATGCTTGGTTAGCTTTCTTTTCCTCCTGACAAAAAACAAAGGCCCTGGTGTCGCTTTGGTCATTGTGAGTTAAAGACCTCTTTGTGTGTCCTCGACAAATGCCTGGTTTCAGGGGAGTTTCATCGGTGTGATCAACGTGAGGCTCGGAAAGGGTCTGAGCAGCATTCAGAATTCTGCGTTAGGCTCTCTTCTGCAAGACCTGCTCTCTGTTTCTGCAGTGCAGCCAGCTGAGAAATGAGGTGTGAGAAGATGAGCTGAGGTTCAGGCTCTCTCAGAGACAGGGAGGGTTTGCAAGGAAAGCAGGGTTAGTTGTGCCTCTGAGTGGTGTGGTGCAGGATAGTGCTTTTCAAATACTGTGGCTCATCTTTTCCCCTTTTGTCCCTCCTCCTCTCTCTCTCTTCAGACAGGCTCAGAGCTCAGCCCAGTTGATGGACCTGTTCCAGGTCAGATGGACTCAGGGCCAGTGTACGATGGGGACTCACGGCAGCTAAGCGCCTCAGGGGCGCCAGTCAATGGTGCTAGAGAACCTGCTGGACCCAGTTTGCTGGGCACTGGGGGTCCTTGGCGAGCAGAGCAGAAGCCCGACTGGGACGTGACCCCAGGACCAGCTCATACTGCTCGCCTGGAAGATGCCCACGATCTGGTGGCCTTTTCGGCTGTGGCCGAAGCTGTGTCCTCTTATGGGGCCCTTAGCACCCGGCTCTATGAAACCTTCAACCGTGAGATGAGTCGCGAAGCTGGGAACAACAGCAGGGGACCCCGGTCAGGGCCCGAGAGCTGCTCTGCTGGCAGCGAAGACCTTGACACGCTGCAGACGGCCCTGGCCCTCGCTCGGCATGGCATGAAACCACCCAACTGCAACTGCGATGGCCCAGAATGCCCTGACTACCTCGAGTGGCTGGAGGGGAAGATCAAGTCTGTGGTTGTGGAGGGAGGGGAGGAACGGCCCAGGCTCCCAGGGACTCTGCCTGCTGGTGAGGCTGGTCTTCTGGCGCCAATCACCAGGCCACTCCTCAGCTCTGAGGTCGCTCATATACCTCCTCCTCCGGAGGGCCTGCCCCTGTCCCAGAGTGCCCTGAGTATCGCCAAGGAAAAAAACATCAGCCTGCAGACCGCCATTGCCATCGAGGCCCTCACACAACTGTCCTCTGCCCTCCCCCAACCTTCTCATGCCGCCTCCCAGGCTTCTTGCCCCCTTCCTGAGGCCTTGTCCCCTCCTGCCCCTTTCAGACCTCCCCAGTCCTACCTCCGGGCTCCGTCGTGGCCTGTGGTCCCTCCTGAAGAGCACCCATCCTTTGCTCCTGATAGCCCTGCCTTCCCTACAGCAACTCCTAGAACAGAGTTTCCTGAAGCCTGGGGCACTGACACCCCACCAGCAACTCCCCGGAGCTCTTGGCCCATGCCCCGCCCAAGCCCTGATCCCATGGCTGAACTGGAGCAGTTGTTGGGCAGTGCCAGTGATTACATCCAGTCAGTATTCAAGCGGCCCGAGGCCCTGCCCAGCAAGCCCAAGGTCAAGGTCGAGGTCCCCTCTTCCTCCCCATCCCCCATTCTCCAAAGGGAGGCCCCCACACCGTCCTCAGAGCCCGATTCCCACCAGAAGGCCCAGACGGCCCTGCAGCAGCACCTCCACCATAAGCGCAGTCTCTTCCTGGAACAGGCCCACGATGCCTCCCTCCCCCCTCCCTCGGAGCCTCCTCCCGGCTGGTGGGCACCACCCAGCTCACCTGCCTCACAGCCATCCGACAGACCACCCAAGGAGAAGAAAAGGAAGCCCCTGGCACCAGCTGGAGGTCTCGTGGGAACAGACAAAGCTGGCCCTGGGATCAAGCCCAGTGTCCGGAAGTCCATTCACATCAAGAAGTCCAGGCCACGGGAAGCACAGCCCCTCTTCCCACCTCTGCGGCAAATCGTCCTGGAAGGGCTGAGGCCCCCAGCCTCTGAGGACGCGCAGGCACATCCACCTGCCCCTGTTCCTGCCTCACAGGGCTCTGCTGTCCCCCTGCCCCCAGAACCTTCTCTTGCGCTATTTGCACCTAGTCCCTCCGGGGACAGCCTGCTGGCCCCTACTCAGGAAATGAGGTCTCCCAGCCCCATGGCAACCCTGCAGCCAGGCTCCGCTGGCCCTCTTCCCCCTGCCGATGACAAGCTGGAAGAGCTCATCCGGCAGTTTGAGGCTGAATTTGGGGATAACTTTGGGCTTCCCGGCCCCCAGTCTGTGCCCATTCAGGACCCCGAGAACCAGCCAACCTGTCTCCCAGCCCCCGAGAGCCCTTTTGCTACACGCTCTCCCAAGCAAATCAAGATCGAATCTTCAGGGGCTGTGACTGTGCTTTCAACCACCTGCTTCCATGCAGAGGAGGGAGGCCAGGAGGCCACCCCGACCAAGGCCGAGAACCCACTCACACCCACCCTCAGTGGCTTCCTGGAGTCACCTCTTAAGTACCTGGACACACCCACCAAGAGTCTGCTGGACACACCTGCCAAGAGAGCCCAGGCCGAGTTCCCCACCTGTGACTGCGTAGGTAAGTCCTCCTGGGTGTCAGTCAGGGAAGGGCAAGGGGATGCGACCTGGCAGACTTGGATTTCTAGGCACTGTCTTTTATCCGGAAAACATCCACCGTGTGCCAGACACCGCACCGGGGCCTGTGGACACAGAATTGAGCCCCAGGCTAGTGGAGAAGGCATTGAAGGAAGCTGATGGTGATGCCGTGTGGCGTATCGTGCATCAGTGGAGGTGCTTTGTCGTACAGATGGAGGTGACGGCATCGTGGAAGCCTTCCTGTGGGAGGTGGTGCTTGTGCTGAGGCTGGTAGGGCTGTCGGGTAGAAAGAAGACATGCTGAGAAGAGGGAATAGCTTGGGCAACAGCTTGGTGGCTGTGACAGGGTAGTGCTTATTTAGAGGGCTTATGCTCTGGGGGAGCGAAAGGGGAGGAGTCTGTGTGGAGATGAGCAAAAGGGGGCTAGAGAGGCGGGCAGGGGCCAGATCTTGCAGGGCCCAGCGAGCCACGGTCGGGCGTTTGACTTGATCTCTGGTGATACATCGTGAGCTCCTGAGGGTTTTAAAGCAAGTGATGACCAGTCATCACCTGGTGCTTCTGAAAGACTATTCCGGCTTGTGGTGGGGAGGAAAGGCTGGCGGGGGAGCCTGTAAGAAAGGTATTGTCGTGAGCCAGGCAAGAAATAACAAGGGCCTGTACTGAAAGAGTAGGTGGGCAGAGGCTGCAGAGTGAGTGGCCTCTGAGGAGGGGGGCTGTGGGGATGCAGACGGCTCAGGTCTCCGCCTTGGTGGTGGGGGGCACTGAGAACACGTGTGTGGAGAAGTGGTGAGTTCTGTTCGGACCGACTGAGCTTGAAGGGGCTGAGAGATTGGAGATCGGGCTCTGAGTTACGGGTTTGGATGTAGTTAGCATTCAGGTGATGGTTGAAGCCATGGTGTGGGTGAGAGCACTGAGGAATTGGGTCTGTTTCTGAGCCTTGTCTTCTGGAATAGAAGTAGGGACCCGGGCCTCTGAGGACTGTTCCTGGGGATGTCAGCTGTCTCCAGGGGGGTCGTGGATGCCTCAGGAAACGCCAGGTCCACTCTAAGCTGTGGGCCTCTGCTACTTACCAAGCATTCCGTAAAAGATGTGTGTGTTTCAGATGTTGGCAGAAAACACAATGCTGATGAAGAGCATGTTGAATTGTGATTTTATGAGACACAAATAGGTCTTGTGAAAAGCCTGTCTTCTCTGCTTGTTTAAATACACTAATATCCGGTCAACTGTGTGATCTGTTGGGATGTTGTACCCCAGTTAGTAAGGAGAAGCTGGGCTGTCCCGTCCACTCCAGCTACCCCAGAATCCTGGTGTACAAGACAGTGGGGCCAGTGACAAAGAATCACTTGGGGAACAAGGAAGAGTTGGCCCCAGTGCTTCTCTCTGGGGGGAACAGATGTGCAGCATCCTGCCAAAGGCTCCCAGACGTGCTCTGAGATTGTGGTTTCCACCGAGGGCTGACCCTCTTCGTTACCGGGTTTAATAATGATGTGGCTCTGAATGCCCCTCATGTCCCGCCATTTGGGAGAGACTTGTTCTGATCATAGGAATTGGGGCCCCACTTTCACTCTTTGTGTTTTTATGTGTCTGGCCTATCTTCCTGTGTTTAGGGCCTCATTTGCTCTTTCTCCCCCTCCGGGATAGGAAATATTCTTTTATAGGGGCTGAGGACATAGTTGATGCGTAATAAATATTTTAATCGTGGGATTCAATTATGTAGATATTACGTTTGGTCAAGCTAGTTTTTTTTTTTTTTTTTTTTTTTTTTTTGCGGTACGCGGGCCTCTCACTGTTGTGGCCTCCCCCTTTGCAGAGCACAGGCTCCGGACGCGCAGGCTCAGCGGCCATGGCTCACGGGCCCAGCCGCTCCGCGGCATGCGGGATCTTCCCGGACCGGGGCACGAACCCATGTCCCCTGCATCGGCAGGCGGACTCTCAACCACTGCGCCACCAGGGAAGCCCTAGTTTTTTTATTTAATTTGAATTTTAATCCCATCACTTCCTCATGCCGAAAATGAAAGTGCTAATAGTACCCTTTCACCAGGGTTCATCTGAGGATTAAATTAGTTAATATGTATAAAGCCCTCAGGACTGTGACTGGCATGTAGGAAGAACTGTAAGAGTGCTTAGCTGTTACCAAGCCTATCAAGTGCAAAAAAGCAAGAAAAAGGCGTAAAAACATATGTGTTATGAAGGGAGAAAAGCATTGGCTGTTACTTTATTCATCAGTCATTTATTGTTTACCTAGCCCAGTCCCAGTGGCCAATAAGATAAAAATTAAGAGAAACGGTTCATCTTTGAAGGACTTTGTGGTTTGCTTGAAGAGACAACACAAACAATGAAATATCCAGTCGCCCAGTCAGCAGGTATCCGCCAGGCGTCTGTGCTGTCATACGGAAGTGGTTGAACTGTCAGAGTGCTCTGAAATACCAGGCTTGGTTGTCATCATGGAGGGTAATGCTTTACTTAGGAAACTGTTCAGAGCTGGGTTTTGAAAACTGTAATGAACACAGATGGGGAGAGGTGAGTAGGTAGCCATTCCAGACTGAGGAATTTATGAGCACCGTCTAGGAGCAGACATGAGAAAGCTCGCATGAGGTAAGGCCACTAGCACACAGCGGACCCGAACCCTCAGTGTTCTCCTGAATTCCTTAGGCCAGAGGAGCCCCCTAGCAGCGGGGACCAGTCTCAGCTAGTGAGCAAAAGCGCAGGCAGTAGACTGTCAGCATCAGAGAAACCCAGTGTGGCAATGCTGGCAACCTGTTGCCTTGGCAGGCAGGTGGATGGCAGGAACAGTGGGCAAGAGGTAAGGTGAGCCACCACCACCAATCATTTGTTGCTCCCATTTGTATTTTATTTATATGTGATACAGATAAAATATTTGTATGCTAACGTAAACAAAGAATTAGAAGCAAACCCACCTCGTGTTGTTAAATGTTAAATTACGGGAAAACACTGAAGTGAAAACAGCAGACACAAAGAGTATTTAAATGATCAGCTCACCTAGGTTAAAAAAAATAGAGAAAAGACTGGAAGGAAATATACCGCCAGTGGTTGTATCACTGTTCAGACTGTGGGTGACTTTTCCCTCATTACGTTTTCTGAATTTTCTCTAATGAAATATGTATTTTATAATCAAGAAATATTTTTGACAGTACCTCCTCCTGGAAGTAGCACAGAAGAGTGAAGAGTGATAGTCTTGTGGCAGGAGACCACTTAGGAAGCTACTGAGAATAGCGATAACAACCACAACAACAGTAACAGAATATGAAACACTTGCCCTATTCCAGGCACTGTACCAAGTGCTTTGCAGTCACTACCTCATTTAATCCTCTGTAACATCTGTATGAGGCGGGTACTGTCAGTAGTTCCATTTGAGTGATGAAGAAAGCAAAATTAGATTCAGTGATTTACCCAAGTCATAGTGCTAGCGGATGGTAGAAGTGAGATTTGAACCTAGGCAGCTGGACCACCATGTCATACTGTGATTAAAGTTGTTTAGCTGAGAAATGAGTCCTTCTGAAACAGTGGTATTAGGCATGAAGAGGGCCAAAGAAGAAAGCATTCACTTGGAAACAGTTTCTGGAGGTGTTGAGGTTGTGTTAGGGAAAGCCTCCGCGTCTGGACAGGTGCTTTCATCAACTGGTTTGATGAACTTGTCTTTGTGAACTCAGGCTCGGGCGGGACAAGGGTTAGGAACGAAGCTTGTTCACTCTGGGATTAATGTTAGCTAGGAACCATCTCATATTCCGGAAACTCGGCCCCTCAACAGTGGTAGATAGAAAGGTGCAGGTTGTAGGTCACTATAATGAAGAATTTTCCGTAGAAGCGACAGTGAAATTTGGAGATGCCATTAAGCACTCGTAACAGGCGGTTTAAGTATGGAAACAACTTTATAGAAACATGGAAAGGTCTTATAGCAAAAGAAACCTAATATTCAAGCTCCATGGTGATTTTTGGCAAATAAGCAATTTGGGCCAATGTGGGCATTACCAGGTAACCAAAAACTGCCAAACACCAAGAGCGTTGTCTTACACTTGTATGAAGATTACAGGTGTTCTGAAGGTATGGATGGGATCCATATCTACTTGTTCTCTGAATCTTGTAAATGCTAGAATTAAAGGTACCCCTTGAGGCTTCAAAGAAATAAATTTAAAAGACATGAAAGGAAATGCTGTACTCCAAAAGGTAGTATGATATGTACAGGCTTGAGAAAACATAGCACAAGTTGAAGTTCTGCATTGAATTATTGGGAGAAGAGAGTACTGATGCATTCCTAATATGTAGGGGCACACATTGGAGATTCCCCTAACCACCACTTAACCTTCCTATAACACTTGTGTCAGAGGCAGGATGACGAACTGCAATGCCTGTTGGCTACGCCCTTTATGTACTTTATCTATTCTCAGAAATGGGGACATTCACAGGGAGAGCCAGCTTAGGACAGGGAATGAGTCCAGATGATGTTTTAGTGGGAAGAGCATCCTTTGAGATCATCTGGTCATCATTTTATAGATAAGGAAACAGGTCTGTGTTAACTTTCAGGTCTTGTCCTGATGTCTCTGAGGAGCAGTCCACAGGTAGCTGGAGACATTTAACCATAGCAAAAGCAATAAACTGAGACATAGATTTTAGAGGTTGTTTTCATAGGAATGCTGTATTTTTATCCAGTTGATCATCCTGCCCTAAAGAAGTAGCCAAAGGTGAACACAAGAAAAACATCTCCTTTGCCTGCCTGAAGCATGATAAAAGTTCGGGTGAGGGAGGGATGTTGCCCAGCAGACGTGGCTGATAGCAGCACCCACTGGGTGACTTCAGTATGAGCCACAGTTCTGAACAGGGGGACACAGAGACTGACCTCCGTTTACAGTAAAGTCTGTTTCCTATAGTTTTTATGAGAATGTGTTTTCCTCCTTCGTATGCAGCTTGAGATGAATAGGAACTTCATGTCTTTTAAATATTTTTTTGGCAATAGAGTATTTGTATACCAGTATAAAGTGGGGAGTAAGACTCTGGGTAGGAGGGTATCAGAAAGAACTTCCTGGATCAAGCGATGTCTTATGTGAGTTTTAAAGGATAAGCAGAAGTTTAATAGATTAATAGGGAGAAAGTAGAGTGTTCTAGGCAAAGGGACATGAAGATTATAGAGATGAAAAATACACGAAAAAACACATGAAGATGTGTAGGCGAGAAAACATGGAGAAATACAAGTAGTTCTGGTATGACTGGTGTGTTAGATGAAAGATTGGGAGTGGCTGGAGAGGAGAGTTTCAGGGCATGAGAGGATGATACCAAAGGCAGAGAGTTTGCAAGCACAGGCAAGAAATTATGTGTGCCTGAAGTAAGAATGACATTGAGTAGGAGGAAGGAGAGGAGGAGTGGATAAAAGAAAGAATGAGAGAAAGAACTAATTGGTTCAGTGACCTGTTGAATGTAGGAGTAAAGAAGAAGCAGTCACAGATGACTCCTGAGGTTCCAGGTTGGATGATTGGGTAGATGGTGGTGCCATTCACCAGGATTTGAAATACTGGCAGGGAAGCAAGTTTGGATATATGACTTTGAGATGTCTGGGGGACCAGCAGGTGTGCATCCAGTTGGATCTGTGAATCAGAGGTTCTTCAGCAAACTGATGGTAGTTGAAGTCTCAGTTATAGACAGTTCACCAGGCTGACTATGTAGATCAAGAATGGAGGATACCGGGACTTCCCTGGTGGCGTAGTGGATGGTACTCCGTGCTCCCAATGCAGGGGGCCCGGGTTCGATCCCTGGTCAGGGAACTAGATCCCACACCCGTGCTGCAACTAGGAGTTCGCATGCCGCAACTAAGGAGCCTGCCTGCAGCAACTAAGACCCGGTGCAACCAAATAAATAAATATTAAAAAAAAGAAAAAAGAATGGAGGATACTATCTTTTAGGGTAGAGAATCTCAAACAGGAGGCCATGAGGGAAGTATGGAAGAGATGTGGGAAGAAACTGAGGAGAGGATAGGTTAGAACAAAGGGAAAGTTTGGGAGAGCCAACAACATCACTACTGAAGAAGGGTCAATATTTAATGTCTTACGTGATTTGTTATTATATGCATATTAGTCTTTTCGGTTAAATCCCAGGTTCCTTAAGAACAGGGACTCAATGTTGTATTTCTAAAACATCTAAACTGGTGCTGATCACATGGTGGTGCTCTACGTATTTTTTGGTCAACTGGTCAGCCTTATTCTACCTCCATATTAAGTTCTACAAAGACGTCAGATAGGTTTGGGCATGATCTCCTTACCTTTAATCTTTGTCATCAGTGAGTAGTGTGCCCATTGGTTTTTTTTTTTATTTTAATTAACTTATTTATTTATTTATTTTTGGCTGCGTTGGGACTTCGTTGCTGCTTGCGGGCTTTCTCTAGTTGCGGCGAGTGGGGGCCACTCTTCATTGCGGTGGGCAGGCTTCTCATTGTGGTGGTTTCTCTCGTTGCAGAGCACAGGCTCTAGGCATGCGGGCTTCAGTAATTGTGCGCGGGCTGAGTAGTTGTGGTGCGCGGGCTCAGTACTCGTGGCTCACAGGCTCTAGAGCACAGGCTCAGTAGTTGTGGCGGACGGGCTTAGTTGTTCAGCGACATGTGGGATCTTCCTGGACCAGGGCTCGAACCTGTGTCCCCTGCACTGGCAGGCGGATTCTTAACCCCTGCGCCACCAGGGAAGCCCGAGTGTGCCCATTGTTATGAAAGTCTTTCTGCTACCAGCAGACCCAGCATGCTGCCCATGAACTCACAGGCAGATGACCTGAGATTTTAGTTTTAAAAAAGTTCACCTGGCACACCTGATCCAGGGTGGGGCCCAACCATCTGCCTGCCCATGGTGTGGATTTGTGATTGCCAGGAGGCAAAGTTCTAGCAGTCAGTTATTGACTTTCATGCAAGTGGAATTAGTTATATAAACTTAAGGTGTTTGGCTTTACGTCCACTAAAATTACATCAGGAAACTGGAGCATTATATAGGAAAAAGGAGATGGGTACAGTAAAACCTTTGTGTGATTTTGACACCTATGCATTAATTGTACACCAGTTATCAACCGTCTCTTTTTATCAATGTTATCAACCGTCTCTTTTTATCAATGTCATAAAGAAAAGAAATGCCTCAGCCTATACCTATACCTGGCTGTGAGGTTCCCCACTGGGAAAGTGTGGGTGCCCTAGTCTCTGTGTAGAGAGGTGGTAGAGAAGGTGGAAGGTTCATTTAGAAATTAAGGACCCCTCTTTCTGCTAGGTAGTAATGAGTAGTTTCTTGTGTTTAATATCTCTTGCTGATGGCACAAAGGATACATTTCATTCTCTCCCCAGACTAGTGCAAAAGTGGAACAGATCATATTTTTCTATTTTGAGTATAAAATTAAGTGCACAGGGAAAAAAAAAAAAGCACCTAGGGCCACATAACCAGCATTTCCTCAAAAATTGGATCTTGTTCTCCTGAGCTCTACCCCAGAGCTTTCTACTATGTATTTTAGGAAAAAAACGTCACTTCCCTCACTGCTCAAAGAGAGACGTAAAAGAGATTTTACTTTAGGAAGAGTTGAGCCATTTCCCTGCCCTGTCACTTAACCTCTATGGAAAAGGAAGAAATAGTACACTGGGGACTAAAAGGAAAAATGATGACTTAACAGTAAGATAGCAAAATACTCCTTTTCTGAGACCTGGTGAAAGGGACCAAGACAAACAAAAATGTAAGAGGAAATTTCATCAACTGAAATTTGAAAATGGCCCCACTCTTAAACTATGAATTCCAAGTGCTGTCTGCCAGCTAAAGATCAATTTGAATTGAAAACAGTGATGACATGAGGTATATACAACTCCCAGGGTTAGGAAAAACAATAGTGGAGGCTCAAAAGGACTCCGCAACTTGGAGAGATGGGCTGGAGACCACACATCTAGAAAGCATGCACTTTGGAAAGTCTCCTTTTCCTGCTCTTCTCCAGTTTCTGATGGGGTTAAGGTCTGGGGTGAGGATGGTTGGCTGGAGAATATGAGAAGCCATCTTAGGAGCCAGCTTTGTAGCCAAGGGCCAACAGCACCAAACAAAGGCCATTGTGTAGAGAAAAATATTTGCTGAACCACCAAACAAAAATTCTGCAAACCATGGGGCTTTATTTTAACTTGATGTCTTGTCAGAGTGACCAGCCCACTCCCATATGAGGAAATAAACCAAAATCTTAGCATCAGGACAGAGCACAGCCCAAGCCTCCACACACAAACATACATACAGATTGAGAGGCATGGGCTCCAAAAAACAGAGGGCATATAGAGATGACATTTCCCAGCTGCAGCTGTCCACAGCCAGCCCCAGATCCTCATAGGCCGCTGAACTTTTGAACTAATAATTGAAACCTCTACAACATCTAATTCTCTAAGCTTAATTTCTAAGGGAAGAATTTGAGTAGTGTCCAGGTAAATACAGAAGAATAGGGAGATTCTACACATTCTGCTTTTGGGCAAATGAGTCTAGACCGGTGGCTTTCAACGGAGTGCCGTTTTTTTTTTGTTTTGTTTTTTTTGTTTTTTTTTTTTCCGGAGTGCCGTTTTACCCCTCATCACCCCAGGAGACATTTGGCAATGTCTGAGGACATTTTTGGTTATCACACCAGTGTGGTTCTACTGGCATCTAGTGGACAGAGGCCAGGGATGCTGTTAAACATTCTTCAGTGCACAGGACGCCCCCCCACCCCCCACCCCCCCGCCACCACCCCAATAAAGAATTATCTAGTCCAAAGTGTCAATAGTGCCAAGGGGGAGAAAGCCGGGAGCTAAACTCCATTGAAAGACCAATTAACAAGCAAACAAACAAAAAATTTAACGTGCAACCCATTCAGATTCTGTGGGGAAAAGTAGAAGGATTAAATATAATATTCAAGTGAAGACTTAACTTACATTAGGAAAGACAAGAAGAGTTTGAACAACTAATTTATACCTTCAAGAAAGTTGCCTAAAATGTTCATTGTGAAACCAGAAATGAAAGATGAGGTCCTAGATTAAAGTGACAAAGAAGTCACAAGATGTATGAATTCAACTGCAGAAATGTGCCATTTCACAAAGCACTTCTAGTACACTAGAAGCTGCAAAAAGCAGAATCAGAGTTACAGAAAAAGCCAGTCAGTAAGGAAGAAGGACAGGCTTGAAAGACTGCTCCAAAGTAGAAGAAGAAGATAGAAATGAACATAATCAGAGTGGAGATAAGGGATACAGAAGAGAGGCAGGAGGGATCCTCCACAGATTCGTTCTGTCGGGAATATTGGGAACATTTGCTGGTGTTTTCCAGCAAAGATCATGAAACAAATTGAACACAGGCAAGAGTCAAAGATAAAATAGAAAATGTTTTTTAAATGAAAGAAGATGAATAAAAATGGACAAATAATGATCTGGATGAACTTCAGGATGAATTCCAAGGATGAAGAATTCCCTACAAATAAATTAACCAAAAATTAAGTTGGTCATACATACTTGGATTTTTAAATTTTTTTTTTTTTTTTTACCACTTAAGATATACTTTTCAAAAACATTCTCTTAGGGACTTCCCTCATGGTCCAGTGGGTAAGACTCTGAGCTCCCACTGCAGGGGCCCGGGTTCAATCCCTGGTTGGGAAGCTGGATCCCGCATGCATGCCGCAACGAAGATCCCACGTGCTGCTGCAGCTAAGACCTGGCGCAGCCTAAATAAGTAAATTAATTAAAAAAAAAAAGTTTTTTTTAAGTTTAATTTTTTAAAAGCATTCTCTTAATTGAAACACATACTGGAAGGTATATAAATTGTAAGCATACCTCGGAGATACTGTGGGTTTGGTTCCAGACCACTGCAATAAAGTGAATATCACATTAAAGCGAGTCCCATGGAATTTTTGGTTTCCCAGTGCTCGTAAAAGTTATGTTTGCACTATACCGTAGTCTGTTAGGGGTGTAATAGCACTATATCTAAAAAAAAACCAAAAAAAGTACCTTAATTTAAATACTTTATTGCTAAAAAATGCTAACTATCACCTGAGACTTAAGTGAGTTGTAGGTTTTTTTGCAATAGTAACATCAAAGATCGCAGATTACCGTAACAAGTACAATAATAATGAAAAAGTTTGAAATATTGTGAGAATTACCAAAACGTGACACAGAGACATGAAGGGAAGCAAAGGCTGTTGGAAAAATTGCACTGATAGACTTGCTTACCGCAGGTTTGTCAGAAAGCTTCAATTTGTAAAAAACATAGTATCTGCAAAACACAGTAAAATGACGTATGCCTGTACAGTTTTACAAAAAGCATGTACTTGTGTAACCACATCTAGATCAAGAAACAGAACTTCACCATCACGTCAGAAACCTCCATATGCCCCCACCCAGTCACTTACACCTGACTCCCTAAAGCAAAGTATGGCCTGCAGACCAAGTCTGGTTAACATCTGTGAGCTAAAAACAAGTTTTTTATGTTTTTAAATTGTTTTTAAAAATCAAAAGAAGAATAGTGTTTCATGACTCATGAAAATTATATGATGTTCAGATTTCAATGTCGAAGTTTCAGTGAAACACCATCACCCTCATTTGTTTATGTACTGTCTATGGCTGCTTTTGCTCTACATTAGCAAAGATGCACAGTTGCCACAGACACTGCATTCCCTGCAAAGCCTTAAATGTTTGTCATCTGGCCCTTAACATAAAAAGTCTACTGACTCCTGTCCTAAGGTAAGTACTATTCTAATTTCTAACCACGTTGATCGGTTTGGGCTGTTCTTGAACTTCACATGTATGTATTTTATGTTCTGGCTTCTTTTGTTCAGTGTTGTATTTGTGAGATTCATCTGTGTTGTGTACCAATATTTGTAGTTCATGCACTCTCATTGCTATATAGTATTCCATTTTATAATATGAATATACCATCATTTATCCATTAGATTGTTGATGGTCTTTTGGATTGTTTCCAATTTGGGGTTATTATGAATCATGCTGCTATAAGACGTTCTTATATACATCCCTTGGTACATGTATGTACACACTTATATACTTCTATTGGGTGTATACCTAGGACTGAAATGGTATGTGTTCAGCTTTTAGTAGGTACTGCCCGTTTTCCAAAGTGGTTGTAGCCGTTTAAACTCCCACCAGCAGTACTCCACATCTAAACCAGCAAATGGTATCAAAAGGCTTTCTGCCATTGTGGTAGGTATATCATCACATCTCATTGTGGCTTTAATTTACCTTTCCCTGATGACTAATATATGTCCTCTTTTGTAGAGTTCAAGCCATTTGCCCATTTCTCTGTTGTGTTTCTGTCTTTTTCTTATTGATCAGTAATGTGAGTTCTTTGTTGGATATATGAATTGCAGTTCTCGGGATATTGAGATAGAATGTTTGGCTTAAGAGTTCTACGCCCAATAAAGTTGCCATTCATGTGTAAAGACCTCATAAAAACATTTCCAAATATATTAGAACTTAAATTTTCTGGAGGTGAATCAAATAAGTAACAGATCGGGGAAGCTGTACTCTGAAGGGGCTGGCAATGAACGCTAAATGTATAATTTTTCTGAAACAAAAGGTAATGTATTTATTTATACTAGAACTTTGTTTTATATTAAATATCTCTTTTATAATGGGGGGGTGAAATATGTTCACAAGGATACCAACAAAAAGCAGGAGGTAAAGTGAGGGAAGAGGTGTGAGAAATTGTATAAGGGTGCTGACTTCTTTCTTTCCCACAGTACCATTAGCATTACTAAAAGCATACTATAGATTGGTGGGGCAGGGGGAAGTAAAAGAAAATACAAAATCTATTTAAAAAGATAGGAAAGAGGGCTTTCCCTGGTGGCGCAGTGGTTGAGAGTCCGCCTGCTGATGCAGGGGACACGGGTTCGTGCCCCGGTCTGGGAAGGTCCCACATGCCGCGGAGCAGCTGGGCCCGTGAGCCATGGACACTGAGCCTGCGCGTCCAGAGCCTGTGCTCCGCAACGGGAGAGGCCGCAACAGTGAGAGGCCCGTGTACCGCAAAAAAAAAAAAAGATAGGAAAGAAAACAAGGAGACATAAACATGGAAAATATAAAATGACAGAAGACCATGTATATGTTACAGTAATGAGTATAAATAGGGTAAACTCATCTACTGGATTTGATTAATAGCACTAGACAGCACTAAGAATGTTAATAAACCTCATTTTAGTATGGGAAAACAGAAGCATATATTTGTCACTGATTCAGAGCATATACTATATTCTATAGAACCTCACCCCAACCTTGCAGAGTATTGTCACCTGTCTGGCACTGTAACTAACTACAAGCCCATTGCCACACTAAAGATACATATATAAAATGAGGATATATATATAATGATATATATCCTCATATATATGTAAATATATATACAAATTAGGAGAATTAAATTTGGGAATGTCTACTAGTTTTATAACTAAGCATATTAGGCTGTAAGTCCAGTTTCTTCCCATAGAATATCTTCTCCCCCGTACAGACATCTAATCAAGGAAAGGGAAATGCATGTATATGTGTGTTATATATATATATATAATCAGGGAAAGGGATGTAATTAAGAAAAACAAGACTTCTAAACAACTACTTGGGATGCCTTGTAAACAGCAAAAGGGAGAGAATGACTTCGGTATTGCTTGACACTTGGAGCTGTGTCTGCCCTTTGTGTGTTAGTGGCCTTCCCAGAGGAACTTGACCATCTATTATAATTTTCAGGTTAGCTTGGTTTTGGAGCTTCATATCTTCTCCCCTAGCTGCTAGGATAGAGTTGCCAAGATTTTCTTCTGAAAATCTCCTTTCTCTGCCTTTAACTGTAATTTTGGGTTTTTCTGATTTGGGACAGAAGGTAATCACCAAAAACTATATTCTAGTTCCAGTGTGACACCCTACAGTCAATCCATTACTTTGACTTTTCTCCAGACAGTAGAAACTTGAAAAGAGCCCAGAAGTTCTGGCATATTCCTGTGTTCTATTTTCCATATAGGCTGTCGTATTCTAGCACCTGTAAAGAGATTTCAGACCACTACTTCCAACACCCATATTCTTACGTTCTCTCTCCCTACACAAACCTTGGTCTCTTTCCCTCCCCCACTTCACATACATCCTTCTATAATCCTCTCTGTCTTATGGTTCAAAACAGTGCATATTTGGAGCAAGTAATTTTTAATCATTTAGTTGAAAAGGATGAAAGCATTTAAGCATGGATAGGTTGAGGACTGTGCTAGGTACCTTACATATCATCTAATCCTCAACAGATCTAAAATATAGAAACATTACTTTCACTGCTCTAAAGCTCATAAGGGCTGTGTAACTTGGTCACAATCATACAATTTGTTTGGCAGAGCCTAGACAGCAGCTACATACTGAGTTCATATTATACACCAAATACTGCACTTGGCCCTTTATGTATTTTACACAAGAAGGTGTGAGGATTAGAGAGGCTGGGAAGATAACTCATCACAGTTGCCCAGGTCTCTGTAAAATCTATGTTCATTCTGCTGTGACATGGTAACAATAAAAATGTGATACATGCTCTGATATTTTTGTTGTATGAAAGGTGCTCTGGGAGTCCAGAGGGAAAAGGAGAAGTCCAGTAGGGTTTCACAGAAAAGGTGGCATTTAAACTAGGCCTTATGACATGAGTTCTTCCAAAGAAGGAAAGAAATAAAGGCACTGTGGTCAACGAGAAAACGTGTTTCAAGACACAGGAGTATTGCATGGCTGTGTAAAAGAAGCTGTGGTAGCTGTCGCAGGATGCAAGGCTGGGCAGTGTGCAGAGATGGCTCCTCGGGGGCCTTATGGACTGTGTTCTGGAATTTGGGTTCTGTCTTCTGTCTAGCATGGAGTCATCAGTGGGAACTGGTCTGATCAGATTTCTGTTTTGGAAGTATAACTGGTGGTATTAGGTAGGATGACCTCAGAGGGCTGAGACCAGTTAGGAGACCATGACAATAATACAAGGGGGGATGAAGAGTCTCCATGAGCAGAAACCATAAGTGATAGACAACTTGCATCAGTTCATCTACTGGGATGCACATACCATTGCCAACCTTTTGTTTGCTTGTTTTAAACTAGGAATACAACTGAACTCATTTTCACAACATGGGTCTTACTCTTACCCTTATTCTTAGTGTGGGTAATGACATATACACCTTTAGGCTTGCATATGTGTGTGTATACACTAATGTATATGTGATTGTGTGTGTGTACTAACTATAGCATATTACACATGCTAAACTGAAATTTGCTTGTTTCCCCACTTAAAATATCTTGGAGGTTATTTTTTGGTCAGTAAATCTGAAGCTGCCTAACTCCTTTTGATAGCTGCTTAGTATTCCATTATATGGTTATGCTATAATGTATTTATAATACATAATGTATTATGGACATTTAAGTTTCTGATATTTTGCCATTAAAAATGATGCAGTGAGGGACTTCCCTGGTGGCGCAGTGGTTAAGAATCCGCCTGCCAATGCAGGGGACACGGGTTTGAGCCCTGGTCCAGGAAGATCCCACGTGCCGAGGAGCAACTAAGCCCGCGAGCCACAGCTACTGAGCCCGCGTGCCACAACTACTGAAGCCCGCGCGCCTAGTGCCCGTGCTCTGCGACAAAGAGAAGCCACCGCAATGAGAAACCTGCGCACCGTAACAAAGAGTAGCCCCCGCTCGACGCAACTAGAGAAAGCCCGTGCACTGCAATGAAGACCCAACACAGCCAAAAATAAATAAATAAATTTATTTTAAAAAAAGATGCAGTGAGTATTCTTGTATATACAATATCACTTTGTACATATGCAAGTATATCCAAATTCCTAAAAATAAATTCTTAGAAGAATTTGACATTCTTTGAAATTACTGAGTCAAACAGATTGGGCATTTGTAACTTTAGTATATTGCCAAATTACTTTCCATACTGCCTGTTTTCCTGTACCCTCACCAGCAGGAGGAGTTACCAGACTTTGATGGTGACTCATCTGAAAGGTAAAACTGGTACTTTATTGTACCTTTACATATGTTTGACCCATTTTCATTCCCTTTCAAAGAACCAGTTTTATCTTTTCTTCATTTATCTCTTGTATTATTGACCTTATTTAGCTGTAGGGGTTCTTGATCTGTTAAAGAAAGCAGTGTTTGTCTGGTGTGAGTTCCAGATATTTCTCCCCAGTATTTGTCTTTTGGCTTGACTTTTGGTAGTTATTACTATAAATTTTTCTTTAGTTATATTTATCAGAGTTTATGGTGTGTGTGTGTTGGCTTCAGAATTTCATGTTATACTTAGAGAAGACCTTCCCACTTCTGTGATTATTTTTAAAAACTCATCCATTGTTTTTCTTCTAGAACTGGTATAGTTTAATTTTTTGTATTTAAATCTTTCAACCACTTGGAATGTATTTTGGGGTAAGTTATTAAGTGTGGAGCAAAGTTTTTTCCTCAGTTATTCCAACATCATGCATTGAAAAATTAATCTTTCCCCATTGACTGGAAATGCTATAAGGTATCTTCTTATATATGGGTCTTATCTACCCAACTAGACCATACACTTTTTAAAGCCCCAATTAGTTTTGTCCTTCTCGCTTTCCCCATAAAACTGAGCATGATGTTCTGCATAGAACAGGTATGACATTAATGTTTTACCTTTTAAAAATTGTGAACTCCGTATATAGGCAAGTACACAAAGCATTCATGTACAGTTCAATGAAAATTTATAAAATGAACACCTGTGTAACCATCACCTAAATCAAAAAGGAGGCCCTTTCCAGTTCCCCAGAAGTCCCCGGTATACCTTTCCCAATCACATTCCTCTCCCGTCCCACAGAGGCGACCACTCTCTTGACTTGTGACAATGATTTCCTTGTATTTCTTTAAGATTGAGCTGTATGAAATTGCTATTTTTGTAGGCAAAAAATCATTTTTTTATATTTTATATTTCAATTTAATAATTTTACCACCTGTGTATGGATCTCTAAACAGTATAGTTTGGTTGAACCTGGCTTTGAATATCATTTAGATATAATCTTACTGTATTCTGTGCTGTGCTTCTTTCACTAACTATGGTGGTATAGTATTCAACCATGTTGTTGCAGTTTGTCAATTCTCATTGCTGGATATATGCCATTATATGATTCTACTGTGTTTTATTTATCCATTCCACTGTTGCTGGATTATGGGTTGTTTCCCATTTTGACTACTGCAAATATGTTGCTGTGAAAATCCTTGTACATTTTTTGATGCATGTAGCCAAGATTTCCTCTAGGACAGGATCAGCAAATTAGGGTCCCCTGCCTAGTTTCTTGTTTTTGCTTGTTCGTTTTATTAACTTTTTACTACGAAATAATTTTACATTTATAGAGGAGTTGCAGAGTTGGCACAGAGAGTCCCTGTATGCCCTTTATCCAGCATCCCATAATATAAACATCTTACATATTTATGGTGCATTTAAAACAGACGTTAATGTTGGCACAATACTATTAACTACAGACTCTTTGGATTTCGTCAGTTTTTCCACTAAAGTCCTTTTTCTGTTATAGGACCCATTGCAGGATAACACATCGCGTTTAGTTGTATGTCTCCCTAGACACGAAACAAATTTACGCACTGTAGTACAGTATTTGTGTAAAGTTCTTTTTGTTTGTAGCCTTATAGTATCCAGTCAATGTAGTATTTTCCAGAGTTACTATTACATCGTCTTTTGAGTCTCATTTCTTTCACTTAGAAAAATTCATTTAAAAATCATCCATGTTGTTGTGTGAATCAATAGTTTCTTTTAATTGTGGTGAACTTCACATAACATAAAATTTATTTATTTTTAACATCTTTATTGGAGTATAATTGCTTTACAGTGTTGTCTTAGTTTCTGCCCTGTAACAAAGTGAATCAGCTATACGTATACATATATCCCCATATCCCCTCCCTCTTGCGTCTCCCTCCCACCCTCCCTAGTCCTCCCCTCTAGGTGGTCACAAAGCACAGAAATGATCTCCCTCTGCTATGCGGCTGCTTCCCACTAGCTATCTATTTTACATTTGGTAGTGTATATATGTCCATGCCACTCTCTCACTTCGTCCCAGCTTACCCTTCCCCCTCCCCGTGTCCTCAAGTCCATTCTCTAGTAGGTCTGCGTCTTTATTCCTGTCTTGCCCCTAAGTTCTTCATGACCTTTTTTTCTTTTCTTAGATTCCATATATATTTGTTAGCATACGGTATTTGTTTTTCTCATTCTGACTTACTTCACTCTGTATGACAGACTCTAGGTCCATCTACCTCACTACAAATAACTCAATTTTGTTTCTTTTTATGGCTGAGTAATATTCCATTGTATATATGTGCCACATCTTCTTTATCCATTCATCTGTGGATGGACACTTAAGTTGCTTCCATGTCCTGGCTATTGTAAATAGTGCTGCAGTCAAAATTGTGTTACATGACTCGTTTTGAATTATGGTTTTCTCAGGGTATGTTCCCAGTAGTGGGATTGCTGGGTCATATGGTAGTTCTGTTTGTAGTTTTTTTAAGGAACCTCCATACTGTTCTCCATAGTGGCTGTATCAATTTACATTCCCACCAGCAGTGCAAGAGGGTTCCCTTTTCTCCACACCCTCTCCAGCAATTGTTGTTTGTAGATTTTTTGTTGATGGCCATTCTGACTGGTGTGAGGTGATACCTCATGGTGGTTTGTGTGTTTGTTTTTATAAATGTATTTATTTATTTTTGGCTGCATTGGGTCTTCGTTGCTGCATACAGGCTGTCTCTAGTTGCATTGAGTGGGGGCTACTCGTTGCGGCGCACAGGCTTCTCATTGCGGTGGCTTCTCTTGTTGTGGAGCACGGGCTCTAGTTGTGCGGGCTTCAGTAGTTGCGGTGCATGGGCTCAGTAGTTGTGGCTTGCGGGCTCTAGGGCACACGGCTTCAGTAGTTGCGGCACATGGGCATAGCCTCTCCACGACATGTGAGATCTTCCCGGACCGGGGTTTGAACCCATGTCCCCTGCATTGGCAGGTGGATTCTTAACCACTGTGCCACCAGTGAAGTCCCCTCATTGTGGTTTTGATTTGCATTTCTCTAGTGATTAGTGATATTGAGCATCCTTTCATGTGTTTGTTGGCAATCTGTATATCTTCTTTGGAGAAATGTCTATTTAGGTCTTCTGACCATTTTTGGATTGAGTTGTTTGTTTTTTCGGTATTGAGCTGCATGAGCTGCTTGTATATTTTGGAGATTAATCCTTTGTCAGTCACTTCGTCTGCAAATATTTTCTCTCATTCTGAGGGTTGTCTTTTTGTCTTATTTATGGTTTCCTTTGCTGTGCAAAAGCTTTTAAGTTTCATTAGGTCCCATTTGTTTTTATTTCCATTTCTCTAGGAGGTGGGTCAAAAGGGACCTAGCTATGATTTATGTCAAGGAGTGTCCTGCCTATGTTTTCCTCTAAGAGTTTGATAGTGTCTAGCCTTATATTTAGGTCTTTAATCCATTTTGAGTTTATTTTTGTGTATGGTGTTAGGGAGTGTTCTAATTTCATTCTTTTACATGTAGCTGTCCAGTTTTCCCAGCACCACTTATTGAAGACACTGTCTTTTCTCCATTGTATATTCTTGCCTCCGTTATCAAAGATAAGGTGACCATATGTGCGTGGGTTTATCTCTGGGCTTTCTATCCATTGATCTATATTTCTGTTTTTGTGCCAGTACCACACTGTCTTGATTACCGTAGCTTTGTATTATAGCCTGAGGTCAGAGAGCCAGATTCCTCCAGCTCCGTTTTTCTTTCTCAAGATTGCTTTGCTATTCAGGGTCTTTTGTGTTTCCATACAAATTGTGAAACTTTTTCTTCTAGTTCTGTGAAAAATGCCATTCGTAGTTTGGTAGGGATTGCATTGAACCTATAGATTGCTTTGTGTAGTATAGTCATTTTCACAATGTTGATCCTTCCAATCCAAGAACATGGTATATCTCTCCATCTGTTTGTTTCATCTTTAATTTCTTTCATCAGTGTCTTATAGTTGTCTGTATACAGGTCTTTTGTCTCCTTAGGTAGGTTTATTCCTAGGTATTTTATTCTTTTTGTTACAATGGTAAATGGGAATGTTTTCTTAATTTCTCTTTCAGATTTTTCATCATTAGTGTATAGGAATGCCAGAGATTTCTGTGCATTAATTTTCTATCCTGCTACTTTACCAAATTCATTGATTAGCTCTAGTAGTTTTCTGGTAGCATCTTTAGGATTCTCTGTGTACAGTGTCATGTCATCTGCAAACAGTGACAGCTTTACTTCTTTTCCGATTTGGATTCCTTTTATTTTTCTTCTCTGATTGCTGTGGCTAAAACTTCCAAAGCTATGTTGAATAACAGTGGTGAGAGTGGACAACCTTGTCTTGTTCCTGATCTTAGAGGAAATGGTTTCAGTTTTTCACCATTGAGAATGATGTTGGCTGTGGGTTTGTCACATATGGCCTTTATTATGTTGAGGTAAGTTCCCTCCATGCCTACTTTCTGCAGGGTTTATATCATAAATCGGTGTTGAATTTTGTCGAAAGCTTTCTCTGCATCTATTGAGATGATCATATGGTTTTTATCCTTCAATTTGTTAATATGGTGTATCACATTCATTTGTGTATATTGAAGAATCCTTGCATTCCTGGGGTAAACTCCACTTCATCATGGTGTATGATATTTTTAATGTGCTCTTGGATTCTGTTTGCTATAATCTGTTGAGGATTTTTGCATCTTACGTTCATCAGTGATACTGGCCTGTAGTTTTCTTTCTTTGTGACATCTTTGTCTGGTTTTGGTATCAGGGTGATGGTGGCCTCATAGAATGAGTTTGGGAGTGTTCCTCTGCTATATTTTGGAAGAGTTTGAGAAAGATAGGTGTTAGCTCTTCTCTAAATGTTTGATAGAATTGATAGAATTCACCCGTGAAGCCATCTGGTCCTGGGCTTTTGTTTTTTGGCAGATTTTTAATCACAGTCTCAATTTCAGTGCTTGTGATTGGTCTGTTTATATTTTCTATTTCTTCCTGGTTCAGTCTCGGAAGGTTGTTCTTTTCTAAGAATTTGTGCATTTCATCCAGGTTGTCCATTTTATTGGCATATATAGTTGCTTGTAATAATCGCTCATGATCCTTTGTATTTCTGCAGTGTTAGTTGTTACTTCTCCTATTTGCTTTCTAATTCTTTTTTTTTTTTTTTTCTGTACACGGGCCTCTCTCTGTTGTGGCCTCTCCCGCTGCGGAGCACAGGCTCCGGACGCGCAGGGTCAGCGGCCATGGCTCACGGGCCCAGCCGCTCCACGGCATGTGGGATCTTCCTGGACCGGGGCACGAACCCATGTCCCCTGCATCGGCAGGCGGACTCTCAACCACCACGCCACCAGGGAAGCCCTGTTTTTAGTTTTTGATTAATATGTGTCTTGGCATGTTTCTCCTTGGATTTACCCCATATGGGACTCTCTGTGCTTCTTGGACTTGTTTGACTATTTCCTTTCCCCTATTAGGGAAGTTTTCAACTATAATCTCTTCAAATATTTTCTCAGTCCCTTTCTTTTTCTCTTCTTCTTCTAGGACCCCTATAATTCAAATGTTGGTACATTTAATGTTGTCCCAGAGGTCTCAGAGACGGTCCTCAATTCTTTTTTCTTTATTCTGCTCTGTGGTAGTTATTTCCACTATTTTATCTTCCAGGTCACTTACCTGTTTTTCTGCCTCAGTTATTCTGCTATTGATTCCTTCTAGAGAATTTTAAATTGCATTTATTGTGTTGGTCATCATTGTTTGTTTGCTTTTTAGTTCTCCTAGGTCCTTGTTAAACGTTTCTTGTATTTTCTCCATTCTATTTCCAAGATTTTGGATCATCTTTACTATCATTACTCTGAATTCTTTTTCAGGTAGACTGCCTATTTCCTCTTCATTTGTTTGGTCTGGTGGGTTTTACCTTGCTCCTTGATCTGCATATTTCTCTGTCTTCTCATTTTTTTAAACTTACTGTGTTTGGGGTCTCCTTTTCACAGGCTGCAAGTTTGTAGTTCCCGTTGTTTTTGGTGTCTGCCCCCAGTGAGTGAGGTTTGGTCAGTGGCTTGTGTGTAGGCTTCCTGGTAGTGGGGACTGGTGCCTGTGTTCTGGTGGGTGGGGCTGGATCTTGTCTTTCTGGTGGGCAGGGCTGTGTCCGGTGGTGCGTTTTGGGGTGTCTGTGACCTTAGTATGATTTTAGGCAGCCTCTCTGCTAATGGGTGGGGTTGTGTTCCTCTCTTGCTAGTTGTTTGGTATGGGGCGTCCAGCACTGGAGCTTGCTGGCCGTTGGGTGGAGCTGGGTCTTAGTGTTGAGCTGGAGATCTCTGCAAGAGCTCTCAACAATTGATATTACATGGGGCCGGGAGGTCTCTGGTGGTCCAATGTCCTGGACTCAGCTCTCCCACCTCGGTGGCTCAGGCTTGGCACCCGGCTGGAGCACCAAGACCCTGTCAGCCACACGGCTCAGAAGAAAAGGAAGAAGAAAAAAGGAAGAAAAATAAATTAATACAATAATAAAATGAAAAAATAATAAAAATAAGAGAGAAACCAAACTAATAAATCCACCAGTGATAACAAGCACTAAAAACTAAACTAAAATAAATATAAAAATCAGAAACAAATCAGTTGCAAACAGCAATCCCCGAGTCTACCGTTGCTCCCAAAGTCCGCTCCCTCAATTTTGGGAACATTTGTTGTCTAGTCAGGTATTCCACAGAGGCATGGTTCATCAAGTTGATTGTGGGGATTTAATATGCTGCTCCTTGGGCTGCATAGAGAGATCTCCCTTTCTCTTCTTTGTTCGCACAGCTCCTGGGGTTCAGCTTTGGTTTTGGCCCACCTCTCTATGTAGGTCACCCTCAGGCATCTGTTCCCGGCCAGACAGGAGGGAGTTAAAGTAGCAGCTGATTAGGGCACTCTTGCTCACTCAGGTCGGGGGGAGGGAGGGGTACAGTAGTCATAACTGGAATGCAGGGTGAGCCTCCAGCGGCAGAGACCGGTGTGACATTGCAACAGCCTGAGGTGCGCCGTCTGTTCTCCCAGGGAAGTTGTCCCTGTATCTCGGGACCCTGGCAGTGGCGGGCTCCACAGGCTCCTGGGGGGTGTGTGGATAGTGACCTGTGCTTGCACACAGGCTTCTTGCGTGCAGGATTCTTGTGTGCTGCTGTGTGCACAGCAGCAGCCTTAGTGTTTCATGCCTGTCTGTGGGGTCCGAGCTGATAGCCGCGGCTCATGCCCGTCTCTGGAGCTTGCTTAGGCGGTGCTCTGCCTTTCAGTGGGCACACTGGGGAGGAAGGCTCTCTCCTCGTGCACGCTGAAAGGATGGTCTCTTGCCTCTTCAGCAGGTCCAGACTTTTTCCCCGAACTCCCTCCCAGCTAGCTGTGGCGCACTAGCCCCCTTCAGGCTGTGTTCACGCAGCCAACCCAAGTCCTCTCCCTGGGGTCTGATCTCCGAAGCCCCGAGCCTCAGCTCCCAGCCCCCGCCCGCCCCTGCAGGTGCGCAGACAAGCCTCTCAGGCTGGTGAGTGCTGGTCGGCGCCGATCCTCTGTGCGGGAATCTCTCCGCTTTGCCCTCCGCACCCCGGTGGCTGCGCTTTCCTCCGTGGCTCCAAAGCTTCCCTCCGCCTACCCCCGTCTCCTCCAGTGAAGGGGCTTCCTAGTGTGTGGAAACTTTTCCTCCTTCCCAGCTCCTTCCCAGAGGTGCACGTTCTTTTGTCCCTATTCTTTTGTCTTTGTTTTTTCTTTTGCCCTATCCAGGTATGTGGGGAGTTTCCTGCCTTTTGGGAAGTCTGAGGTCTTCTGCCAGCATTCAGTAGGTGTTCTGTAGGAGTTTTTCCACGTGTAGATGTATTTCTGATGTATTTGTCGGGAGGAAAGTGATCTCCATGTCTTACTCCTCTGCCATCTTGAAGGTTCCCCCCCCCACAAATTAATCATTTTAAAGTGTACAATTCACTGACATTTAGTACATTCACAATATTGTGAAATAATCACCTCTATCTAGTTCCTTTCATCATTCTAAAATAAAATCCTATACCCATTAAGTAGTAACTCTCCATTCCTCCCTCCTCCCAGTCTCTGGCAACCACCATTCTGCTTTCTGTTTCTATGGCTTTACCTATCCTAGATTATTTCGTATGAATGGAATCACGGGATATATGTGATATTTTGTGTCTGACTTTTTCACTTATTGTAATGTTTTTGAAGGTTCGTCCACATTGTAGCACGTATCAGTACTTCATTCCTTTCTCTTTTTTGAACTGTGGTAAAACATACATAATATAAAATTTACCATTTTAACCATTATTTAGTGTATAGTTTAGTGGCATTAATTACATCCACAGTATCATGCAACCATCACCACTATTTCTAAAAGTGTTTCAACACTAAACAGAAACTCTACCTATTAAGTGATAAGTCCCCATTCCCCACTCCTCCCAGCGGTTGGTAACCTCTAATCTGATTTTTACCTCTATGAATTTACCTATTCTAGATATATCCTGTAAGTGGAATCATACAATATTTGTCCTCTCGTGTCTGGCTTATTTCACTTAGCCTAACATTTTCCAGGTTCATCCGTGTTATAGCACATACCAGAATAAATCCTTCTCATGGTCAGATAATATCCTGCTGTATGGATATACCACATTTTGTTCATCTGTTGATGGACACTTGTGTTGTTTTCACCTTTTGGCTCTTGTAATAATGCTGCAATGAACACTGCATACAGGTGTTGTTTGAGTCCTTGCTTTCAGCTGGTTTGGGTCTGTATCTAGGAGTGGAGTGGTTTGCTGACCTCTGGTCTAGATTATGTATAATGATAAACTAAATTCCAGAGTGGTTAAGCCTCAGTCTTGATAATGCATAGTTTTATCAGATTTCTAAATTTTTGCCAATTTGGTCTGTGTGTAATGGTGTTTCACTGTGATTTTAATTTGTATTTCCTGATTTCTAATGGGGGTGAACATGTTTCTACATGTTTATAAGCCACTGAATTTCCTGTTTTGTACTATGCCATTAATTTTCCTATTGATGGTTTGCCTTCCTAAATTAATATTAATGAATTGATGTCTCCAAATAATGTTTACTTTGTATTTCTGCAGAACAAATAGTGGAGAAAGATGAAGGTCCGTACTATACTCATCTGGGATCTGGCCCCACGGTAGCCTCCATCCGGGAACTCATGGAGGAGCGGTGAGTGATGCCCAGATGTCCAAGGAGAAGTGGACAAGTTGTTAACAGAATATGGATTTTAAGCACCTCTCGTTTTCATTGCCTTATACTAGACAGCCTACAGAAAGGAATCCCTGATACACAGACTGAAAAGTTGAATGTGGGATTTTCATCCCCAGTGCCCAGGGTTTCTTTCTGTCTATCGGTCTGCCCTTTACAGATCCCCGTAATCCCCTTTTATCTCACTCTTCCTTGAAATAATTTTTATTAAAGAAATGGGGTTAAATGGTTGTATGTCCTGTAGAGTTTCTCATGGTCTGAAGTTTGCTGCTACCTTTCCTGTGGTATTGTTTAACAGGTTCTTCTGCCCTGTGTCGTGTAAATTGGTTAGATCTAAAGGCTTGATCAGAATCAGATTGTTTCTTTCTTTCAAAGTGACTTCCTAGGTGGTGTTTTGTACCACCAACAGGAGAAATGTATGCCTCGTCTTTGGCCGGTGGGCGCCTATTCACATTGTCTCCCGAGTCCTTTTGACATGATCCTAGGAGTTCTTGATTTCTCGTATTTTTATTGGGGGAAGAAATATTTAGAAAACAGACTCTGGGTGCTGGGGGTGCTCATTTTTCTAGGCCATTTCAGTAGAAAGAGCCAAGATGTATGTGTAGGTTTTTTATTTTTGCTACTGTTTAGTGATTAAATACATACACTGAGTTTATATACACTTCCAATTCGAACTCAAGACTACAGGGCTTTTACTTGACAGCTCTGTTTTGCTTTTTTAAGCAGCTTTGTCCAGATAGAAACTTTAAAATCTATGTACGTGTCCACCGTAGATATTAAATACTGCGAGCTCCAGTGTGTAGAGAGGTAAAAATAGCTTGGTGATTGAGAGCATATGGACACTGGAGCTAGACTAAGGTCCAGTCCTGGCCCTTCCACTTACTGATGAGTTCTTTGGGGAGTTGCTTTACTTCTCTGTGACTCGGTTTTCTTATCTGCAAAATGGAGAAAATAAAAGTACATACATTGGAGGAGAGTTATGAGGATAAACTGAATGGATGTCTGGAAAGCACGCAGTGCTTACTAGTAAATATTACATACAGGGTGTCTACATCGTATCTGCATTTACTGACTGCATTTTTATAACAAACGTTAGTATTTTAATAGTAAAGGCGTAAATTATGTAAGACATAAACATGTTTGCTCATACATATACGTAGACATACAGATGTGTGGAAGGCTGGGGGCTGAGAATTATAGCTTAGAATTTCTACAAATTTGGGGACCAGATTTTGTCTGACCAGGGTAACTAATACTGTCATTAATATAGCAGGGAACATGATTTTGAACTAAATAACTGTAGTGATATCCCTGAATGAATAAAAGGTAAGATGGATGGAGCACAGTGATCTGCTGTCAACACTTATCGTGTACCATCTGGAAACATTTATGTTCATAGAAGCCCATCAGAAAAGCATTTGATCCAAGACCCAATCTGTAAATTCAAGACTGATTGAAAGAGCACCTCTGAGTCCATAAGAATCATCAAAAAGTCTACAAATAACAAATGTTGGCAAGGATGTAGAGAAAAGGGAACCCTAGTACATTTTTGGTGAGAATGAAACATTTAAAACAGTGTGTGGGTTATTCATGCACGCCTGCATGTGCCCACATGTGTATGTGTCACAGCTTCGAGGTTGGAGCGGGCATTATTTTGGCCAGCGAGGTTTTTTTTTTTAAACATCTTTATTGGAGTATAATTGCTTTACAGTGGTGTGTTAGTTTCTGCTTTATAACAAAGTGAATCAGCTATACATATACATATATCCCCATATCTCTTCCCTCTTGCGTCTCCCTCCCTCCCACTCTCCCATCCCACTCCTCTATGTGGTCACAGAGCACCGAACTGATCTCCCTGTGCTATGTGGCTGCTTCCCACCAGCTATCTGTTTTACGTTTGGTAGTGTATATATGTCCGTGCCACTCTCTCACTTTGTCCCAGCTTACCCTTCCCCCTCCCTGTGTCCTCAAGTCCATTCTCTAGTAGGTCTGCGTCTTTATTCCCGTCTTGCCCCTAGGTTCTTCATTACCTTTTTTTTTTTTTTTTCAGATTCCATACATGTGTTAGCATACGGTATTTGTTTTTCTTTTTCTGACTTACTTCACTCCGTATGACAGACTCTAGGTCCATGCACCTCACTACAAGTGACTCAATTTTGTTTCTTTTTATGGCTGAGTAATATTCCATTGTATATATGTGCCACATCTTCTTTATCCATTCATCTGTGGATGGACACTTAGGTTGCTTCCATGTCGTGGCTATTGTAAATAGAGCTGCAATGAACATTGTGGTACATGACTCTTTGAATTATGGGTTTCTCAGGGTATATGCCCAGTAGTGGGATTGCTGGGTCATATGGTCGTTCTATTTGTAGTTTTTTAAGGAACCTCCATACTGTTCTCCATAGTGGCTGTATCAATTTACATTCCCACCAGCAGTGCAAGAGGGTTCCCTTTTCTCCACGCCCTCTCCAGCGTTTATGGTTTTTAGATTTTTGGATGATGGCCATTCTGACTAGTGTGAGATGATAACTCATTGTAGTTTTGGTTTGCACTTCTCTAATGATTAATGATGTCGAGCATTCCTTTTGGCCAGCGATTTTTGTGAGGAATCTTGACACTATTGTTTACAGGTTGAGGGCTGCAGGGGAGTCAGATGTACAAGTTTGATCTGGGACAGTTTTTATGTGTGTTTGTTTTTTGGTAGCAATTTTGCAAGATTTCTAGACAGCTCTCTCAACTTTTAGTTATAGAAGAGTATGTTTTGAAACAAGGATTAAGAGATAATGATAAAGTTGAGATTTGTCCTTTTTTTTTTTTTGTCATTGCTTTAAAAATAACAGCCAAGTGTAGATTCTCCAGAAACTGATCCAAGGGAGGAATTCCTCTCAAGACCAGGAATACTTGTGTTTTTCCTCAGCAACTGGTTTATTTTTATCTTAAGGGCCTTGTAAATCATGGAACAGATTGTGTTTCCATCTTAATGTTGGCTGCTAGTAAGCTTAGAGCCAGATTTGTGTATCCTCATTAGGAGCAACGTAATTTCTCATCTTTGGCCCGTGGGAGCCTATTCAGGTTCACTCCTGAGTCCTTTTGACATGACCCTAAGGAGTCTTCATTAGCTCCCTTGATTTCTCATGTGATGAAATGTTCTAGGCTCATCTCTTAAAAATATGCACAAGATCCCACCGTCTGCATTTTACATAACAACATCATGTGTATCTGTTTCCCCCTTTACTCTGATTTCATCACCTGTTATTTTTATCACATAGACATCTTTTTAAGCTCCTTCTGGAACAGGAGGGGAATGAATGATGGCTGAAAATCACCTGGACGGGGGTCTAGTTTGTGAATGATCCAGGCTGTCTCTTTCTCTAGACTTCCCGCCCAACCCTTACTCTGCAGGACCACTCCAACTGCCAGGAGTTGGCCAAGGCAAAGAGGGAAGAAAACTGAAATCCAGGGGATGTTGGTGCTTTTAGTTTATCTGGGAAAGACTGTGAAAGGAGGAGGTCAAAAGCAAGTCCTAAAATATTATCAGATTTGTTAATGGGTTCCATACCTCCTGGGTACCCAGGTCCTTGTTATAGATAATTGGAGTCAGGTGTTCAAACCCATCTCTGAGAATGGCCTGCTGCACAGGGCCACATGTCCTCTAACTGGAAAGGGGATTCTCTGCAGCCTAGGAGTTCATTAAATGTTCATTCTAGGAATGAAAGCACCAACACCGTGCCAGCAAATCCTCTGAGTTTGGGGGGGAACTGGTCTCATTAATGTGTGATAAAGGTAACCCTGAAGAATCACAACTTTCGATCAGCGGTTATCAGGCTTGAACATGCTTCAGGTCTCTGGAGGACTTGTGAAAGCACAGATCGCTGGGCCCCACCCCAGGGTTTCTGACCCAGCAGGTCTGGGATGGGACCCGAGAGTCTGCATTCCTCCCAAGTTTCCAGGGGATGCTGGTCCCAGCACCACCTTTGAGAATCACTGGCTAAGACGATGAAGTTACCCTTTAGAATAAGGTTTCAGCCTACCCTTCCAGACTTAGTTTAGGGTCTAGGAGTTCACCTGTATCCTAGCCTCTTAATGATAGGCCGGAAAGTAAGACATTTAAGAAAAAAGAACTCAATCCAGAGTTGGTTGGTTGTCTTTAAACACAGAGACAGTTCTGGTTAAAAAAAAAAAAAAAAAAAAAAATTCTAACTGATCAGACAGTGCTTGGCCCTTTTATTTGCTCTCAAATATGAAGTTCACTACAGGAAGCATTTCTCACAAGGATGAGACGGTGGGGAAGGTCTTGGTCAGAAAGCCCTAGTCTGTGTCCTCAGCTCACCCTCCTGTGGGGAACACGATATCCTGTCTGTTCCAGTGCGAACAGTATGGTCACCTCAGGTTGTTCTTCCCACAGCGACCCCAGGACCCACTGAGTGTCCAGGCTCTGCGCTCCTGATAGATGCTTGTGGAGCTGAAAGTTTTCCAGGAACCAAACAAAAGCAGCACTATCTGGTCTTTTCCTCTTGAGCCAGACCACGCTATATAAACTCCCCAGAGTCCTGTCTCCAAACACATTCTATAAGGGACTAACATAGCCTTAGAATTTTAATGTGGCAGTTATCAGCTTTTCACCTCATTCCTGAGGTCTTGAGTGAAATAGAGAACATTGAACTCAGAGAAACCTTAGATCAGCATTTTTTTTTTTTTTTTTTTTTTTTTTTGCGGTACAAGGGCCTCTCACTGTTGTGGCCTCTCCCGTTGCGGAGCACAGGCTCCGGACGCACGGGCTCAGCGGCCATGGCTCACGGCCCCAGCCGCTCCACGGCATGTGGGATCCTCCCGGACCGGGGCACGAACCCGTGTCCCCTGCATTGGCAGGCGGACTCTCAACCACTGTGCCACCAGGGAAGCCCAGAAGCATTTTTTTAAATATTTGTTTTCTTTTCCAATTACAAAAATAAAACATGTCTATAAAAGGCTGTTTTTTAAAAGTCTAGAGTGAATAAAGCTCTCTAATAATTATCCTTCTTAGAAGAAAAAAATTTTTTTAAAGTTTGACGCTTACGTTACTATTTTTTCTAAGCATTTATGAAGATACACGTATGTATATAGAGAAATTTTGAACAAAATGGGATCAAGCATACTATCCCCATGTTTGTAACTATTACCCCCCACCCCACTTAATTTCTTTCGTGTCAGTACATACAATTCTGTAGAATCCTTTTTGACAACTACATGGTTTTCCATTGCATGGACATTTATTTTATTATGTTTTATTTAGCCAGTCCTATACTGGATATTTAAGTTCTTTCTGAATTTTCTCTTGTTGATGCAACAGTGAATATCTTGTTCCTAAATCTTGGTGTACTTGTACAGTTATGTCTGAGGTAGAGATTCCTAGAAGTAGAGTGGATGAGATAAAGAATTATGTGTAACTATATATGTATTTATATAAAGAATATGTAAAACAGAATATGTAGTAGCTATGATAACATTATCCTCTATTAAATAGTATATTAAAATATGCTATGACCAAATTGGATTTATTACAGAAATATAAGGATTGTTTGCTTTAGACAGTCTGTTAAAATAGCATACCTTGTTAATTGACCAAAGGAGAAAAACCATTCAATCATCTATGTCCTTAGTTGCTAAAAATGTATTTGATATAATTGATCGATTCTTGATTAAAAATCCTTAGAACAAGGACTTCCCTGGTGGTGCAGTGGTTAAGAATCCGCCTGCCATTGCAGGGGACATGGGTTCTAGCCCTGGTCCGGGAAGATCCCACATGCCGCGGAGTAACTAAGCCTGTGCACAACTACTGAGCCACGTGCCACAACTACTGAAGCCCGCGTGCCTAGAGCCCGTGCTCCGCAAGAAGAGAAGCCACCGCAACGAGAAGCCGGCGCACCGCAACAAAGAGTAGCCCCCGCTCACCGCAACTAGACAAAGCCCGCGCGCAGCAGTGAAGACCCAATGCAGCAAAAAAAAAAAAAACGAAAAGAAAAGAAAAAAATACTTAGAACAGGAAACCCTTAGTAGAGCCCTTGAAAGCAAGGGAGTCTCTATCTCTGTCCCAAAGTCAGCGAGCTTCATGCCCAGGGATGAGTAGTTAGAAACATTTCCAGTAAAGTCAAGAAATAAGCAAAGATGCCTGCTAGTGCTTTGGAAGGGGCTGGCCAGTACAGACACAAAAGAGATGGAAATAGAGGCATGGAAAGTGGAAAGGAGGAGGTGGCAAATAACCAGTACTTGTAGACGATAATATTATTGTACTTGAAACTAAAAAGCTATTAAAAATAAGATAATTCAGCAAGATGGATGTTTACAGTATTAAGAATAATTAATATTTACTGGGCTCTTCCTTCATGCCAGGAACTTCAGAGTACTTTAATGCACTCCCTGTGGATTATCTCATTTGATCTTTTCCCAAGCCTAGGAGACAGGAACCATTTTTATATCCATATTACAGATGAGGAAACTGAGGCTTAGAGAAGTTCAGTCATTTGGCCATGGTCCTGTAACAAGGAAGTGCTGCGCTGGCACTCAGGCCCCAGCTCTCTGACCTCCAAGGCTGCACTTTAACCGCCATTGCCCCCGGGTAGCTGTGTGGTCTTGGGCAGGTCAGTTGAGCTCTGGGGGCCACAGTTTCATCACCTCTGAATGTGGTGAATCCCTGAGTGTGTGCAAACATGTATGGGCCAGGGCAGGGGTGTATGCAGGAACCAGACGTGTTTACTGTCCAAGGGAATCTCAGAGCCAGTTTGTACTGGGTAGAGTCACTTCCCCCTGGCCTCAGCTATCTGTCCTCATCTGTTCAAATGTCAGTTGGGGATTGTTGAAAGAGAATAATAAGGGTTTCCCCATTTGTTTTGTCTATTGCATTTTACTGAATTTATAAATAACTAACTCTGCTAACAGGGCTGGATACACATGCCTGTGTTGAGCCTTGGGTTTGAGTACTCAGAGGTAATAATCAGAGACCTTCTGCCCTGGGACAGAGCGGAACCGGGTGGACCAGAGGCCCTGGGAGTCTGTAAGTGGAGCTGTGTCCGCAGAGGCTTTCACACGGAATAGACATTTAAATCTTTCTCTTCCTTCTCTATTGCCCCACAGTAACTAGAAACCCTAGCTGAAACACACTGAGGCTTGCCTTCTTACCACGACTTGCTCTCCTTTGGGCTTCAGCTGTGCTAATGGTGTCTTCTGTCTCCCTCTCCAGGTATGGAGAGAAGGGGAAAGCCATCCGTATCGAGAAGGTCATCTACACAGGGAAGGAAGGGAAGAGCTCACGTGGCTGCCCCATCGCAAAGTGGGTACGTGTCAAAGCTCCACAGCCCAAGCTGGGCCGGGGAGTGGAGGGCAGGCGTGTGCACTGTCCAGGGAGCTGTGAGCCAGCATCTGGTGCTGGTTAGGGTCATCGTCCCGCAGCCTCAGCTGTTAGTCCTCACTTTGTGTAAATGCCAGCCTCTGATGTCCAAGGCTGGCCTTGGAGCTGCTCTGGTCATTACGCTCAGCTCGTACTGCCCCTGTGGTTCAGGGCTGCAGAGGGAGGGAGGAGAAGCGGAAGCTGGAGATGTCATCTTGCTCAAGGCTGAGCCCCACCACGGTCCCTGTGACTCCTCTGCCCTCTTTGTGTGCCCTGGAGCTGCAGGTGTTCCTGTCTCCTGTCCACAAGAACTAAGCCTCTGGGCAGGGTCAGGGACAGCATTGCATCTGTTTTACTTCTGAGCCACTGTTTCCTATAAGGCAGCCTGTGTGTCTTGGCAGAGGGGACATCAATGACTCAGACCCCAGTTTCACCCAAAGTTTTCTGACCTTGCCCTTCCAGTCCTCATAGAGCACTGTGGAACCAGTGCCCAAGAGCAGCAGCAAGGTTATCAGGTAGCTGTTTGCTCAGCGCTTGGTAGGGAGAATACGCGTGGAAAATAGAAGGCTCCATCCCTGTGTTCAAGCTGCTTGTGATGTAGAGACACAGGGAGTAAGATCATGGAGACTTGAATAATCGAGCTTTAACACTGAGAGGCAGACTTGGTGCTGTAGAGTTCAGGGGCAAAAGGGACACGACTGGCAGGAGGAGTGTTCAGGCAGTTTCCCAGAGAAGGTGGATATGCGTGGGGCCGTATTAAATGGGCCAGGAGAAGGTAGCAGCATTCCCGGTGAGGAGAACCATGTTGACAAAGGCAGAAAGGCTGGGTGAACATACACACGGCTCACTTTGAGCGAGGGATGGTGGTAAGATGACCTTTGTCATCCTCTGTCCGTCTGCACACATGGCTGTTTTTATCTGGTCTGTACCACATGCCTTTGCACCTTTATGTTTAACGAAAATAAAAGGTGTCTGAACCTGAACTACCACATATCCGTTTGTAGCAATTTTCAGACAGTAGTGAAGAATTATCTGGAAAAATTTGGAATACTTAAGAGTATTCACAGGTATGTAGAAGCATGTTGCCCCCACCCTTGTGAAAGATGGTCCTTACAGTGGGAGGTTGACTATGTCTGCAGCTGATCGGGGTGGGGTGTTATCCCCCCAGAGAACCTGTTAGAGAAATGGCATTGTCCCTCTCTCCTGCTAATTCAGGCAGTTGTTGAGGAATTCCAAAGTCTTGGGCAAGAGACTGAAGATCCCTGGGGCGTAGGTAGAGATAGGGACTTCTCAGCTTCAGAAACAGCACCTTAAAGAAAGAAAAGACCTGGCTATGTGGATGGTGTTGAGGATGAGAACATGCATTTCCAGTCCCCAGACACCCATGGTCAAGCTTTAGCTCTTGACCAGCACTTGTATGTCTCTGCTGAGGGCTGAGGAGGAAGTTGCCCAGGTAAAGCGAGAGATCAGTTTCCGGGGCTGTGAGAGGAAAGCAGAATGATGGGGGAGGAACTTGGTCCTCAGAACTTTGGTCCTCCAGAGTCTGTGGACAAATGCCCAGAGCAGGGCACATGTAGCACGGTGCTTTGTCCAAAGGTTGGAATAACTTGTGGGTATCACCAAGTCTGGTGGGGGATGCCAGCTTTGAAAGAAAAGCTTAGATAGAAGGGAATACATAGTGACAGAGAGGTGAGGAAATTCTGTATCTGATGAGTGAAGATAAAAGGAGAGAGGAAAGAAAATTTTTTTATGAGAAGAGTGGTAGATCATAGAACGGTTACAGTGGCAAGAAAAAGGCCGTGCTGAGTTGTGGGGTTTTTTTTTTTTTCCTCTTTTATAACCATCTCTCATAGTGTGGTGGACTTCTCTTATTTTTTGCCTACACAGCCACCAAATACCCTATGTATTTTGGTTGTAGAGCTCATCTGGAGTTCCACCTCCTTGGAAGTTAGAGAAGAGGCAGGTGTTCCCTTTCCCTGCCCCCCACCCCTGGGGAAGTGACCCACAAATGCTAAGAAGGACAGATTATCCTTGGTGGCAGCATGGCATCAAGAGCGCAGGAAGTGGTCCATGGCCACGGGGGACTGGCAGCATCCAGCTGCCTGTGGTGGACAGTGCCTTCTGTGGCTCTCCCCACTTCCCCTGTCCCATGTCTAGAGCCTGGGTTTTCTTTCCAACTGGGGTTCATGTCTGTGTTTGCAGCCTGAACCCCCAACCAATACCTTCATTACAAGCAGTGTACCTGACGAGCTCTAGACTTAACCGGCTAGGATCTTGGGGGACAAAGCTGAGGTGCATCATGGATGTCCAGCAAATGTGTGTTGAGAGAATGATCTAAGAAAGCAATGGGGACTACCCAGAGAGCCTGCTGGTAGTCTCTGATTTTAAGGTGGCCTGTACAAAGTATGGAAGTCACCAAGCACGGGAGTAAGGGAGTGACCCATGGAGCATTCCAAAGGCTCAGAATAAACAGAGGCATGCCAGAAGCAAACACTGCAGATGGGAAAAATGGGCTTTTGGTAGAAGAATCATAGAGATACTGCTTCGCCAGCCTGTAAAGGTAACAGGTCAGAAGGCAGATATTTGAAGACCCTTCAGGGGCATGGTAGAATAGACTTGCTGGGGAACCCCAGTAGTTGGAACTAAGTACCAAGGGTGAGAGTTATGGGGGAACAGATTTGAGTTTCTGCCTGGTGCTGTTCGAGGTTCAGTGCTCAGGGAATTCCTGCCCAGAATCTAGGTGATTTGTTTACAGTCCTGTGATGGCATGGGAACAGTCTGTGTTGCCGTGCTCTAGTGTTGGTTTGTTCACACCTTACGTTGGCCTTTGACTTTTGCACTTTGTGTATTTCACCCTGCTGGGTTCCTTCATAGAGTGTGGATAGGGAGCTCCGCTTTGTTATAGCTTTTTTGAGTGTACCCAAAGGCCTGTGAGGGTGCCACAGGGCTGTCTGCTCATGCCTGGTCCACCTTTATGTGTTTGTCGCTTGGGAAACCCAAAGGGCATGACCTCAATCTCAACTTTGACAGGTCGGGTGTCTCTGTGTGCTCTGAACGTGTGTCGCACATGAGTGCAATTAGTCGATGCCCTGTCCAGGCAACGAGCGGAGGTTGACAAGTGTCTCAGAAACCCTAGTACCTACGATGTGTGCAGTTGCCCATGAAATGCCCGGCTCAGTCTGCAGTAGGCCAGTCACACAGGGGTATGATTAATGGCATGTTCGTATATTTACTGAGCCACAGAAACAATTTTATAAATAATGATGTAATCGATGCTTCCACCAAGGGTGAGGGTGGTGGACACCATTATTGCTGTGGCTCAAAACAGGAACTCTTGGCCCAGTTGTATGTTTTGTTTAGCATACAAGGTGTCCTTTAAATTTTTGAAGCACATTCTAATACATGCTGCATCATGGATGAAGCTTAAGGACATTATGCTAAGCGAAATAAAGCCAGTTATTAAAGGACAAATGCTGTATGATTCCACTTCTATGAGGTACCCAGAGTAGTCAGGTTAATAGAGTCAGAAAGCAGGATGGTTGTTACCGTGGGCTGTGGGCAGGGGAGGATGGAGAGTTAGTGTTAAATGGGTGTAGAGTTTCTTTTTGGGAAAATAAAAAGTTCTGGAGGTGGAAGAAGTTCTGGTGATAGTTTGCACAACAGCGTGAATATACTTAATGCTACTGAGCTGTACACTTAAAATGCTAAATTCTAAGTTACGTATATTTTACTACAATTTTAAAAATTGAATTTGGTGTTCCTGTGTTTAAAAGGAGAGATTTCATGTGAAAATCTGGATTTCTGTTTTCTTCTTGCAAAACTGGAAGAGGTAGGTATACTTGGCTGGAGTTCCCACCAGGCAGTGGTCGATGGAGAGAGGTCTGGCTTCCCACCCCCACCCCCCACCCCCAACTCTTTAGTTGTACATCTGGCCTGCTTTCCTTATTGGTGTTTCCTGCCCGGTGGCTCTCTCAGCATCTCCCTGCACTGACGTACTCATGACCAAGTCTGTCTCCAGCCCAGACGTCTCCTGACCTCCACACCCATTCTGTTGGGGCTGCTTAGAATAGCCACTCCAGTGTTCCAGAGTGCCTGTGGCCTCAGCACGCCCTCTGCTAACCTGCCAGGAAACACGGCCCACACTCACCCACTTTTCTGCGCCACGAAACGTGGAAGTGATTTAAGACTTCTCCCTGTCCCTCAGCTCCTATAGTCAGGTGGTCCCAAAGTTCCCTTTCTTCTAAAGGTCTCTAGAATCCATTCCTTTTCCTGTTTCATTCAACCCATTGTCCTAGTTCCGACTTCATCTGTTTTGCTTGTGTTAGGTCAGTGGTCTCCCCATTTCACCCCTCTCCTGACTATCTGTGCTCCTTTCTAAAGCATGTAGCTATGTATATAAGTGAGCCCCCTGCTTATAGTCCTTTGTAGAAGCCCTACCTCGAGTCCTTGTCCCTCCTCCTGCCACTCAGAGCCCTTCCCAGTCTCCCCTCTTCACAGGTCCCCACATCTTATCGAGTCACAGAATTCCCTGGAATTTTGGGGGGAGATTCAGCCACCTCATCCCCCACTCCTGGACCCTTTGCCTTGACACATCTTTGTGTGAGCCAGGACGGTGTTTAGGGAATGAGTGAAGAGGAGAGCAATGCCCAAGGCCCGTGCTTTTTCGTTTTGCTTTGTGTTTATTTTAATTTTTTTTTTTTTGCGGTACGCGGGCTTCTCACTGTTGTGGCCTCTCCCGTTGCGGAGCACAGGCTCCGGACGCGCAGGCTCAGCGGCCATGGCTCACGGGCCCAGCCGCTCCGCAGCATGTGTGATCCTCCCAGACCGGGGCACGAACCCGTGTCCCCTGCATCGGCAGGCGGACTCTCAACCACTGCGCCACCAGGGAAGCCCGCTTTTTTTGTTTTTAAACAGCCTTATTGAGATATAATTCACATACCATACAATTCACTCATTTAAACTATATAGTTCAATGGGTTTTGGTATTATTAATTTTTTTTAATTGTGTTAAAATATACATAACATAAAATTTGGCATTTTAAAGTGTACAATTCAGTGGCATCAATTACATTCACATTGTTATGCAACCATCACCACAGTCTATTTCCAAAACTTTTTCATCATCCCGTACTGAAACTCTATACCCATTAAACAGGAACTCCCCAAACCCTCCCTCTCCGCCATCCCAGCCCCTGGTAACCACCATTCTACTTTCTGTCTCTGTGAATTTAACACGTACAGGTACCTCATGTAAGTGGAATCATACAGTATGTGTCCTTTTGTGTCTGACTTGCTTCACTTAGCATAGTGTTCTCAGGGTTCACTCATGTTGTAGCATGAGTCAGACCTTCGTTCCTGTTCAAGGCTGAGTAATTGAATTGAATGGACGTGCCACATTTTGTTCATCCATTCGTCAGTTGACGGACATTTGGGCTGTTTCTGCCTTTTGGCTATTGCTAGGTAATGCTGCTCTGGCCATGGGGGTACAAGTACCTGTCCAAATCCCTACTCTCAATTCCCTTGGGTGTATTCTCAGTTGTGCCTGGTTATATTTGTTTAAATTTTTGAGGAACTACCAAAAACTGGTTTCCACAGCATCAAGACCCTTGCTTTTTAACTAAAAACATACAGATATGCACCGTTTTCTCTGCAGATGTTTTAGGACAACATAAAAAATCTCTGAATATATTTTGGCTTATAATTTTATCTATGTTTTGGGTTGGCCAAAAGGTTCGTTCGGCTTTTTCCGTCAGTTGGCCCTAGTAGCGTTTAGTTGTCTTTAACTTCATTCGAAACAATTGGATTGGATTGTGACGGCTGCCATATCAGAGTGCATTAAAAAAAAAAACACATCAAAATGGGTGAATTTTTGCATAGACATTTTAATATTGAAGATGGAAGGGAAAACAACATTTTTGGCATATCATGATTTATTATTTCAAGAAAGGTAACAACGCAAAAAAAGATTTGTGCGGTGTGTGGAGAAGGTGGTGTGACTGATCACCTGTGTCAAAAGTGGCTTGTGAAGTTCCGTGCAGGAGATTTCTCGCTGGACAGGGCTCCACAGTCGGGTAGATCTGTTGAAGTTGATAGTGAATCAAATCGAGATATCAATTGAGAACAATCAACGTTATAACCACGCGGGAGATAGCCGACTTACTCAGAATATCCAGATCAAGCGCTGAAAATCATCTACACCAGCTTGGTTACGTGAATCGCTTTGATGTTTGGATCCCACATAAGTTAAGCGAAGAAAACCTTGCTGACCGTATTTCCACGTGTGATTCTCTACTCAAACGTGATGAAAACATTCTGTTTTCAAAACAAATTGTGACGGGCGATGAAAAGTGGACACTGTACAATAATGTGGAACGGAAGAGATCGTGGGGCAAGCCAAGTGAATCACCACCAACCACACCAAAGGCCGGTCTTCATCCAAGGAAGGTGATGTTGTGTATGTGGTGGGATTGGAAGGGAGTCCTCTCTTACGAGCTCCTTCTTGAAAACCAAACGATTAATTCCAAGTACTGCTCCCAGTTAGACCGACTGAAAGCAGCGCTTGATGAAAAGCGACCAGAATCAGTCAACAGAAAACGCATAATCTTCCATCAGGGTAATGAAAGACCGCATGTTTCTTTGATGACCAGGCAAACACTGTTACAGCTTGGCTGTGAAGTTCTGGTTCATCTGCCATATTCACCAGACATTGCACCTTCGGATTTCCATTTATTTAGGTCTTTACAAAATTCTCTTAATGGAAACAATTTCAATTCCCTGGAAGACTGTAAAAGGCACCTGGAACAGTTCTTTGCTCAAAAAGAAAGTTTCAGGAAGATGGAATCATGAAGTTGCCTGAAACATGGCAGAAGGTAGCAGAACAAAAGGGTGAATATATGGTTCAATAAAGTTCTTGGTGAAAATGAAAGATGTCTTTTATTTTTACTTAAAACCCGAAGGAACTTTTTGGCCAACTTGATATTCTTATCCCTAAGTCTATATACATCACCAATGACTCAGGTTTTGTAGTAATTGTTTTTCTATTTTGCTATTTAATGTTTTTCCTTCCCTAATTATAATGGCCCTTTAGCCTGTGTGGTTGCTGTCGCCGAGGTGTGACGCCCCTGGTACACTGCCCTAAAGATCTGCACCCGCAGGTCTTTTGGGCAGAGGTGAGGGTGTGTGGCATCCATGCAGAGGATCATGGGTGCCCGGCTCCTGTGATTCACAGCACCCCCCGCCCCACCTCCCTGCAGGTGATCCGCAGGCACACGCTGGAAGAGAAGCTGCTCTGCCTGGTGCGGCACCGGGCAGGCCACCACTGCCAGAATGCCGTGATCGTCATCCTCATCCTGGCCTGGGAGGGCATCCCCCGAAGCCTCGGAGACACCCTCTACCAGGAGCTCACCGATACCCTCCGGAAGTACGGGAACCCCACCAGCCGGAGATGTGGCCTCAACGATGAGTATGTGGACGGTCCCAGTGGGCAGGGGTGGGGCAGTGGGGTCAGGGCCCTGTGTGTCCGGCCAAGTTAGGACTGTGGTGGAAAGAATGCTTACCTACGGATCTGGCCTGGGGTCTGGCCCTGGCTGGGGAGGGTCCCTTGACTCAGCTTAGCTTTGCTTTCCGCCCCAGATTGACTCTGAGGCTCTAATAGTGGTAACAAGTGTGGAAAAGTGTGAGTGCCCCGCTAATACAAGGCATCAGTGGTACTCACAAGACCTACCCTTATGGGGTCCCCTCCCCCATTTTTTAAATTAAGATATTTTTACTTACAGTAAAATTCATCCTTTGAGGTGTACAGTTTGAAGAATTTGACAGATGTTTACAGTCATGTAGCCACTGCCACAATGAAGATATAGAAGAGTTCCATCACCCCCCAGACTCCCCCGTGCCCTTTTATAGCCAGGCGCTTCTCCCCACCCCTGGCAACCACAAATCTTATTTCCTGTCCCTGTAGGGTTGCCTTTACAAGAATGTCATATGAATGGAACCATGCATCATGTAGCCTCCTGAGTCTTGCTTCTTTCCCTGAGCACAGTGTTTCTGAGTTTCATCTATGGATGTGTGTATCAGTAGCTCATACCTTTTCACCACTGAGCAGTATTCCACTGTGTGGGTGTGTCACGATTTGTTTATTCATTCCCCAGTTGGAGGGCATTTGGGTTGTTTCTGGATTTTATTAAGTGTTGGATGGTAAAGTCAGTGTTCATTTGTTTAAAGGCCTGTCAGCACCTGGGCCTGCAAGAAGCTGGCATGTTCAAACTCTGTGGTTCACATTATTCCCATTTGTGTGGTCTGTGTTGGAGCTGGTCAGGATATTAAAGTTAAGGCAAAGTGTAAACGTTATTGGGTTTTTGATTAGATCCTCCCCAGCCATCTCAAACAGCCCGTGTGCTTCTCCCCGCAGCACACTCTCAGACTTCAGGCTCAGGGGTGGGAGCCAAACAGGCTGCTCAGAGCTGATTCCCTGCCCACAAGGGTAGAGATTTGGGAAAGGAGTTGAGGTCAGGGAAGGATGTCATGGCCGTCACTGGGAGGCCAGTGGATGCCAGGCCTCAACAGGGCCTCCCCCCGAGGGAGGGGGGAAATTCCAGAACTAAAAATGTGCCTTGTATGCCTAACATGTGATATATGTTGCAGCCGTACCTGCGCTTGCCAGGGCAAAGACCCAAATACCTGTGGTGCCTCCTTCTCCTTCGGTTGTTCCTGGAGCATGTACTTCAATGGCTGCAAATACGCTCGGAGCAAGACTCCTCGCAAGTTCCGCCTCGCGGGGGACAACCCCAAAGAGGTGAGCACAGCCCCACAGGGAGCATGGGACCCTCCCACTCACCCTGTTGCACCTACTGCCTTTAATAGTCCCGGCGGGATGTAGGATTAGCACACTGTGACTCAGATGTGTAGAAAATGGAACTTTCTTTTTTTTAAACTGACCTTATCTTGCAGTGAAATAAGGTATGTGGGGTGTAGTGTGGAGGGATACGATGAGTGAGAAATTAGACTTACCAATTACAGGTACCTCAGACTCCTGCAGTTTAGAAAAGTCTCTTTAAGGTAAATGTTCAGATTCCTCATTAGAACTTGACCCTCTTAAAGGGTTATTTCTCCCCTCCATTCTTCTCAAGACATCTTTCTGGGTGTGACGTGTGGCACAAAGAGGGGCCACTGGGCCTCAGGCCACCTTCTGGCCGATGCTGGATGTCCCGAGGTGTCCCTCATCCTGCCTGGCTGCTGGGCCCACATCTCTGTGCACTTGTCCAGTTGTCTAGGTCCTTGGTGTCTCCTTCCTTGCTGGGGGCCTGGCACGGTCCTCGGGCACTGGTCTGGCATCCACATGGTATGGCCACTAGGCCTGAGGCCTCCTCCCGCCCACCAGAGCTCCTCCGCAACCCAGTGACAGCAGCACAAGGGGCCTCAGGGTCTCCTCTGCAGGCCGAGCTTAGGCTGGGAACCAGAAGCGTCAGGTCAGGTCACCTCCCACTCTGCCACTTCTCTGTTGCCCTGGTTATGAGGGCCATCCCGAGGGGGTCTCCACTTGGAGTCCAGATGCAAAGCAGGCATAGGCCTGAGTGGTCTCTCTGTCATGTCTCCTCCAGCCTCCCTGCCTTCTGCCTCTGCTGCTGTGAGAAGGGTGCTGGATCCAGGCAATACCTTGATCCCAGCCTCTACCTTCCAAACCTCTCCAAGCTCCTTTTACCAGAAGGGCTTCCCCATTTCCCGGGAGACAGGGACTCTCCCGGGGCACATTTTTTTTTACACCACATGTAAATTTCTATGCTCAGACTTCCAAGCTTTGCTTTTCAGAAATAAAAGGAAGCACGTCCAAATTTAGAACCCCTTTTTTCCCCTCAAAGCCCAGCTTTCTGACTATTACACAACCTAGTCTAAGAGTCTGATTTGACACTAGACTTTTAACTTTTGGCAGTGCCTGGCCTCCCCCAGAAGCAGCAAATGCAGTTGCTTCAATGAATGGAGGGGTCCCAGTGCCGCCAGGAGCTAGGAATTACCATGAATGAAAATAATTGCTTTAATTTCTCACAAATACTTTCCCTGTTCCATCAGCTACCATTTCCTGTGCACTAAGTGCTGGGTACTCCGCCCAGCACCTCACAGGTGTCTCAGTTAATCTCATGACAGCCTGAGGATCTAGGCCCTGTTACTGCTCCCTTTACACGTGAGGCAAATGGTTTGCCCAGGGCCATGTGACGGTGATGATGAAGTCAGCATTTAAACCCTGGCCTGTGTTTCCCCAGAGCTCACAAGCCTCACCCCCGTGTTGTGCTGGCTTCCGGCCCACTATGCTGGTGGCAGCGTCTGGAAGGCAGCCAGGGAGGTGCAGTGAGGCTGGCTGGCAACTCTGGCCGCCCTGCTGGACAGACAGCTGAGCCACTGGTCTCACCCTTCCATTTCTAATTCTGTGAGTTTGGTACCTTTTTTCTTCCCTCTTCCTCTTCTTTCTTCTCCATAAACTCTCCATGCCTGTGCTCAAGGCTGGCTAGGAGCCCCCATAGCCCAACTTGTTACCCTCAGAGAGCCAGAGAGAGGCTGCAGATACCTTAAACTCTCTGCCAGTCTGAGGGCTGCTGCTCTGTCGAGGGCAGCGCTATCCAGTGGAACTTCTGTGTTGATGGAAATGTTCTCTGTAGAAAACACAGCCATGGGAGCCACATGTAGCCACTGAGCATTTGAAAGGTGGCCAGTGCAGTGGAGGGGCTGGATTTTTTTTAATTTTTAAATTTAAAAAAATTAATTTAAACTTCTTAATTTAAAAAAAATTTATTTAATTTTAATTAAAATGAATTTATATTTCAGTAGCTACACGTGGCTTGTGACTAAACACGTGAGATGGTGCGGGTCTAAAGGACAGAACATTGTGGTCTGGCCGTGTACCTGGCTGGTGATGGGCGCCGGGCCTAGCTGGCTGTGGGATTTCTAGCACGGGCCTCACCCACCTCTCCCTGCCTTTATTTACCTGTCTGGACCACTGCAAGAAGGACCCACGCCTGCCGCTCGTGCTTGTACGTGCCTGCCATCCCGCACCTCTGACCCAGGGTGTTGAGCAAGTGCTTAGCAAGGGCAGGAACCTGTTCTAGGTGTTCTGAGCAGCACTGGGCTGGAGCCTGGCAGGACAGGTGCTTAGTAGTCAGGGTGACCAGACCCTCAGGCAGTGTCTTTCCTGGTGAGCTTCAGCGTCTCCAGCATTAAAGCAGACCTGGCACCCCTCCCAGAGGGAACACCATAAAGATACCTGATGGCACCTTACTTCCTACCTTCCCAGTGGCAACCCGGCAGTGGTTCTAGAATGGAGGTCAATTTCCAGTGTGCAGAGTTTGCCAGGCAGGGCTGCTCTGGAGGTGTGTGACTGTTCTTCTGTCCACAGGAAGAAGTGCTCCGGAAGAGTTTCCAGGACCTGGCCACCGAAGTTGCTCCCCTGTATAAGCGGCTGGCCCCCCAGGCCTATCAGAACCAGGTACTGAGTCTTGGGCTGTTCTGTGCCCACATGTCACCCACATCTCTGCCCAGGCTCCCTGAAGTGGGGGAACAGCGGAGTGGGTTCCTTGCAGGAAAAGCCCAGCCAGAGCTAGAGCAGTGATCTTTGTCAAGGTCTTTGTTAAGATCCCTTGTTTACACCAAGCTAACCACATCCCAGGCTGTCTCTCCTGTATCCTTGGTCTCTGTCTCTCTCCCCTTAATAATCCTCCACCTCCTCTGCTCTGGTTTCTACTGGGGAGGCTTGAGTTTCTCTCACCTGTCACTGCTGCACCCCATAGACGAGGTGAGAGGGACTTGAGATGACCCAGAAGGAAGTAACCCCTTATAGGGACTTCAGCCAGAAAACCTCCCTCCTACAGCCCAAGTACAAGATGGCTGTGGTCCTTAACCTCCTTCCTCCCTCCTTCCCTCTAAGACCTGGCCTCCCCCATGCCGAATCAGGGCCACTCACCTCAGGTCACTCGAGCAGCTGTCCTTGGCCATCCACACAGGTGACCAATGAGGAAATAGCGATTGACTGCCGCCTGGGGCTGAAGGAAGGGCGGCCCTTCTCAGGGGTCACGGCCTGCATGGACTTCTGTGCCCACGCCCACAAGGACCAGCATAACCTCTACAACGGGTGCACGGTGGTAAGGAAGCCTGTGACCTGTCACAGCCCCACCTGAGAGACGATCCTGGGAGGGCGCACACCTGTTCTCTGCAGATAGGTGGGCTCAAGGCAGGGAGGGACCCTGCCAGACTACCTGCTCCTGCCCACTTCTCTGGGAAATGCAGGGGCAAGGCTGGCTTGGGTGCTGCAGAATACCACCTCTTGGGCACCCAGTGTCTCCCAGTTCTCTAAAGTGTGGCTCCAGGTCTCTCTGAGCACTAGGATTTAAGTCCAGACAACCTTTTGATTCATTCATTGAGCAAATGTTTATTGAGCCTCGGGTACTGCTCTAGATGCCGGGGGATACACTGGACAGAGTGCTGCCAAAAAATGTGATATAATGTCCAGTAGCAAGGAAGGCTGTGAGGAGGAGATGAAGTAGGGTAAGGGACGAGATGACAGCAGATGCTATATTAGATGACATGGAGAGAGGCCTGTATGAGGAGGGGCACCTGAGCAGAGATGCGGAAGTAAGGGACTGAATGCATGAGGGTGGGGTGCTCCAGGCAGAAGGACCAGCACAGGCAAAGGCTCGGAGGAGTGAGATTAGAGGGGCGGGCAGGGGTGGGGTGAGGTCACAGGGAGCATGGGAAGCTGGGAGGGCTGTGGGTTGTGCTCTGAGTGTGATGGGAAGCCCTGAGATCTCATTTATAAAGTCGGAAGCACTCTTGCTCCTGCAGATGGAGAATAAGATATGTTGGGGTAGGGGTGGGTGGGGGAGAATCAGAGCAAGCAGGCCAGGTAGGAGGCTGAGACACTTGTCCAGGCCAGAGGTGACAGGGCTTGGGCAGGAGTGAGGGTGGGGTGTGGGGAGTAATCGGACAGGTTGTGGGTTGATCTTGAAGGCGTAGCTGAGAGTAATTGCTGTTGGGGTGGACCTAGGATGTGTGAGTCGCTTGAGCAACTAGGCAAGTGTTGGTGTTTACTGAGATGTAGAATATCAGGAGAGACCAGTTTTGGGGTGAAAATCAGTCATTCTATTTTGAGATGCCTGCTAGACGTCCAGGTGGAGATGTAGAGTAGGCAGGGGAGAGGGAGGGTCTGGAGAAATGAATTCGAGACTGGAGAGCACTGAGTTCATAGCTAGTGGAGAGCACTGAGTTTATAGTTAGGGCCGTGAGCCTGGATGCTGGCCCCAGAAGAGTGAGTGCAGATGGAAAAGAGAGGAGGTTTGGGCTTGGGTGGGGGCACCCTGGAAGGGGTACTGTGGCTGTCTTCTCTGCTTTTTAACTAGGTCCTAGGGGACAGGGCTCCCAGGGGGGCTGTGGAAGAGGCAAGGGTACGGGCATGTTCAGCTGAAAGGGGCTCCCAGAGTCGGTATAGCTTGTGTCCCCAAGTGGATGAAGGGCCCAGCCCTAGGATTTCATTTCTCCACCTTGTCCTCCTTCCCCACGTCCAAGACTGAGAAGCAAGATGGGGCAGGCTTCTGTCTACACTGTATCGTGAGGGTCTCTAGCTAAAGTACAGAGAAAGAAGGACGGGCCCTCCAGGATTGGGAGAGGCGCGGGGAAGGCGGATGGGGCACCGAGAGATAGGAGCACAGGGAGGTTATTTGGATCCCAGAGCTTCCGGAGTTTGGAGTGAAAAAGAAGTTTTTTTCCAAAAATGAATAATATTTTTTGTTCTAATTAAACAGTTATTTATTGTAAAAAATAATTTGAATAATACGAGAAAGTATAAAGTAAAAACGCCTGTTATCTCACAGGTAACCTGTGTTAGCATCAAGATGACCATCCATTCAGACACCTGAATGTATGTGTGTGTGCACAGTTGTATACATTTTACACATTATGTGTGTGTGCTGTTCCATGATCTTGCTTTTCTGAACTCCAGAATATGTGGTGGACAACTTGCTGGTCCGTGGATATAGGCAGCATGTTCTAAGGCTGTGTGTGTGGCCGTGCCACCACTTATCAACCAGTCTCCTGTGGACGGCAGTCAGTGCTTTCGGACTCCTCTGTAGACCACAGGGAGGGCATCCTCAGCACAGCTTTGTGCAGTGGCCCCAGGATAAGGACACTTACAGCCCTGGAGTCCTCATTTGGCAGCTCACTGGGCAGCAGCAGGGTCTGTCAGGAGGCAGAGAGGGGAGAGAATAGCCCAGAGCTTTACTGGGGATTTCGTGGAAAGGGATGGGCAAGGTAGGATAAGTAAGCTGAATAAGCTGAGGATGGAGAGTTTGAATAATTTCTGCAGGCTCTGGGCTATAGAGGTGGTCCCTAGTTGTCAATACCTAGCCCTGGGGTGATTTAAGGCAGAGAGAATATTTGCTTGGTGTGTGAGAGTTTTATGAAGGAGATGGTTGGGGGTGGGAACTCTGGGTTGGTTGGTTTGTGTATCAGAGTTGCACTGGCAGGGGATCATTTGCTATCTATAGGAATTAGCTAGTCTTAGGGGAGGGACAGTCCCTCCAGGATCAAGGCCCCAAATGCCAGAACATCAGGAATACAGATAATAAAATATAGTCAATATAAGAGTAAAGCGTAAACGAGAAAAAAAATCAACCAAACCTTATTGATAATCAGAGAAACACATACCAACGACGAGGTACATTTTGATAACAGGAGAAAGTTTTAAAGAAATTCATAGCAAAAGTATAGGAAAATTGAAACTCATTCTGCCAGGGTAAGTGAAACACTGACGATCGTCATTTCGGAGCGCAGTTTGACAATCTGTGGCAGTTCTCCCTTACGGCTTTTATTCTAAGGAATTAAATTCAGTGAAAAGGATAAAAGTAGTATTTATGATAGGGAAACAGGTTTAAGTGGTCATGAGGGATTAGTTAAATTAACACACTGATACAGTGGAATGATAGTGTGTGGCTCTTAAATCATCCTGGAGAAGCATACGTAACGTGTCAGAAAATATACTGTGTTAAGAAAAAGAAGTTATTCTACAGCTGTATGCATAATATAAATGATCCTATTTAATTATTAAAAAGTGAGTGTGTTCTTAATAACATTAAAGTCTAAAAAAAAAAAAAAGTGAGTGCGTATATGACCAAGTACGTGCAAGGGTTATTTCTAGTTGGTGGGATTATGGAGATAATGTTTATGTCCTTTGTGCTGGCCTACATTTTCTACAACCAGCACATAAATAATTTTCAATTTTAAGGGCAAAAGGAGGCTGAGTGTTGAAGGCAAGGAGGATAATGGTGGAAGGTCCGAGATCTGTGTGATGACATGTAATGGCCATGATGGCAGTGGAGGGCAGAGCACATCTCCCAGTCGTGACCTGGCCCCTTTCTGGCCTTGGGACCCTGAGCCGGTCATCTTATCCCCCCAGAGCCTTGTTAGACAAAGTGAATGGATGTGCTTTGAAAACTGTCGAGCAGACTCTGAGCGCTGGTGATACCGTTACTCTGTAAAGCAAGACAAATGCGCTTTTTAGATTCTCCGGAAAGTAATAGTGGATAGCTGGGGCCGGGACGGTGTGGGGAAGGGGCGGCCTTGTGTGCGGGATGCTCAGCCCCTCCCGCTCAGTGTCTGGCTACCCCAAGCCCAAGCACCCTCCCCGTCTCTGTGTTTGGGGCAGGTCTGCACCCTGACCAAGGAAGACAATCGCTGCGTGGGCAAGATCCCCGAGGATGAGCAGCTGCACGTACTCCCCTTGTACAAGATGGCCAACACGGACGAGTTTGGCAGCGAGGAGAACCAGAACGCCAAGGTGGGCAGTGGGGCCATCCAGGTGCTCACCGCCTTCCCCCGCGAGGTCCGGCGCCTGCCGGAGCCTGCCAAGTCCTGCCGCCAGCGGCAGCTGGAAGCCAGGAAGGCGGCAGCCGAGAAGAAGAAGGTTCAGAAGGAGAAGCTGAGCACTCCTGAGAAGCTCAAGCAGGAGGCCCTGGAGCTGGCTGGCATCCCCACTGACCCAGGTGTGTGGGGGGAGGGTGCCCGGCGGGGGTGGCACGGGCACTGTTGGGCGGGGGGCCCTGGACGGCTCCCTTACCACCACTCTTCCTGCCTTGAGGTAGAATTCCGTACAGAAAAGTACTGGGGGTCTCTCAGCCACCTGGACCATCGATTATCTTAATTTTGTCAGTCAGCGCCATAGCTGCAGCAGCCCCGGGAAACCAAGCCAGATGGGAGGCACCTGGGAGCCAAATTGAAGGAGGTCTCCCTGTCTTCCCAGAGGGCAGCTGGGCGTCCCCCCGGCTCACCGGCTCTCCTTGCTGCGGAAAGTACCGAGGCGGCAGGCGTGTGGTCTGCAGCAGGGCTTTCGGGTGTGGGGCGGCCCTCGTCCCTGCAGTGGCTGGCACGAGGGGGCTTCAGTGAGGCCGGGTGGAGTTCGCTAGAGTCGGGAAGAATGACGACACCGGAGCCCTGGGCGCTGCCGGCTGCTCTTCTGGGGCTTCCGTGGGGCCGGGCCACGCTGCGCTGCATGGGGAGCAAGTCCAGCCTCACTCGTCTTCACCCGCCCAGCAGAGGAAACCTCTTGGCAAGAGGGAGCGTCCGTCTCTGTGCTTCTCTGTGCTTCTTCTCTGTCTTGCCTCCTGTCTTCCTCAGGCCTGTCTCTGAAGGGTGGATTGTCCCGGCAAAGCCTGAAGCCCTCCCTCAAGGTGGAGCCACAGAACCACTTCAGCTCCTTCAAGTACAGCGGCAACGCGGTGGTGGAGAGCTACTCGGTGCTGGGCAGTTGCCGGCCCTCCGACCCGTACAGCGTGAACAGCGTGTACTCCTACCACTCCTACTATGCACAGCCCGGCCTGGCCTCCGTCAACGGCTTCCACTCCAAGTACGCGCTTCCATCATTTGGCTACTATGGCTTTCCATCCAGTAACCCCGTCTTCCCCTCTCAGTTCCTGGGCCCTGGCACCTGGGGGCACAGTGGCAGCAACAGCAGTTTTGAGAAGAAGCCAGACCTCCACGCTCTGCACAACAGCCTGAGCCCAGCCTACGGTGGTGCTGAGTTTGCCGAGCTGCCTGGCCAGGCTGTTCCCACGGACACCCACCACCCTGCTCCACACCACCAGCAGCCTGCTTACCCAGGCCCCAAGGAGTATCTGCTTCCAAAGGCCCCCCAGATCCACCCAGTGTCCAGGGACCCCTCTCCCTTTGTACAGAGCTCCAGTTGCTACAACAGATCCATCAAGCAAGAGCCAGTAGATCCACTGGTCCACACCGAATCTGTACCCAGAGAGCCTGGCACGATGGGCAAAATGCCTTTGCCCGAGGCATCTCAGAATGGGGGACCCAATCACCTATGGGGACAGTACTCAGGAGGCCCAAGCGTGTCCCCCAAGAGGACTAACAGTGTGGGCGGCAGCTGGGGTGTGTTCCCTCCTGCGGAGAGCCCTGCTGTTGTCCCCGATAAGCTCGGCTCTTTTGGGGCTGGCTGCCTGACCCCTTCGCACTTCCCAGATGGACAGCATCAGTGGGGGTTATTCCCTGGCGAGGGACAGCAGCCAGCCCCGCAGCCTGGAGGACGGCTGCGGGGCAAGCCGTGGAGCCACTGCAAGTTTGGAAATAGCACCTCGGCCTTGGCTGGGCCCAGCCTAACTGAGAAGCCATGGGCGGTAGGAGCCGGGGATTTCAACTCTGCCCTGAAAGGTGGTCCCAGATTCCAAGACAAGCTGTGGAGCCCCCTGAAAGGGGAGGAGGGAAGGATTCCAACCCCGGGGGTGAGCCAGCTGGACAAAGCCTGGCAGTCCTTTGGCATGCCCCTGGGCCCCACTGAGAAGCTGTTTGGGGCCCTGAAGACCGAGGAGAAGCTGTGGGATCCCTTCAGCCTGGAGGAGGGGACGGCGGAGGAGCCCCCCAGCAAGGGCACAGTCAAGGAGGAGAAGGGCGGCGGAGGCAGCGGCGCTGCTGGGGCAGAGGAGGCAGAGGAGGAGCTGTGGTCCGACAGTGAACACAACTTCCTGGACGAGAATATCGGCGGCGTGGCCGTGGCCCCCGCGCACGGCTCCATCCTCATCGAGTGTGCCCGGCGGGAGCTGCACGCCACCACACCCCTCAAGAAACCCAACCGCTGCCACCCCACCCGCATTTCGCTGGTCTTCTACCAGCACAAGAACCTCAACCAGCCCAATCACGGGCTGGCCCTCTGGGAGGCCAAGATGAAGCAGCTGGCCGAGAGGGCGCGGGCGAGACAGGAGGAGGCCGCCCGGCTGGGCCTGGGCCAGCAGGAGGCCAAGCTGTATGGGAAGAAGCGCAAGTGGGGGGGTGCCATGGTCCCCGAGCCCCAGCATAAGGAAAAGAAGGGGCTTGTCCCCACCCGGCAGGCGCTGACCGTGCCCACGGACTCAGCAGTCACCGTGTCCTCGTACGCCTACACGAAGGTCACGGGCCCCTACAGCCGCTGGATCTAGGCGCCAGGGTGCCAGGGAGCCAGCGTACCTCAGCGTCGGGCCAGGCCCGAGCTGCCTCTGTGGTGCTTTCGCCCTCACACCTGGGGGCGGGTTGGGGGTGCAGAAGTCTTTTTATCTATATATACATATATAGATACGCATATATATGTATTTATGGTCCAAACCTCAGAACTGACCCGCCCCTCCCTTCCCCCCAATTCCCCAGCACTTTGAAGAAGAAACTACGGCTGTCGGGTGATTTTTTTCGTGATCTTAATATTTATATCTCCACGTTGGTTTTTTTCCTCCCTTGTTTGGGGGGACCTTTTATTTTCTCTTGTTTTTAAAACTCTATCCTTGTATATCACAATAATGGAAAGAAAGTTTATAGTGTCCTTTCACAAAGGAGTAGTTTTAAATTCCATTTAAAATGTGTATTTATTGGATTTTTTTAAAAGTGACAATTGTAATGGTAAAGGATCGGCAGGAAAGGCCAGAAGCACTCATTCCTGCCCAGTTGTGCTGGGCCTGGTGAGCCTGGCCCTCTTGGGAGCTGACAAGGTTCTCTCAGCCATCGGCCCCTCATGAGCCAAGTGCAGGTTGTAGCCACCCACTGCATCCCTCCTGACAGACATGCCTTCCCTTCAGGGGAGGAAGCCCTCAGGACAGCTTCTGTCCTCTCCGGTAGGATGGGAGAATCTGTAGAAAAACAGCTGGGGTCCCTTTCCCAGTCACCGGCTTGGAGTCGGGGATGGGGGCAGGTGCACCCCAGGCCAGGCACCTGAGATGCTGGCATAGATTTTCCCAGAAACCAGGTTGGAAGTAGACAGCTTCAAGCTTGCTAGTCTCCACACTGAATCCTCTCTGTCCCTTAGCTATCAAGTCACGTGATACCGTGGTCCCCCTCGGCAGCACCTCGGGATGGAGCTGGAATCGAGAGGTTCTCAGGAGCCTTTTCCACCGAGCTGACTAGCCAACGAATACTGGCTGGAGGAATTTGTCTTAGTGGCAGTTTTTTTGTTTTAAAAAAATGCCCCTGAAGTCTGTGCTGATACCGAAAAGGGCTACTGTATCTTTAAAAACAGGAAGTTGAACCCAAGCTGTGAAAAGCCAGCGGTGCTGTAGTGTTGTGCTGGGACTTCCTTGACTCGGGCAGGCTGCGTCTGCAGGAGCTCCACACAGCAGTGTGACAGCAGTAACGCATCTCCTTATCCCTGGATTTCACATTGGACAATGGTGCATGCCTCATACCCGAGCCCACCCCCTCCATGCTATCATCTGGGGAGTGGGCCTACACGTCATGATTTTAAAATGCGAGAGTCAAACATTTTCAGCAGGTAGCTATGACTTTCCTCCCTGATTGGTGCCATTTCTCTATTTGGTCCTTTTCTCCTTTCCTTCCCCCCCCCCCCCCCCCCCCCGACCCCGTCCACCCACTTGAACGTGCCCGTTCTAAACTTCTGGTGCAGTCATTCAGCTCTTCGAAATGAGAATGCGGTGCTTAACCTTGTCAACATTGTCGAGAGAGGCTGGGCCTGACGGGCGGAAGCGGCACGCGCTGACGGCAGGTCAGGCCTCTTGGAGTGTCTGGGTTTTTCCCCTGTGGTATCAGCAGAAGTTACATCCAGCTACCCATGTGGATGTGTGTGGTGAGTGGGAGGCTTCATAAGGACACAGAGGGGAATGTGGCCCCACTGTGAATGACAGCCAAAGCCCTGAGATAAACACCAGATATTTATTGAGCAGTTTTATTCAGATGTGGGGCTTCACAAAATGAGTTTAACAATCAGACGATGACGCTAAAGGCAAGTTCCTGAGCTTCCAGGTGCCTTGTGTTAAGAGCTGAGAAGTGACCCGCTGGGTGTTTACTGGTAACTGTTCCAGAAGCACTGGCGGAGAGTCGCTGTGAGATGTCCTGAGCATTTATGTGGTCTGGTTTTAACTGTAAATAGTGAGAAAAAAAAAAAATTTTTTTAAGCACTTTTGCCTAGATCTAAACAGCAACTTGAAAAAAAAAAGTATGTTTTAACATGTAATTGTGGGAGAAATTGTAAATAGTAGCTGAATATTTAACGTGCTTTGTCTATCCTTCACTTTTACCATATTCTGTAAAGTTGCATTTATTTTACAGGACGAAAATGAAATATTATTGCTTTTGAAATAAATACCCAAGAGCTTATCAGGATTTCGAATTATTCAGAACTCAGATTTATAGGAAAACCTCTGACCTTCAGTTTGACAAGCTAAAGGAAGCAGAGTCTTTAACGAGCATGCTGATTTTCTAGTTTTGAGGAAAAGTTGGGTCCTTTAAATGCTATTTTGCTTATCGCATCAGTACTTTTATGCAGGTCTCATTTGACTCCGTGCTTAGGTAGATGCGGGGGTGCCTTGAAAACTTCATTTTAAATTATCTTAAGCAAGAAATACAATATTTTACAAAACATTTGGAGAATGTGACCGTCTGTATGACCCGGGAAAGCCCCAGGTTGGCTGTTGGTTTGGAAGGTCCTGAGTGTAACCCAGGTGATTCTGATGCTTGGCATGTATGAATCTCCTTGATGTGTGTTAAATAGACTCTTCCCCTCGTCCCCCTTTGGTAGCAAAGCCATTAGATGAAAGAAGAAACCAGTACAAGCTAAAAGCATGTGATGTCTGTCCCCCCAGCCCAAACAGCCTTCGGTTCATAAATTCTAGATCAGCAAATAGACTGCTGAGAAGTGAGTCAAGAGGCAGTCTCCATTGGACGTCCCCACGCCCTTCAGAACGGTGTTTCAGAAATTAGGTGGTGCTGTTGCCATGCTCAAGCCCATGCTGATTTGTACACACTACATGTATAACCTACCTCAAATCTCAGTCATTAAATTAGCATGCTTTAGACGTATGTTTAAAAAGTAACTATGCACAGCTCTTTATCGCCCGCCCCCCTTGCTGCTGAAGGTTTCTTAAAGAGAAAAATCAAATTTTTATTTTTTACTGGCACTATCATTTTTTAAGTCCTAAAGACGATTAACAGACATTTTTATCATGAGGAGAAAAATAAAGCCATTGCAACTAAAGAACCTAACAACACGATCAAGTTTTAATAATAGTATAGCAGCGGAAATGATGGAGTCTTAAGAGTCATCCCCCAGTGTGCCCTGTCCACAGACGCCATCCACATGCAGTGCAGACATTTGGTTCTTCTTTTCTTTCGTTTTCCCTGCCTTCTGCTTGCAAGGAAAGTACTTGCAAAGTTTTGTGCTAAGAGGTTTTTAAAATAAAAATCGCTTTGCGGCAGGTTCTTGCAAAATAACTGGTGCTAGCTCAAGAAACCGTTATCTCACCATCAGAAAATCTTGAGTAAGGTGTTTCATGGATTTTGAGGTTTCTTGTTTTTGTTGTTGTTTGGTGTGTTTTTTGGCAGGGCCTAGGTTTCCCACACTCTGGCTTCGTGGGTACTGCTTTGCTGTCTCACTGAGGTGACAGGTAATGCGTGGAAAGAGATCATACCCGCCCCTCTTGGTCCTTTCACCAGCCTCTTTTGGAAACAGTAGTTTGCAGAACAAGGGACTTTTGAAGTGCTAAAGTTAAGGAAAGAAAGAGCAGCTCTTAATTGCTTTGTACCAGACAGCAGTGGGTGTGCGAGGACGGGTGACAGTGAGTAAGTAGATGGTAACCTGATTCCATTGAGAGAACCCGGCCAGGCTTCATGAAGTTAACCACCGCCAGATCTCACACCAAGGCAGTGCTGTGGAAAATTAAAATGATAGCCCTGACGTGCCTCAACCAGTCTCTCTTTCCTTTTGTTACTGAAGTGTGTTTTATGGACTAGGAAGCATTTTTATGAATTGAAATAGTATAAATAAAATGGTGCTATGGTGTTTTAATGTGACTGTCCCTGATCCTGTCCTGCTGAGGTGCTATCAAGGTTCTGAAACCACAACCAACCAAAAACAAGGTGGGCTCCAGTCTCTCTTGGCTTCTCCCCCCCTCCCCCCCTTTTGGTGCTGTCTCCTTAGACCTCTGTTTACGTGCTAGAACCTGCTCTGAGCAGTTTTTCTGTTTTGTTTTATTCTTCCCTTGCTGGCCAAATAGAAAGGCAAGTCTCGAAGGCAGCCAGCCCCCTTACTATGACGGGGGAATGGGCCTTCCTGGCTTGGAGGTGGCGGGGCGCTCTCGTTTCGCATCTGTCCTCTTAGGCCTGATAAGAAAGGAGGTGTGAAGGGCTTTTCTTTTTTCTTTTTGTTTTTTTTTTTTTTTTTGGAGGAAGGGGAGTTGGGTACTCCTGCCTCTTCTAACGTGGCAGGCATTCTCATAGCCAACACACGTTTTCCTCCTGCGGTCCAGGGTGCCAAGTAGATGTCTCTGAGGGTTCCAAAGGTGCTCTGCATACCAAGGTGGGCCAGATGGGCCTCCTCCCTCACCTAGCACTGGCCAGGACCATGGTGGGCAGGGGTCTCATTCCTTTGCTCCCCACAGCCTTTGCCCCAGCAATGCTTCTGCTTCTCATTGGGAACCCCTCATGTTCAAACTTAAAGGAAGGAGCTTTCTTTGCTCACTCGGTGCCACTGAGGCTCTTTTTAGTTGGTGCTATTCTAAATTTCTTCTTGGGTCCACAAAAGTTGACATTTGAAAAACTCAACAGGAAGCTCCATTTTGTGTCATCCACTGTCACAATAATTTTTTTCAAATACCTCAAAAACGGGACATCGTGACAACTTTGGTAAAGTAGATTCCGTGAGGGTCTGATACATACAGGTTGTCCATTTGGCGACATACCTGACCTTGAAGAATCTGGGGTCATTTCGTGTTTCATTCTTCAGTTAAAATGGCAGAACGCCTAAAGGAAGGACTGTGGTTGACTTTATTTCGTTTCCTTTTTTTGCTTTTGAATGAAATGTGAATTTCCCATGCCCATCTCACTGAGCTTTTTCAGTCGTCGTCGCTGTCATTTGAAATGACTCCCTCAAAACCTAGTTTTATTAGCCAGTTGCATCTGCTGTAGTACATGGCCAACTTCAACATACCCTGGACCAAAATGAACATTTCGGGGGGTGCGTACCCCCAACATAGGTTATACAGTCCCACACCCACATGTGCAAAGAGTTTTTCCATGTGTGAGGCCCCTGTCTTGGCGCTCCCAGCCCTTCCTTCTGCAGAGCTGCCGACAAGAGCAAAGCAATAGGCTTCTTCCCTGAGCAGAGACTGCAGCACAGAAATGCAAAGTCTAAAGTTGCTTTCTGCCCAAGAATCAGTGAGAATTGGCCTACTTCCTCGTTCGCTTCTATTCTGATATCAGGGATGCTTTTTGTAGTGGTATTGTTTGCTCTCTTTTCTCATTTTGACTACCTGTCGTTCAGGGATAACTCATCATCATTCACGAGGATTTAAAAAATACTATTTGGCTCATTTGAACATCCAAATTTTCTTGGTTCCAGTACTTTTTTTTTTCTTTTGAGGGGAAAAAGGAGGAGAAAAACAGGAGCGATGTAGTTTCTTTTTCACGTATTCTAATTTAAAAAAAAAAAAAAAAAGAAACAAGGCCAGGTCATGTTGTGGCATATTAATGCATTAGACTTCATCTAGAACCCCTGTAGCTTTTTGGTGTGTTTTATTTCTTCTCTCTTTGAATTCCTGTTTGGTTACTTGGCTTCCAATGGAGGTGAACTTAACAACCATACTTGAATATTCCGTCTTGACTTTGTAACTGTGGCTACTTGAAATGAAGTTTATCTGGGGTTGATGGATGAATGGTAGATTTTTGCAATGTCTCAAGGCAATAGGATGTGTATTGTTAAACTGTAGATATTCTTAGTACAGTAAATTTATGCTGATAATTTTATTTTGTATAATTTTTACTTTTTTGTTAATATTTTTTCCTCCCACTTTATTGGTTTGCCTCCTGAGCTACCCTCCTTGCCTTCCCTTCTCCCCCAGTGTTTCAGCAGATTTAATTTAGGGTGCCTAGAAATTGCAAGTATGTATCCTTTTTTGATTTGTATTTTATTATAATTTACACAAACAACTGGGTTTGTGAACTGTATTACTCCTGGTATCTTTAAAATATTGTGGGTGTTTTAATAAATTTTATATTTATTTTTTGCACTCAAATTCTGTGTGGCTTCTTCCCCCCACCCCACCCCACCCCCCACCCCCCCGAATTGGGCCCAGATTGCGGTATTTAAGATTCCCTGTAATCCCACCGTCCCCCTGCAGGTTGTAGGTACACAAAGGAAGCCCTGACTAATAGCCTGTTCCCCTTCCACCTCCCGCATAAAGTGATGTTCAAAGACTGGAAGCTGTTAAAGCTGCTATAAAGGGGGAAAGTAGACGTGGCCTTTTACTCATCTGTTTCTCCTTTTGTTTGTTTTTCCCCTTTGATCTTTCTGTCCCCTCTTTCCATTCAGTTTGGAGACTCCCAACCCCCGCCCCCATTAAGACTGTTCACTTCTGATGTACTGTTTGCTAAGGATTGCTGCCTCCTGCTCTATTCTGATGGCCTCAGCAGCACATCCAGTAGGAAGGGCCTATCTTTGGAGAGATGAGCTTTCCCATAAGGTCCCATGCCTGGGGCTCCCTCTTTTCGTGCAGATTGCCAATTCTGTTGATGGCTGAAAAGGGAACTGTAAGTTGAAGAAAGGAAAAGAGAGAAGGGCAAATGGGAGGAGGAGAAACCATCGCTTCTGCTTGAAGCATCGGACGAAAATGCATTCAGCATCTCTGAGGGACAACCAACCCCGCGGTCCAGCGCTCCCTCCAGTTGATGCCAGTATCCCGTTAGGTCACTAGACAGGAAAGCTCCTCTCTGAGGACATTCACGTGAAAACCCCATCATTCCAATAGGGGTGCCAGATGACAGCCCCGGGGGTTTTCTTCTCTGTTTCAGTTGCAAAGGAACCCTCTGGAAATGCCTGGGCACACCAGGGTTACCAGGGCTCCTCACAGATGTTCGTGTGTCTTATGAAAGTGGGGTCACACTGTGTTTGGCAACCTGCTTTCCACTTGACATCTTTGAGTTGAAAGAGACCTAGTGTCCCCTTTCCCAGCCCCTGTTGTGTTGGCCCCATTTCCAGACCCTGAGGTGAGGGGCTAGGAGATTACTGCTTCGGCAGGGACTGACTCACTACTGGGTAATAGAAATATGCTTTCATCTCTTCTTATACGAATTCCGTATTAAGTATAGAAAAATTAGAAGACAGGAGTTTAAAAAAATTATTTGAAATCCCACTACAAGAGAACCACATATTATTGGTCACAAACATTTTCTGAGTATTTAAATATAACCATATGTGTGTGTATACAGATATATATTTTTTTAATGGAATAAAACAATAATACCATGTTGTGATCTTTTCTCCACTTAACATATCTTCAAGTATCAGTAATCCAGAACTAATCCAGAACTAATCCAGAACTAATCCAGAACTGTAGTTGACCCTTGAACAACGCGGTGGTTAGGCGCACCAGCCCTCTGCACAAAGAGCCCCAGATTAATTACTAGTCCACCCTCTGTATCTGCAGCTCCTTGGTATCTGAGGTTCCACGTCTACCCACTCAACCACCTTGGATCCTGTAGGACTGTAGTATCTACTATTGAAGAAAATCTGCGTTGGGACTTCCCTGACGGCGCAGTGGTTAAGAATCCACCTGCCAATGCAGGGGACGTGCGTTCGATCCCTGGTCCGGGAGGATCCCACATACCACAGAGCAACTAAGCCTGGGTGCCACAACTACTGAGGCCACGTGCCTGGAGCCCGTGCCCTGCAACAGGAGAAGCCACCGAAATGAGAAGCTGGAGCACTGCAATGAAGAGTAGCCCCCGCTCGCCCCAACTAGAGAAAGCCCACGTGCAGCAACAGAAGACCCCGTGCAGCCAAAATTAAATTTTTAAAGATTAAAAAAAAAAAATCGGCGTATAAGTGAACCTATGCAGCTCAAAGCCGTGTTGTTCAAGGGTCAACTGTACATCTTCTTAAAGAGTTGCCTAGTATTTCGTTGTGTGGATTTACTCGTCCACACGTTACTGTTGAACTCTAAGATTCCAACTTGTTGCAGTTATAAACTGAACTAATCTAAATCTGCCTCCGTCATATTTCCACTAAATTTCTTTGTACTCCAAGAACCATCTCAATTCATCCCTCTGAGCCACATGACTGCATCCTTAATTCCCTGAACCTTCTTGTGACCCTATACTACCCCCACCACATCCCTGCTCACACCTAGAGCATCCTTCGTTATAGCGGGATCTCTAGAAATGACCAATGTCCCAGATGGGATCTGGCTGGCCTAAACCAAGCACACAGACACCACGGAGTCCCACAACCTGGACACGCCGTTTTTATTAACACACACCGAAGTTTATCAGCTTTTTAAGCAGCTGAGTCACGCTGAGGGCTGTGTGGCTCAGTGGAAAGAACATGGCTCCCTCACTTCCCAGTTGTGTGACGTGAGATGAGCTGTTTCACCTCCCTGTGTCCTTTTCTTTGTCTGAAAAGCAGGCTAATGACACCACATAATATGGATATGAGGATCAAAAAGAAACACTAGAGGAGTAAAAGTACCAGCCATCTGAGATGTGGCAGGTATAGAAGCTATCGTTATTACTCCGGGCATATACAAAAGCTTTAAGTCACTGAGGAGCACAAGACTCAGTTGTGGACCACAGAGTGACCTCTTATGTGAACTACTGCCAAGTCAGGCTCCCGAGCTCCAGCCTTTATGCAATTCATCTTGTGTTTTTACTTCTACACACGGCACTTGGACCTTAACCATCCTAAATGGGCTGTTTAACCCATCCTCCCCGCCAGTGTTGAATCGTAATCTTGTCAATATTGTTTAACCCTACGTAGCTAGCTACGCAGACTTGTTCGACAGCCTTATCACAAGTTCAGCTGATGCTCTCGTAGGCTGCTTAACCTGGGAGAGCTGTTAGTCATTTTATGTCTCCCATTGTACTCTGAAAATAATAGGCACTCATTGTCCTGTAAGATGAAATGAACTGATACCCTTAGGGAGCGGGGGATCAGCTGAAATACATTAAACACGTGTAACAGCGCACGTTCCCGTCAGAGACACAAGCACACCACAGAAGGCACAAGAGGACCACACATAGAAGACACCATAGAAGACATAATCAAAGCTTCATCAAAATCTAGATCCAGGGCTTCCCTGGTGGCGCAGTGGTTGGGAGTCTGCCTGTCAATGCAAGGGACGCAGGTTTGAGACCTGGTCTGGGAAGATCCCACATGCCGCAGAGCAACTGGGCCCGTGAGCCACAACTACTGAGCCTGCGTGTCTGGAGCCTGTGCTCCGCAACAAGAGAGGCCGCGATAGTGAGAGGCCCGCGCGCCGCGATGAAGAGTGGCCCCCACTTGCCGCAACTAGAGAAAGCCCTCGCACAGAAACGAAGACCCAACACAGCCAAAAATGAATTAATTAATAAACTCCTACCCCCAACATCTTCTTAAAAAAAAAAAAATCTAGATGCTTCCAATGCTACCCTGACTCCCACCTGCAGAAGTCTTGGCAGATAGATACCTGCTCTCTTCCTCTGCCAGCAAGCCGAAACCCAGGCCCAATACCCCTTCCCTACCCTTCAAACATCTTCCCTATTTTGTCTCTTTTCTTCGCACACATTGACTCCTACTCCTTGGGACTACTGCCCTCCCCCCGGACATTTTCTCTTGACTGGCACCTTTTGCTTCCCCTCTGACATTGCCTCATGAGCTAGCCTCTTTCTGCAGCTCCTCCCCTCACCGTGCTCTCAGGACTGTCGGCCTGATCCTGCTCTGCCCTCAAGCTCACCGCCTTTCTCCCTGCTTCCTATCACCACCACGTTTCTGCAGGTGTAGACCACCTCCTGGCTTCAACATCCACACTACTCACTCACCGTGTCTTTGTTCCTCCAGAAAGAACTGTCTTCTAGGCAAATGATTCTGTCTTCACTGATCTCTCAAAACCCTCTACTCCTGGGACGTACCACCAGTGACGTCCCATTATCCCAGAACCCTAAAGCCCTCTGCTCTTCTCATGGCCCCTTTGTGCCCTCATGTCCATTAAACACATATGCCCCCAAGGAGAATAGGCTCAATCCTCACCAGGCCTCAACCGTGACCCTAATGCTAGTGATTTCCAAAGCTGTGTCGAGCCCTGAGACCCTCATGAGTTTGGGCTGCTGGATAGCTCTGGATGGCTGTTTGGCAGGGCCAAAGTCTTAACACACCTAAAATTGACCTCTCAAGTCTCTGCCATATTTTCCTCTGGCTGTTGATGGCCCCGTCATTCTACTGGTCACATCCTGACACCTGCCAAGGCTGGATTTTACCCCCTTAGTGTCCTCAATCCCGCCTCCTCTTTTCACTATTATTAGCGGTCCACACTGGGCAGTTGCACAGGATGTGCACTGCACAAGTCTGGGGGGCACCATTCACATAGACTAACATGTGGGCCTTGATCAGTGGCATAGATTCCCTGTGGGCAGGAGAGGACCACAACAGGGCCTTCTAAAGCCAGGGGCCCAGGGAAGAGGCCTCTCATACTTTGGTCTAAAAATGAGAACTTCCTGAAAGATTAAGTGACTTGCCCAAGACCATCATCTAGGAAGTGGCAGAATCCGGACTCAAACCAGGTGTGTCTGACACCGAAGCCTGAGCCCTGTCCAAATATACCCCTGCTTCTTCTGCACCTTAAGAGCCATGCATCCAAGGGATACACATTGTTCTCACTGGCAGGAATCTACTCACAAGCTGAGCTTAAGGTATGGCTGGCAGCCTGCAGGTCTATGAGCACAAGAGGCATAGGACAAGGTGGCTCTGCAGGAAGACTTGTGCTTTTTAGAGCTTCTCAAAAGTATCAATATTGGAAAGTCTGCTTTCTAGCCCCCATTTTATCTCTCTGCTCACCTCACCAAAGCCGATCTCCTTACCTAGATAATCTTCCTTAAACCAAAGAGGATGATACTATTTCCCTGTAATACTCCTCACTGCTCTCCATTTGGCACAGCTCTCAGGGTAAGGCGCAACACCCTAACTCCGTCCGAAGGCCCTGCAGGACATGGCCCCAGTTCACAGCCCATTCGGTGTCCTTGTCCGATGATCTCCTCAGTGCCTGCCCCCACCCCGGCCAGGTGGCTTCTCACATATGAGAGTGCTCTCAGGCTAATGGTAGTGCAAATAATACCCCCAAGAACTCACTCCTTTTAAAATCCGTTAAAATATTTACATAAACTATAAAACCACTCCAAATAAGTTATCAATAAGAACAAAAAGATCAACAAGACTTTACTCAAGGAAGTATGAATAAACAGGAAGTCGAGTTTTCTGAAACCAAAGAAAAACTTTCACTGCACAAAGAACCTCAAACATTAATTCAGAGACTAGCAATGAATCCTTTGCAAGAAATACAGAAGGTTAGACAGTGATTGCAATCTATTCTCAAAAGAAAAAAAAAAAGCTACAAGTGTATATTGTACAACACAGGGAATATAGCCAATATTTTATAATAACTATAAATGGAGTAGAACCTCTAAAAAGTGTGAATCACTCTACTGTAACCTGTAACTTATATAATATGGTACATCAACTACACTTCAATAATAAATAAATAAATGATAAATAAATAAAAAGAATATCTCACTCAACAAAAGCAAGATTCCTCGATAACAGACTAAATAGTATCGATGCTGAAAGCACGACTGATATGCTGAGAACAGAAGAACTAAGGTAGATCAGGAAACAGCTATTTAACACAAAAGATTACATAGGGAGATGCACAAGCCCGTAAAAGACTATGAGAATAGAGCAATGAAGTGCCTCTTGAAAATACAGAATTCCCAACTTCATTAATCATTAGAGAAATGCAAATCAAAACTACATTCATCTCACACCAGTCAGAATGGCCATCATCAAAAAACCTAGAGACAATAAATGCTGGAGAGGGTGCGGAGAAAAGGGAACACTCTTGCACTGCTGGTGGGAATGTGAATTGGTACAGCCACTATGGAGAACAGTATGGAGGTTCCTTAAAAAACTACAAATAGAATTACCATATGACCCAGCAATCCCACTACTGGGCATATACCCTGAGAAAACCATAATTCAAAAAGAGTCATGTACCTAAATGTTCATTGCAGCTCTATTTACAATAGCCAGGACATGGAAACAACCTAAGTGTCCATCATCAGTTGAATGGATAAAGAAGATGTGGCACACATATACAATGGAATATTACTCAGCCATAAAAAGAAAGGAAATCGAGCTAAATTCTGTTCTAGTCTAACATTTGATAGGTGACCTTGAACACAGTTTACATCTGCTTTCCTTGAGCAATAATGAGTCTGAATGAGGTGTTTGAGCATTTGGTTGAGGAGACCTCAATGATGTGGCCTAGAACACAGTCATGGATTTGAAGGAAATGACTCTGACTTCTTTGAAATAGCCTTTGATTTCTCCACCAGTTGGTTCCAAAGCCAATTAAATCAGCAGTTTAGAAGTGGTTGGAGGTTTGAGTGCAGAAGGCACAGGTCTGAGTGATGGGAGGTTTGTGTTCTAGGTCTCGCTATACTGCAGACTCTGTGTGGCCGCAGACCAGAGGTGGGTAGGCTCAGCTGTGCCGTTGCCAGCTTCTCTGTGGGTCAGTGGTCTGAGAACTGTGTGCCTGCCCTTCTGAAGGGCTGTGAAACCACTGGCGTGTCTGGCCAGTGTTACTGGACTGTGAGCCCTTAGTATGCTCTATTCTTTATCACTGAGGAATGAAGCCTCCTGCCCTTTTCATTGAAAAACTTTAGAACCTCTAGAAAATAGTAAGCCATGGCTTTCTAAGACATTGGGATGGGAGGTAGTGTGATACAGTGGAAAGAACATGGACTTTGGAACTGGAAAGATTGTCACCAGCCAGCTTGTGTTTCAATTTCACTGAGCCTTGTCTATAAAATGAGGTTGATGAGGATTATGTAGTATAATATATAGAAAGTATCAAGCTGGGGGAAGGGTAAGCTGGGACAAAGTGAGAGAGTGTCATGGACATGTATACACTACCAAACGTAAGGTAGATAGCTAGTGGGAAGCAGCCGCATAGCACAGGGAGATCAGCTCGGTGCTTTGTGACCGCCTGGAGGGGTGGGATAGGGAGGGTGGGAGGGAGGGAGACGCAAGAGGGAAGAGATATGGGAACATATGTATATGTATAACTGATTCAGTTTGTTATAAAGCAGAAACTGACACACCATTGTAAAGCAATTATACTCCAATAAAGATGTAAAAAAAAAAATACGGAGTTCCCAATAAAGGACACAGAATAAATGGTTCTGAATCAGTAATCGGAGGTCTATGGGAAGGGCTTCCCTGGTGGCGCAGTGGTTGAGAGTCCGCCTGCCGATGCAGGGGACACGGGTTCGTGCCCCGGTCCGGGAAGATCCCACATGCCGCGGAGCGGCGGAGCCCGTGAGCCATGGCCGCTGAGCCTGCGCGTCTGGAGCCTGTGCTCCGCAACGGGAGAGGCCACAACTGTGAGAGGCCCACGTACCGCAAAAAAAAAAAAAAAAAAAAAAAAAGGTCTATGGGAAGAAAAATGTTCTGAATGAGGTCAGGTGGAATTGCTACCTTCAAGGCATTGCAGGCTCATTTGATCAAGAAGTCCAAGTCCTGGAGATTAACCTCCTCCTCATTGGCTGAGGAATCACTTCTGCAAAAACGTTTCAACTCTTCAGCCATGTTTACATTCGGAACCCTGAGCAAAAGCTGTAGGCCCACAGCCCACAAGTCTCAGATCCACTCAATCCATAGCCAGCACCGAACGCCTTGCTCTCAGCAGCTACTGTGCTGGGTGCTGGGCACACACCGCCAGGCCCAGACATCCAAGCAGTTCAGAGCAGAGGACCTCACTGGAGACTAAAATGTCTGGCTGGTTTTTACTATCCCTATGCACTGGCAATTCTAAACAATGTCATTGCTAAGGCAATAAATGAGGTAAATATTATGGTACAAAGAAGGAAAAGTGAACTAATGCTTTGTTTTAAATTAATAAACTTTATTTGTAGAGCAGTTTTAGGTTTATAGAAAAATTTATTAGTAAGTAGAGAGTTCCCATATACCCACCCCATCCTCCCCAATTTCCCCTATTACTAACATCTTGCATTAGTGTGGTACATTTGTTATGACAGGTGAGTCAATATTGATACAAAATAATGACCCAAAGTCTATAGTTTACATTAGGGATCACTCTTTGTATTGTACACTCTACGGGTTTTAACAAATGTGTGATGACATGTATCCACCATTGCAGCATCCTACAGAATAGTTTCACTGCCTTAAAAATCCTCTGTGTGCCACCTTGTTCATCCCTTCCTCCCCTCCAACCCCTGCCAACACTGATCCTTTTTCACTGCCTCCATAGTTCTGCCTTTTCCGGAATGTCATATAGTTGGAATCCCACAGTGTGCAGCCTTTTCAGATTGGCTTCTTTCACTTACAATATTCATTTGAGTTTCCTCGTGTGTTTTCGTGGCTTGATAGCTCGTATCTTTTTATTGCTGGAATTGACACTTTAATTGCATTAACGTGTGTTTTGTCTGCTGGGTGAGCACTGAGAAGCGCGGTGGAGAAACTTCACGTCATAGGCGGCCTGGAGTCCCCAGGCTGGGTCTTTGCTTTCAGAGGGCGCTCGCAGATGGCCTCCCCAAGGAGCCCACGTTGTGGGTCTAACAGTTGTTGTGGTTACCGTTTTAACAATAAAGAACCTTCAGATTGGCACCTTTTTTTTAATTATTTTTTTTTGATGTTAACATTTCATGGTTTTTTTTTAACATCTTTATTGGAGTATAATTGCTTTACAATGGTGTGTCAGTTTCTGCTGTATAACAAAGTGAATCAGCTGTACATATACATATATCCCCATATCTCTTCCCTCTTGCATCTCCCTCCCACCCTCCCTATCCCACCCCTCTAGGTGGTCACAAAGCACGGAGCTGATCTCCCTGCAGATTAGCACATTTAAAAATTACTCTTTAATAAACATTGCATTCTGCAGGCAAATTAGTACCAAGTCAGCCCCTGACATGCAGACTCAGCAGCGTGCTTTTTTTTAATTATTACTATTATTTGGGTTAAAGTGAGTTTTCCCCTTGGTTTCTGTTTACTTAGCAATTTTTCCAATTTATTTTTTATTGTAAAATGTACATCAAATAAAGTTTACTATTTGAAATATTTACACGTTTACAGTTCAGTGGCATTAATTACATTCACATTGTTGTCTCCACCATCCATCCCCAGGACTTTGTCATCATCCCAAACAAAAACTCTGTGCCCAAAAAAAAAAAAAAAAAAAAAAAAACTCTGTGCCCACTAAGCGATAACTCCTCATCCTCCCCTCCCCGCCCCTGGCAACCATCTTTTTACTTTCCCTCTCTATGAATTTGACTACCTAGGTACCTCATAGAAGTGGAATCATACATTAGTTGTCCTTCTGCGTCTGGCTTAATTCACTTTGCATTAATGTCTTCAAGATCCATCCATGGAATAGAATGTGTCAAAATTTCACTCCTTTTTTTTTTTTTTGCGGTACGCGGGCCTCTCACTGTTGCGGCCTCGCCCGTTGAGGAGCACAGGCTCCGGATGCACAGGCTCAGCGGCCATGGCTCACGGGCCTAGCCGCTCCGCGGCATGTGGGATCTTCCCGGACCGGGGCACGAACCCGTGTCCCCTGCATCGGCAGGCGGACTCTCAACCACTGCGCCACCAGGGAAGCCCTTCACTGCTTTTTAAGGTCAAATAATATTCCACTGTATATGCATACCACATTTCATTAGCCGCATGTTTTAAGGGTGAATTTGTAAAGGTTCTGAATCTTTGGTTCTGGCTTTGAGCTCCTTAATGCCTCTAATTACCCCCTCCCGCCATACCCTGCTTTAAATTGTACATTTGAAATACAGTCCCCACAATAAAATGTAAGGATGAAGAAATAGACATATTATTTCAGTTCCATCATTCTGTGTGGCCACTTTGAATTGTATGTTTAAAACTTTTAACTTGGAGACAAATCAAACGCACTAGAATCAGTCTTGAAAAAAAAGACAGACATAATTGCAATTTCTGGAACTCATTGTGAAAAGACACTTTTATGAATCTCTGCTGCACTTTGCCTTGTTTTTTTTTTGTTTGTTTGTTTGCGTTGCGTCTTCATTGCTTCACACAGGCTTTCTCTTGTTGTGGTGAGCGGAGGCTACTGTTTGCTGCAGTGCGCGGGCTTCTCATTGCGGTGGCTTCTCTTGTTGCGGAGCACAGACTCTAGGCGCGCGGGCTTCAGTAGTTGTGGCACGCGGGCTCAGCAGTTGTGGTTTGCGGGCTCTAGAGCACAGGCTCAGCAGCTGGGGCACATGAGCTTTGTTGCTCTGCGGCACGTGAGATCTTCCCGGACCAGGGCTCGAACCTGTGTCCCCTGCATTGACAGGCGGATTCTTAACCACTGTGCCACCAGGGAAGTCCTCCATTGGTTCTTGTGCGAATCAACTATTAACCATGGTTGTTACAAAAATGGTAATTTTCCGATGTTATAATTCCTACATTTATTGGTTGGCATTCTTCTATTTTAAAAAAGCACTTTTCCTTCCCCCTCCTTTTGTATTATTAGTAGTAATGTTAGTAGTACTATGAACTCGTAGATTCTTATTTATAATTGCACGTTTTTAAACTATTCATTTTTGATACACAAGTTGTCTCTACTTTAACCAGTGGCAGCCCCTCAAGCTCATGCCTGTGACCTTTGATATGTCCTCATCATTCGAGTGTTTTCTTGTTTTCTGTCACACAATATATTCCAGGCTTATCTCACACTTTCCCTGCCCCAGTCCTGGAATCAGCCATTTCTCCAAGAAGCCCTGGTTCTTTTTAAATGGGAAATATTTAGAAATCAAAATCTGGGAGATATTCATGTCCAGTGCTACTTGGAGTATCGCTTCCCAGCCCTTTCAGCTGACAGATTTAGGAGATACATGAACACATTTTTTTAAAAAATCATGAGCTCAAGTAGATAACCCTAATTCCCCTCTAACACCACAGGGCTTTTCCTCTCCGTTCTGTGTTCCACATCTATATTGTAAATTTCCTTCATCAGCCAAAGGCCACCAGGAGCACACCTACAGTTAAACGAAGTTAGATTTATGACCTGTTGCAACAAGGGAAACTGCTCAACTTGCGGAGCCATGGGACATCCCAGGGGGAGGGTGTCAGAAAGGACTTAGCAGGATTTGGGCTTGTGTTGGGTGATTATGGAGGAAGGTTTGAGGGAGTGCACATTGCTCTGGATATGGCTGTAAGGAGGCAGGGCTAACTCTATGGGCAGGTATCTTAATTCTTTTCTAGAAAGAGTGAAACATGGGAACAAGGCTACCAATCACAGGGTTAGGCCATTTTTGTGGTTTTAAACAATGTTCAAGTTTTTGTCTGTGTTTGGACACGATTATGAGGTGGCCCTCTTTTTATTTGGATCCATCACCATCACAGGGTGGCCTTCCCTGACGTTGGTGTTCTGTGAAATTTTTACTTTTAATAAACACCACAGCCTACCTCTGGTGTCAGGTCAGCTCCCAGCTGTCAGGGGCTAATTCTCTCTCTCAATATCTCTTTTTCCACAGTGAAAACATTCACTCCCAACATTATTGATGTATTTAGTCATTTGCTCAATCCTACAATACACACAAAATAGTTTCAGAGTTGTTACACTTATACCACTACCAACAGCAAAAATATCAAGTAAAAGTCAAGAGTTCTTTGTAGATTTTTTTCAATTCTCAGAATATGTCCAATTAAAAGGACGGTGTTCAAAGTTACTTGAACTAATCATATTTTTTTCTTCTGTATAGATGAGTTTGTCATCAATTTGACTTTCAACTAGGTTCATTTTTAAACGTTAAGTATTTTCCCCATCCTCATCGATTTATTTTTTGAATATGTAAAATATTAACACAGTTAAAAAGTCAACACTATATGAAAAAGATGTATTCAGAAAAGTCTCATTCTTTTCTCTCTTCCTCTCTCTCCATTCCCACCTAGCCCCTCTAGATAAGCCAGTTTCATTAAATTTCTGGTTTATCTTTCCTTTTACAAAAATAAGCAGACACAATATAGACTTTTATTTCCCTTACTTACACAAAAGCCAGCATATGAAATATACTTTCAAACTTTTGTGTTTTTTTAAAAGGAAGGTTTATTGAAGTATGATATATTCGCTCCTTTTAAGTGTACAGTTTGATTGATGCTGGCTATCAAACTAGGTAACCACCACCAAAATCAAGATACAGAACATGTCCAGCACCCCAGTAAGTTCCCTGTCCCTTTGCAGTCAATCTTCTTCTTCCACTCCCAGCCTCTGGCAAACACAGATTTAATTCCTCTCTCTATTATTTTACCTTTTCTAGAATATCATAGAAATGGAATCAGACAGTATCTAGCCCTTTGTATCATCTGGCCTCTTTCACTTAGCATAATGAAAGTGAGATTCATAATTGTTGTTAAAAGTACTACTTGTTCTTTTCCTTATTATTGCTGTGTACTATTTTGTTGTGTGGCTGGAAAAATTTGTTTATCCCTCTACTGGTTCATGGACATTTGGGTTGCTTCCAGTTGATTGCACTTTTATATCTTAACAACATAAACTGGAAATAATTCCTTATCAATTTATAGATTTCTTTCTTATTATAACCCTTACCTCCACTTTTATATGGGTTATAAAAGTTAACAGCTTTACTGAGATATAATTCACAAAGAGTAAGGCTCACCCTTTTAAAGTGTACAATTCAGTGGGTTTTAGTGTATTCATAAAGTGTGTGTGGATCAACAGTATATAATTCCAGAATATTTTCATCACCTCAGAAAGAAACTCCATACCCATTAGCAGTCACACCTTATCCCTAACCCTATCTACTCTCTTTTTCTAAGAATTTGTCTACTCAGGAATTTTCATGCAAATGGAATCATATAATCTGTGTGTCTGGCTTCTTTCACTTGATATAATAATTTCAAGGTTCATTCACATTGTCGCGTGTATTAGCACTTCATTCCTTTTTATGGCTTAATAGTATTCCATTGTATAAATATACCACATTTTGTTTACCCATTCATCAGTTGACGGACATTTGTATTGTTTCTACTTTTTAGCTATTATGAACAAAGCTATGAACATTCGTGTACAAGATTTTGTGTCCACATATGTTTTTACTTCTCTTGGGTAGATACCTAGGAGTGGAATTGCTGGGTCATATGGTAACTCTATGTTTAACTGTTTGAGAAACCGTCAGACAGTTTTCCAAAGCAGCTGCACCACCAGCATGTATAAGGGTTCCAATATCTCCACATTCTCTCCAAACTTGTTATTGTTCATGTTTTTTATTCTAGCAATGCTAGTGGGTGTGAAGTGCAATTTCATGGTAGTTTTGATGTTCATTTTCTTAATGGCTAATCCTGTTGAGAATCTTTTCACGTGCTTTTGGCAATTTGTGTATCTTCTTTGGAGGTATTCAAATCTTTTGCCTAGTTTTAAATTGGGCTATCTGTATTTATTGTTGGGTTGTATGAATTCTTTATATAAGCTTTCTTCTACTACTTGTGTGACTACATCTTTAACATTTAGACCTCTGGTCGTTTGCATCTTTTTCTTGTGTATGGTGTGAGACATGGGTCCAGGTCCTTTATTTACAAATTTTTTCTCCCACTTTTGAATTGTATTTTCACTTTCTTGATGGTGTCTTTGAAGCACAGAAGTTTTTCATTTTGATGGATGCCAATTTATTTTTCTTTTCTCACTTGCTTTTAGTGTCATATATCAGAAGGCTTTGTCTAACCTAAGGTCACAGAAATTTACTTCCATGTTTTCTTCTAAGAGTTTTATAATTTTAGCTCTTACACTTAGGTCTATGATAGATTTTGAATTAATTTTTCTGTACAGGGTGAGGAAGGGGTCCAACTTTATTATTGTACATCTGGATATCCAGTTGTCCCAGCGATATTTGTTGAAAAGACTATTCTTTCCACCTTGAATTGTCTTGGCACCTTTGTTGAAAATCAAATGACCATACATGTAAAGGTTTGTTTCTGAACTTTCAATTCTATTCCGTTAATCTCTATTTCTATCGTTATACCAGTACCTCATTGTCTTGATTACTGTAGTCTTGTAGTAAGTTTTGAAATTGGGAAGTACAAATTCTCCAACTTCATTCTTATTTTTCAATACTGTTTTGGCTAATCTAGGCCCCTTACATTTCCATATGAATTTTAGAATCAGCTCGTCAATTTCTGCAAAAAAAGCAGCTGGAATTCTGATAGAGATTGTGTTGCATCTACAGATCAATTTGGAGAGTATTGCCATCTTAACAATATTCTAATCCATGAACCGGTGGTGTCTTTCCATTTGTTTAGAACTTCTTCAGTTTCTTTCAATAATGTTTTGTGGTTTTCAGTGTACAAATCCTAAACTCATTTTGGGAAATTTATTCTTAAGTATTTTATTCTTTTTATGCTATTGTATGTGGAATTGTTCTAATTTTATTTTCAGATTATTCACTGTCAGTGTATAGAAGTACAATTGATTTTTGTATATTGATCTTGTATCCTGCAACCTTGCTGAACTCATTTACTAGTTCTAATAGTTCTTTATGGATCCCTTAGGATTTTTAAAAGTTTAATTCTATTAATTAATTTATATTAATTGATATACTTGCTTTGCAAAAGGATTTGGCTATTTCCTTTCATCTTTTAGTTCCTGGAATAATTTGTGTAGTATTAGGCTTGTCTGGTGTTTAAGGATTTGATAGAATTCTCCTATATATGGTGTATTTATTTGATAAATTTCTCTATTATTTTATGGAGATTGGTCTGTTAATGTTTTCTCTCTCCATGAGGGTCAATTTTGGGAAACTGTATTCTCCTCTGAAATTATTGATTTCATCTGTAGTTTGAAATTTATTTGCATAAAGTTGTACAAAGTAGTCTCATATATTTTTTTAGTTTCCTCTGTTTCAATGGTTAATTCCCCTATGCCCCTTTATATTTTGTATTTTTGTGCTTTCTTCCCTTTTTTCTCAATCAGTTTAGCTACTGGTTTGTTGATCTTGTTAATTTTTTCCAAAAGAACCAGTATTTTGATTTATTATTTTCACTATCTTTTGTTTCCTACCTCATTAATTTATGCTTTTATGGTTATCATTTCCTTCCGTGTTCTTTATTTGGTTAATTTTGTAGTTCTTTTTCTGGCTTTTTGAGGAAGCTAAAATTTTAAACAAACAAAAGATAGCTTATAGTCTGCCAACTAATTTTTAGCAAAAAACAAAGGGTTTTTAAAATGTCTATTCAAGCTATGAATCCTAGGAACAAAGTTCCTTCTAGAAAATTTTACTGAAAAATCTCCTTCGTGAATTAAAGTTAATGATAATGATACAATAGCATGACGTGAACATAAACATTTTTTTCATCCCACAAATGTGTAATATAAGGACCACAGTAACTATCTAAGCCTGACATATCTGAGATGTTGTCCATACAACCTACTATATAATTTTAAGTTTTTTAGTTGAATTTTTAACCATAAAACATCAGATTACTGACGTTAATTATCTCTGAAGTTAATTCTCAGATGATGGCATTCCATTTTATGCTTGGCTTTGGCTTAGCATTTATTTTGCCTGTATGGACTGAATGTGTCTGGTTCACCTCTACCAGAAGAGGGCGAGAAGGTTGGACTGTACAGTCTGGTTTATGGGTGGTCGAGAGAGAATGGAATGAGGAGGCAGAGGTAAGTCTGGCCTGAGGTGCCAGCGGGAAGACCCAATAGTGTTCCAGGGGTCCTGTTACCAGAAGCGCTCTGGGACCACCCACGGGCCAACTCCTTTCTTACATGAGAGGGCCTCTTGGACCTCCGGGCTCCTCCCAGGATGCTGCATCCCAGAGACCCGTCGGACCTCCCTCTGGAGCGCTCCATCCTGCTAGGTCCAGGGCCAGGGTAGCGTTGACAGGCGACGTCCGTACCCCTCGGTCTTTCCCTCCGGGCCCGTGCGCCATTCGCCTGGACAAAGCTTGAGCGCGCGCTTCCGGACTCGGGAGAACATCCGGGTCATTTACAAACTAAAGCACACAAGAGGCCACGGCGGGCGGTGGGTGGAGCGATCTTAGTGCGGATCTACCCGGAGCGGGAGCGGGAGCGGGGGCGGGAGCGGGAGCGGGGGCGGGGGGGGGCGGGCGGGGGAGACCAAGCAGGACGCGGGCGGCGCGCCCGCCGCGGGGAGCCTCTAACCGCCCCTGCTCCCGGACTGGGGCACCGAGCTCGGGGATCCGTTCGACTTAGGAAAACACAAGCAGTGAGGAGTTGGTATTCTTGAGAAATACATCACATTTGTCAGGGAAACGACAGAGACTGAACTCAGCTTTACAAAGCAACTCAGGAATCTTTTGAAGAAATACCAACCTAAAAAGAACTGGAAGGAGGAAGAATACAAGTATATTCGTCATGTAAAGCGTTCCTTCCCACCCTGTGAGCGAAATGAGCGGTCACGCTGAGCACCATGCATTTACCTTGGAGAACTGGACCTCACAGGTCACCGTGGAGTTAGCGGGCTGTGTTCAAGACCAGAGCAGGAGTGGATATCGCACTTTTCGTGATGCACAAAAGAGAGCCACCGATAGACACTTGCTGGAAGCAACATAAATCGAGTAAACGACGGTATGTGTGAGATTCCAAAAGACTGACAGAACACAGCAGTATTTTGGAAAAAAAAAAAAATCATGCTGACATGAGTGTTTAAAAGGTAGGTGTTGAAAAGGCACACTGACAAACTCAAAAGTATCACCAATAGCAGAGGACAGCAAAGCAGATTACTCACCAAGTCTTCAAGAAACTGGACCAGGACCTGCATGAATATTACCATCCTCATATATCCAACATCCTTCAGAAAATACAAGAGATGGAAGAAAGAAGGACAGTGAGAATTGGAGGATCAATGAAGACATGCAGATGTTGAGCAACAGGCAATAGTAATCAGTGGGAAAAGCTTGGATACCATAGTTAAGTCAGCTGAATCAATGATCAGATAAATGTCATAGTTGGTAACAGAAACTTTCAAGTCAGAGTTTGAGCCCCCTGGAGACATCTGAGGAAGACACTCAGCCAATGAAGTGTACTGTGTCTGATCATAGTGTTTAAAATTCCAGAGTAGACAAAACAGAGGTCAAATCTGATAGCAGATCCAAAGGAAAGTTATGGCTGTTCATAAAAATACATGTTTCCCACACAGTGAAGTGTACTCATTGCTTCAATGAGTTCATGATCTTCAAACCCCAAATTCACTTTAACAACCTAAAGCATGGGGTGGGGGCGGGGGAGGGCAACACCAGAGGGTTTCAGCAATCTTTCATCTCAACAAAGAAGGAAAAAGCTATATAAAGAAAGTCAATGAATTAAATAAAGAAATCCAGATGGATATGGATCAGAGATGGTATAACAAAGATGAAGAGTGACTGTCTAATGAATCCTCAAATGGGAGATCCAGCCAGTTTGGGTCACAAATTAACTATATATATATATATATATATATATATATAGAGAGAGAGAGAGAGAGAGAGAGAGAGAGAGAGAGAGAGAGAGAGTTTCATATACATATATACATATACATAGGAAAACTGTGACGAGAGGCCCAGAACCTTGAAGTCTGGCTAGCTGAGGTTGAAGGCAGGCTCTCAGCACCAAATGAAGAGGCCTGACAACAGAGTGTAATGCATAAAAATCTCAGTCCCAAATAACTGTGCACAAGACTGGAAGAATACAGACACCAGTTACACAGAGGAGCAAAGTCAGGAGAGTGAGGTGCAGGTCTGGTCATGACTTTTAATAATAAATTCGATGACAAGGAACATATTCCCCCCCACAGGGACCTGTAAAATTCTCTACATATTTGAAGATCAGAATGAAGGAATTCTTTCAGCAGTTGAAGCAGAAACATTGTATGTTATAGAGGAAAATGAAGGTGATTCTGCATTTGGAGAAATGAAGATGAAAAGGGTTATATTCATACCTTATTTGTCAAAGTCTATTTGGACAAAATTGCCAAAGGTGCTAAGATGTATACAGGCATACCTTGGAGACATTGCAAGTTTGGTTCCAGACCACTGCAATAAAGAGAATATGATAATAAAGTCACACGAATTTCTCTGGTTTCCCAGTGCATATAAAAGTTATGTTTACGGGGCTTCCCTGGTGGCGCAGTGGTTGAGAGTCCGCCTGCCGATGCAGGGGACATGGGTTCGTGCCCCCGTCCGAGAAGATCCCACATGCCACAGAGCGGCTGGGCCCGTGAGCCATGGCCGCTGAGCCTGCACGTCCGGAGCCTGTGCTCCGCAATGGGAGAGGCCACAACAGTGAGAGGCCCGCGTACCGCAAAAATGAAAAAAAAATAAAAAGTTATGTTTACGTTATACTATAGTAAGTGTGCAATAGCATTATGTCTGAAAGAACAACATATATAACTTAATTTTTTTTTTTTTTTTGGCTGCCCTGCATGGGATGTAGGATCTTAGTTCCCCAACCAGGGCTCGAACCCCCGCCCCCTGCATTGGAAGCGCAGAGTCTTAACCACTGGACCACCAGGGAAGTCCCACACCCTTTTTTTTTTGTTTCCTCCATGAAAGTCTTGAACCCCTCAAAGTCACCTGTGAGGGTTGGGATCAACTTCTCCCAAACTCCTGTTAATATTGATATTTTGACCTCTTCCCATGAATCATGAATGTTCTTAATGGCATCTAGAATGGTGAATCCTTTCCAATTCAGAGGGTTTTCAACTGACTTCGCCCAGATCCATCAGAGGAATCGCTATCTATGGCAGCTATAGCCTTACAAAATGTAATCCTCTTTTTCTATCTGAATTTTAATTTTAATAGATATTGCCAGGTTTCTGTTGTTTAGTTAAAATCAACTATGCCTAACAAAATCCAAAATGTATTTCTTAAGTACTAACACTTGAGAGTCAAAATTACCCCTTGATCCATGGACTGCAGAATGGATGTTGTGTTAGCAGGCATGAAAAAAGCATTAATCTCATTGTACATCTCCATCAGAGTTCTTGGGTGACCACGTGCATTGTCAATGAATAATAATATTTTGAAAGGAATCTATTTTTTTTAATAGCAGTTGATTTCAACAGTGGGCCTAAAATATTCAGGAAACCATGTAGTAAGTAGCTGTGCTGTCATCCAGGCTTTATTGTTCCATTTGCAGGGCACAGGCAGAGTAGATCTAGCATAATTCTTAAGGACCCTAGGATTTTCAGAATGGTAAATGAGCATTGGTTTCACCATAAAGCCACCAGATGCATTAGCCCCTAGCAAGAGAGCTCTGAAACTAGGCATTGATTTCTCCTCTCTAGCTATGGAAGTCCTAAATGCCATCTTCTTCCAATATAAGACTGTTTCATTTACATTGAAAATCTGTTGTTTGGTGTAGCCACCTTCATGAATTATCTTAGTTAGATCTGGATAACTTGCTGTAGCTTCTACATCAGCACTTGCTGCTTCCCCTTGCACTTTTATATTATGGAGATGATTTCTTTCCTTAAACCTCCTGAACCAACCTCTGCTAGCTTCAAACTTTTCTTCTGCAGCTTCCTCACTTCTCTCAGCTTTCATAGAATTGAAGACGGTTAGGGCCTTGCTCTGGATTAGGCTTTGGCTTAAGGGAATGTTGTGGCTGGTTTGATCTTCTATCCAGACCACTAAAACTTTCTCCATATCAGAATAAGTATGTTTCACTTTCTTTTCACACATTTCACTTTCGTTTCACACATTTGTGTGTTCACTGGAGTAGCACTTTCAATTTCCTTCAAGAACTTTGCCTTTGCATTCACGACTTGGCTAACTGGCACAAGAGGCCCAGCTTTCAGCCTGTCTTGGGTTTTGACATGTCTTCCTCACTAAACTTAATCATTTCTAGCTTTTGATTTAAAGTGAGAAATGTGTGACTCTGCCTTTCACTTGAACACTTAGAGGCCACCGGAGGGTTATTAACTGGTCTAATTTCAATATTGTTGTGTCTCGGAATAGGGAGGCCCAAGGAGAGGGAGAGAGACAGGGAACAGGTGGTAGGTGGAGATGTCAGAATACACACAACATTTAGTTTTTTTTAGTTTGCTGTCTTAAATGGGTGCAGTTTGTGGCTCCCCAAAGCAATTACAATAGTAACATCAACTCAGCCATAAGAAAGAATGAAATAATGTCATTTGCAGCAACATGGATGGATCTAGAGATTGTCATACTGAGTGAAGTAAGTCAGAGAAAACCAAATATCATATGATATCGCTTATATGTGGAATCTAAAAAAAAGGGTACAAGTGAACTTATTTACAAAACAGAAGTAGAGTAACGGAGGTAGAAAACAAACTTATGGTTACCAGGAGGGAAAGGGGGGAGGGATAAATTGGGAGATTGTGACTGAAATACACATACTACTATATAAAATAGATAACTAATAAGGACATACTGTACAGCACAGGGAACTCTTCTCAATACTCTGTAATGACCTATATTGGAAAAGAATTTTTAAAGAGTGGATATGTGTGTATCTATAACTGATTCACTTCACTGCACAGCAGAAGCTAACACAGTATCTTAAATCAACTATAGTCCCAATAAAAACTTTTAAAAAATAGTAACATCAAGGATCACAGTGATCACAGGTCAGCATAACGAATATAGGAATAACGAAAAAATCTGAAATATTGCAAGAACTACTAAAATGTGACGCAGAGACACAGAGTGAGCAAATGCTGTTAGGAAAACCGTGCCTATAGATTTTCTCAATGCAGGGTTGCCACAAACCTTCAATTTGCTAATAATGCAGTATCTGTGAAGCACAATGAAGTGAAGAGAGATAAAACAAGGTATGCCTGTATTTAATATTACCTTAAGAACTGAAAATAAAAACACCTCAACAACACTGGGGTTTGTTGAAACACAGTTGTTTCTACCCACAACTGTGACTATTACAGGAAGTTCTTCAACATACTGGATGGTTGGATAGCACCACAATACATATTTTTATACAGTCACATAGTGAGCTTTTAGGCATCATACCCCGAATTTTCCTTGACTTTCCTTTCCTTGAGTTTTGACTTAGTCAAGTTTCTCCTGCTAAATTGAAGTTTTACATTCAAAGCTGCCAACTACCAATTTACAACTTACAATATTTGAAATCTGATAAACATTTCTTCCTTGGGCAGCATCTATAAATAACAAAAAATTTGGATTCTACCTTCTAACCATTATTTCTGAATCAAAAGGCACAGCATCTTGGGGGTGCTTCTGCTCTCTCCTGATCTCTTCTTTTAATTAATTAATTTATTTATTTTGGCTGCGTTGGGTCTTAGTTGCTGCGCGTGGGCTTTTCTCTAGTTGTGGTGAGCGGGGGCTACTTTTCATTGTGGTGCGCGGGCTTCTCATTGCCGGGGTTTCTCTTGCTGTGGAGCACGGGCTCTAGGCACGCGGGCTTCAGTAGTTGTGGCTCGCGGGCTCTAGAGTGCAGGCTCAGTAGTTGTGGCGCACGGGTTTAGTTGCTCCGCGGCATGTGGGATCTTCCCAGACCAGGGCTCGAACCCGTGTCGTCTGCATTGGCAGGCAGATTCTCAACCACTGTGCCACCAGGGAAGCCCTGATCTCTTCTTTATATATAGTGTCTGCCACAAATTGAAGCATATTCTAATGTTACATTTTGTAACTTAATAAATTGAACTATGCTAGTTTGTTAAACTTTACCACTATTCACTTAGAGGAAATCATGAACAAAATAAAATCTCACCCTACTTGAGTAAAGAAGTAAATAAGAAAATACTTATATTGGTACTAAATGCTTAAATGTGGTTAAGATCATGGCTGGTTCATCATGATTACCCCAGCCTGTCTATTTGATCCCAAACAACTAATTGAAATCTATAAAAGTTTGGTCAATTAAGCTGTTGATTTTTACATATGGCACCAGCTGAGCTCTCCACCAATTGCAGATCAGATATTCTAGTGCTGTACAGACACACTTACATGAAAACAGCACATGTCCACTTCTCAGTCACCTAGGTTCTGTTTCAGCCGGAGGTTTGGTGGCAGGAGAAGCTGTGTTCAGCTCACACTTCCCCAGGCTGGGCTATAATTTGAATGCAGTGTGGTGATAACTACAGTCATACACAGACTAAGAGTGCAGCATACTGTTTCCAAAGGGTAGATTTAAAAATCATTCCCATCTTTAAGATCTAAATTTTCAGTTACTGAAATTTTTAAAAAGTAGTAAATGTAAGGACCCACTTCAGAAAATGTGATTAACTTTAGCCAGAATAAAATAAACATTTCTCACCATCTTTAAAGAAATCTGGCCACATAGGATTTGCATTCTTAAATTGGCACTGAAGCAGGAGGATGGAGAGTGAAACTGGCCACATGCATAGTCAGCCACCAAATCGAGTGTTTGATTATGCTCAATAAAGACCCAGCTATAAGTGGGTCAGAAGGAAGGTGTCAGGTTGAGACATACCCTTTTTTTTTTTTGGCTTTGAAAAATATTTATTCATGTCTTTCCTACATTTAGATAGGAAAATTAGCTTCTTGCTTCTACTTTATGGGCTCATTTCATAAAGCTCATATCAGAGGATCAGAAAATGGCAGGAGGGACTCATACTTGTTGCTCTGGATGGCCTGTGTTTCAAGGTAAGTTAGCTGCAGTCAGCTTACATTTTACACTGGCTACCACAGTGAGATATAGCGGACTGTACTTAATGACAGCCCAACTTACAACTACATATATAATTTTTTAAATTTTATAATTAAAATTTCTTTTGCATTATTATGCCTTTACTGACATGATATTGATAAAGCCACCTATCTTGATCCAGACCTCTTCAGGGGATTGTTTCCTTCAGTTCTCCTTTTCAAGTACTGCATCAAGAAAATCAGCTGACCCTTAAATGAGGGAGATTTGTTTTAATGAGCCGTAATGCTCATTAAACTAGTGGACTAACTGCTTCTGGCATTTAACCAAATGAATGGAGACCAAAGGTATTATAATCTGACCTTCTTATGTCAGATTATGAGCTCACTTCCAAATTGTTAACTACCAGAAAAAGCCTAGAACAGGCCAAGTCAACATTAGTTTTTAAAAAGCCTGCCTTGAAAAACATCCTGTTTTTTGAAGTTTTTTTATTCTTTAGGATTGTGCAGATTTGATTCAGAAAATAGCTCGATTCGTTTGTATAGAGCAAGTGTTGTGTGCATAAACTTATGATCATTACTTTAAGCCATCGCCTCCACACCAAAAACAGATGGAGATATGGGACATTGACTAAAGAGTTCAAGATATTTTGTAGCTGCAGTTCCTTTAGTCAGTGCCTGAAGTATTAGGAAAAGTATTGAACAATTTCCAAAGCATCAGGAATGTCCTTTTCCACCCAAGATATTCTTTTCTTCCAACAGTTCTCTGTTAAATAAAAGAAGAAAAATCTCAGCCTGATTATAAAGTTTTCTTCCTTTATTTTACAGGTTAATAATAACACACTTATGATAGGGACAGAGTGAAGGGACAAAGGTGGTGATTAAATAGTTAATCCCACTAGGAGACTGTAAGTAGAAAAAAAAAAGTATGGGAGACCCCTGTAAGTTAATGATCACTGAAGAAGGCAGGCTTGCTTAGCAACAAAACCATGCAACAGAAGCATGAGACATGCCCCCAAACAATAAAACAATGGTGAACTGAGACCCACATCCTGCCCAGTGAGGTCAGTAAGTTAATGATTCCTAGGACATGCTCCTCTGAGCATATTAAAAACAAAAATACAGGGAAAAGATGACATTATACTGAAACCTGAGATGATTTACCATACGTTAGTATATGTTACTGCCTTTTTGCCCATTTCCATTGTGCCATGACAGTCCCAGTTTGACCATGACCATGTAGGGACAAGAAAACTCCCCCGCCTGACATGGAGGAGGAACTGATGACAGAAGCTTGACATCTACTGAAAGAATGAGGAAGAAGGTGGTCTTCTTTCTCTCCCCGCTTTTCCTTTGATTATAAAAATGTAGCCTGCCTAGCTTTCGGCGTAGCACTCCATTGCCTGCCTGCTTGTACCCCTCACAAGGGTCCTAGTCTAATAAACTCTTTCCTTACCTGTCATTCTCCCTCTCACTGAATTCTTTCTGCATGGAGACAGAAGAACCTATGCTCTACTAAGCCCCGAAGCGTGTTCTGCAGTTTCACTTACAGGTTAATAATGTGTGTGTTGAAGTCTTTCCTCCCTAACCTTGTTTATAAATCTACCAAACCTCACCCCAGACAATGCATTTCTTTAAACTCCTCCTGTTTGGGTGAAGCTGTTACTCCCTGAGGTCCAAAACTCAGGGCACTTGTTTTCTTTTTAATAATGCTAGGGCACTTTTTCGGTGTGGTGTCTAACATGTGATTATTTAATGTTTGCCAAAATGTTTAGAATAACTTTCAATTGGCCAACTGGATTATGACTCCTTTTGTGGTTTTGTTTTTGTTTTTAAAAGTGCTTTCAATCAAACACATCTACAATTCGCCGCACAGAATATACTGCTATTTAAAGAGTCACCAAAAACAAGGAAATTATGAGAAACTGTTTTGAGGGAGAGGGGAGCCTAAGGCGACTGTACGACTAAAAGTAATGTGGTGGTGTGGAGGGGATACCTGGGTAAGACATTATGGAAAACGATGGAAATGTGACTAAACTTTGGGCTTTAATTTGTAATACTGTATCAGTATTGGGGTTTACTAACAAATGTGCCATAATAATGTAAGCTGTTAATAATAGGGGAAACTGGGGTACAGAGGAACTCTCCATACTATCTCATTTTCTTCTGTAAATCTAAAGCTGTTCTAAAAACACTTACATTCAATATAAACTGTTCTAAAAACTGCTTATAAAAAACAAAAACCTAAAGTGATTACCTGAACTTCAGTTGTTTTAACTTTTTACTCTTTTATCCATTTGTTTAGCTGATTATTCTGCTCCCTAACGACCTTTTTATTTTCATACCTGCCAGAGAGGCTGCCTGCTGGATGAGACACATGAGACTACTATAGATACTTGGGTTCTGAATAAACTGTGTTTGAATAAAGGTCAACATGATTGTTTGTTTTTATTCTTATTCTAAAAGAAATGAAACCATCTGGCACCTTTTACTTGTACCCTCTTATCTGCCTCTTTTATAAATATTATATTTTCCTCAAAAAATTAAAGTGCATAAATGTTCTTTTAAATTCACAGTGTGCAGTGGTTCAGAATCCGCCTGCCAACGTAGGGGACACATGTTCGAGCCCTGGACCGGGAAGATGCCACATGCCGCGGAGCAACTAAGCCCGTGCGCCACAACTACTGAAGCCCGCGCGCCTAGAGTCCGTGCTCCTCAACAAGAGAAGCCACAGCAATGAGAAGCCCGCGCAGCGCAATGAAGAGTAGCCCTGACTCGCCGCAACTAGAGAAAGCCCAAGCCCGCGCGCAGCAACGAAGACCCAATGCAGCCGAAAATAAATAATTAATTAAAAAAAAATAAATCTACAGTGTCAGGGTATTTTACCACAGCCTAAGAGCTCAGTTCCGTGAAATGAGGTGCCTAACGGCAGACTTCACCCCCACAACAAATGCAAATAAAAAGGCGTCCAAAGCGTGGCTCGGCGGGCGAGCAGCAGAGACCCCGCCGGCCGGGCGAGGGGCGCCGGGAGCCCCGCAGAGGTTGGGGTGGAGGGAGCTGGGTCTTCGGCGGCGCGGAGCCGTGGCCACGGACCCTAGCCCGAGTCTCCGCCGCGCGCCGGCCGGCGTGTCTGAGTCGTCGCGAGGAAGCGCAGGGCGGGAAGGCGGCCGGCTCTGCTCCCCCGAGACCGTCGCGGCTGGTGGAGGCCCTGCTCTTTGGCCTGGATCCCGGGGCGGATCCCGCCCAGGGCAGCGTGCCCTCGGCCCAGGTTAGGTCGGAGCTGCACCTGGCTGGGGGCGTCGCGCACTGCCACGCTTTACTCTGCGCAATTAGGGGCCTGGGGGTGGCTCCCCCTAGACGGTGGGGGCGGAGGTGAGCTAGCCAACTGCCCTCTGTGCAGCAGCTCCCTAGAGGGAAAAGGGGGTGGGCAGGGCAGGCCTCACCCGTCTGGGGGCAGAGGTGAGGGGTCTAGGGTGGGGGGTGGGTCCCGACTCCTGGGCCACTAAGGGAGTCTGTCTTAAACTTGGGCTCTGGAATCCACTCTCCCCACCCCTCACTAGCTGGTCTCTTAGACCTGGCAGGGACCAGGTATGGGGATTTTTAAAATACCCGAGGTAGTTGTGACTTGCAGTAGGTTGAGAATCGCTGTCTTTATTTCCTAGTGTTGACTTTCTCTTAGCTCGGACTTGCCAGTGCCCCTCATGACAGCTCCCAGGCCGTTTTTTTTTCAACTTCCACTTCTCCTTGACTGATTCTCTCCGTATTTCCAGATTTGAACCAGATTTGTTTTCCCAGAGCTTTCCACCAACCATTATCTGTCCTTTGGTCATTTACCCTTTCCAGTTTGGATTCCCATGAAAGGAAATTGAATCTATTGATCCCCTGCCACTGCCATTGTCTGGGTGGGGCTTTGTGGCCCTAATCCCCTCCCAGATTGCAGGCCAGCTTGTCCCACAACTGCTAGTTGGGTGCTCTAATCAGGGGTGAGAGGGGCACCACAGGAACCCATGGAACAAAACAGGCCTAGGACCCGGCAGTGTCTCTTACTTAGGTTGACTTGCCTAGTTAGCAATCACCTACCCTAGGACACTTTGGATTTTCCACTGGAAAACTGCACACTGTCTTCAAAAGGACCCTTGACTCAGAAAATGTCTCAGGTTAATTCAGCAGTTTCCGTAAGTAGCACTTAAACTCTAGGAGTTGGCTGTATCGGATGCAACGTATATACTGTGGCTGCTAACATGAAACAATTTCTTATTCAGTCAACTAAAAAAGAAACCCTGTCATTCCTCTCCCAACTTGCCTTCTAATTTGTGGGTAAGAACAACTGTGTATGTGTGTGTGTTTGACGGGGGGCGGGGGGGTACATTAAAAAGTTCTTGCCATATTTGGGAGCAGACATGTGAGGTGGTAGGACTGACACATTTCACTGGGTCTGAAGAGTCCTCTGGGGTGGGGGTGTGGTGAAGCAGAGGCAAGAGTCCCAGTTTCTCTAGTGTCTCCACACTCCTATGAGGTCTTTTCTTCCTATTCTCCCACTCACCTTTTCCTCCAGTTGAGAATTCCTGTTGTTTCGTCCCCAGTCTCTGCTTTGGAGAATAGAACCCCTACTTCTTTTGGCAGTCGTTCCTCCCTCCACTCCAAACCCGAGTCCAGAGAGAGGCTGCAGTGTCCTGTGACTCCTGGACTCCAGGTGGCTCCTGATTCATGACAGGCTGATCAAAGGCCCTCCCTGGCATTCTTTGAAGTGGAAGTTGGAAGGACAGTCTGTCCTTCTCACAATCTGCACATTAAGATATAAAAATTAAGAGCTGCTGGCAGTATAGCCGGTTGTATACTGACAGCATGCGCTGGACGCTGATGTACAGTAGGAGACAATAAAGCCGATCTGCAGAGAGAAGCAGACAGGAGAGGCAAGGAGCCCCAGTGGCGGTGGTGTTCCTGTTCCTGACATTTAGCTGTAACCCGGTCCTTTCTGCAGTTTGGCTCTTCAACCCTTCCTTCAATATGTGTAATCCCCAGTGTCCTCCTAGTAATGCACAAGTGTATCAGTCATCTATTGCTGCATAAACATTCACCCCGGAATTCCATGGCTGGAAACAACAAACATTTATTATCTCACAGTTTCTATTGGTCAGGAATTGAGGAGTAGCCTAGCTGAGTGGTTCCAGCTGTTTGCAGTCAAGGTGTCAGCTGGGGCTACAGTTTTCTGAAGGCTTGGCTGTGACAGACTTGGAAGGATCCACTTCCAAGGTGAATGGCTCTTGTCTTGGCAGAAGGCTCAGTTCTCTATGGGCTGCTGGCAGGCCTACTTCATTGGCTGTTGGTAAGAGACCTTGGCTCCTCACCACATGGACCTCTCCACAGGCTGCTTGAGTGTCCTCACAACATGGCAGCTACCTTCCCCCAGAGCAAGCAATCCAAGAGAGCAAGGAGGAAGCCACAGTGCCCTTTATGACCTAGTGTCTGAAGCTGCGGTCACTTCCACTTTAATCCGTTCTTTAGAAGCAGATCACTACGTCCAGCCCACCCTCAAGAGGAGGACAATTACACTCCACACAAGTAATCGACATGTATCTAATTCTGTGGTCTTTCTGTTCTCACTGACCACTGCCTTCTTCTTGCCTCTGGGACTTAGGTGTTCCCTCACTGTACCACCTAAAAGCTGTCCTGTGGGGTGTCTAGGTCTTTTGGAGGTGCCCTGGGCGCTCAGGAGTTGTTTTATCCTGTCTTTTCAAATCTGATACAACTTAGTGAATCTATTCCATGTAAAAGGCAGTTCTGCCCTGGCAGGACACCAATCCCTCCCCCAGACTGTGGGGTTAGAGAATAATTTTAAACCAAAAAATGAGGGCACTGTATGTGAACAGAATATTTAAAATTTGTGCTGCTCCAAAGCTCTGGGGCTTAAGGTTGTTTTACCTACATACTTTTATTTCTTAGGGAGGTAAGAGGGATCTTAAGAACTGATAGTGACCAGTGATTTCTCTGGTGGTCAGTTCCATGAAACACAAAGGAGGAGTTTGAGGAAGGAGTGGATGGTCAACCTGCAATCGCTATGGTGACAGGTCATGTGGAGGACTGAGAGAGGCAGTGGATGTGATTTCTCATAAAGCTGTCCAGTGGAGAGATGGGAGCAGGAGGGCAGGAGCCACACTGTGAGGGGCGGGTGAACCCATCAGGGCTCTCGGTTGTAAGCAACAGATACCGACCAGGCCGATGTGAGCAGAAAAGAATTTAGTGAACGGATATGGGGATAATCATAGAATTTCTGGGAACACTGATGAAGCAGCTTCTGAAAATGGGCCGGAAGAGGAAAACTGGCCAGAGCCCAGATCATATTGCAGACACAGTGACTACCACCATGGACTCCAGAGACAGCGGCCTATAACACCGACACCTCCCAGAACACTGGACATTGCTGCCACAGCTGCCAAAATGGACACGCCACTGCCCCGCTTCTCAGCGTCACTTGCTCCCAATGCAAAGTTCAAGGCAGATCCATCTGGCTGAGTCTAGATCATCTGCCTGTGCCTTGTTTGCCAAGGAGCTAGGAAAGCAAGACTTTTTAGCTGCTGACACTGGAGGTGGGCTCAACCTCCCACCAAGGTGCAAAGGGTGGGGGATCTTCAAACGTGAAGAAGACCCTGATCCAGGCAGCCCACACTCCTCAGAGCTCACTCCAGGAAGTAAGAAACTTGAGGGTCCAAGATCATTCTTGTAAGAAGTTTGGAAGGAAAGGGTAACAGAGTGGTGAACTAAGGGAAGAGCAAAACCAAAGGGTCTTTCCTTTTCTTTTTGGTAAAATTAAGGGACCTGAGCAGTTTCACAGAGGAGAAGAAACAAAGTTTCTTGACAAGACAAGGAAGCTGGCACCCCATTCTGCCTCTCGCATCAGGACAGAACTGTTCAAAGACAAGACCACTTTGAACAAAAGGACATGCTTCTGAAGTAAAGGAACTAAAAGCATTACTCATGACTGTTCAAAAATTTCATATAGTCTTTCTTGGTCTGCTTCTTATTAATTACATTATCCCCATATTAAGAATGTTGCCAGGACTTCCCTGGTGGCACAGTGGATAAGACTTCTCACTCCCAATGCAGGGGGCCCGGGTTCAATCCCTGGTTGGGGAACTAGATCCCACATGCATACCACAACTAAGAGTTCGCATGCCACAACTAAGGAGCCCTCAAGCTGCAACTAAGGTGCCCACATGGCGCAACTAAGGAGCAGGTGAGCTACAACTAAGGAGCCCCCGTGCTGTAACTAAGACCCAGCACAAATAAATATTAAAAAAAAAGAAGAATGCTGCCTAGCACAGAGCAGGATCAAATAAATATTTTTGTAATGAAAAACTTTTTAGTTGTCTGTTGCCTTTAATTAACATCTAAATAGATATCATATTCTTCTATAATTACAATATGGAAATGTCCATGAACAAAATAGATAAATTTTTTGTCATATGCCTAGGAAAGAATGGTGGCAATAAGATACATCCAAGGTTTCAGCAGCAACATCTACGCAGCCAGGGCGTGGTCAGTGTTTGGGGACAGAGGTAAATATCCGCAATCCGTGCATACCTTTGATTTCTTCTTTTAGTGCCTAGGGAAGCAGAAGAGCATCATCAGTGTTTTGTATCTGACACTGATTACAATAAGTCTCTATGGGAGTATTTTTATATAGCTCTATCTCTGTAGGAAACTTTGCACACACTTTCTTTAACAATGTTTCCTTTTTATTTTTGGAATCAGCATTTAAGCTGGCTCAAAAATCAAAAGGCATAAAAGGCATGCAGTAAAGTCTCCCTCCCACACCTGTCCCCCAGTTTCCACCTCCAAACCAAACAGAGAACTGTTGGTATTTTCATGTGCATCTTTGCAAGGATTTAAAAATGCATATTCAAACTAATATTAATATATGTTCCATCCCAATACCTTTTTAAAACACAAATGATAGTATTTCAAACACATTGTTCTGCACTCTCTTTTCCCCTAACACTGGGGATCTTTCCATATCAGGCACAAAGCATGCCCTCATTCTTTTTTGTATCAGCATAGCATTCCATTATATGTATCATAACTTTTTAGCCTGTCCCCTAATGAAGAACTTTCAGGCTGTTTTTTGTGTTTTGCTATTTTGAGCAAAGAACAGCTGTTCTTTAAAACCACACTGGGAGTTCCCTGGTGGTCTAGTGGTTAGGATTCCACGCTTTCACTGCGGAGGCCTGGGTTCAATCCCTGGTTGGGGAACTGAGATTCCACAAGCTGAGTAGCACAGCCAAAATTTTAAAAAATTACTTGAATAAAAGAAAATATATAGCTTCATGTAAAAAAAATTTTTTTAAATAAAAAGATAAAACCACACTAATCAGCACCAATTCCCCAATTTTACTCTAAATCAGAAAATAAAGTTGTAAATTACGAGATTTGTTTACGGTTACAAATGATGTCAGGGCCCAAGTGTAAATGGGCAACCACAATCAAATAGATATTTAGCTCCTGCAGTACTAGGAGACACACTACAGGACCTGAATGAGGCATAAGAGTCTAAGTTCTTTTATACTAGGCCCAAGACATCACAGTGGGGTAGACATTTTTTTCCAGTCTATCCAGCAATCTCCCTTCTCCCTTTCCACTTTAACTGTGTACTGCTGGTGGGACTACCAGCTGACCTGTACTGAGGTAGCTATGTGCCCCTGGACCAGCCTGACTGGTCCAGGGGAGGCACATGACTCAAATTGGGCCAATCGGAGTCTTCCCTGGGATTTTTCAGTGTAGAGCCTCCTCTCTTGGTCACCACAGATATACCTTGTCTTATTGCACTTTGCTTTACTATATTTTGCAGATATTGTGTTTTTTCACAAACTAAAGGTTTGTGGCATCCCTGTGTTATCAGATGATGATTAGAATTTTTTAGCAAAGTATTTTAAAATTAAGATATATAGTTTTTTTTTTTAGACATAATGCTACTGCACACTTGATAGATACAATATAGTGTAAGCATAACTTCTATATACACCGGGAAACCAAAAAAATTCACGCACTTGATTTATCATAATGGTCTGGAACCAAGCCTGCAATATCTCTGAGGTATGCCTGCATACTGGAATACTGTCACTTGGAGGCAACTTGGAGTCCTGTTCCCCACCAAGAAGAGAAAGCCCATCTCCAGTAGGAGAAAATGAGGCCAACATACAGAAACTGGAAGCTCAGAAAAAGAGAATATGAAAGAACAAGCAGATGAACTTAAGACCCTGAACCTGGATAATTTCGTTACATGGGCCAATTAATTACCTTTGTTTGCTAATGCTCGTTTTAACTTTGTCTCTGCCACTTACAACAAAGAGAATACTAACACATGCGGTCAAGTTTATTGAGTCAGAAGGATCCTCAGAGATAATCTAGTCCTATCTCCATCTTTGATAAAAAAAAAAAAGAAATAGAGTTTATCCCTTGTCCAAAGTCAGCACGTGAGTAACAGCAAGTGAGATAGAACCTGAACCCAGGGAATCCTGACATCCTGGCCACCCCTGATGCCAGGAGCTGTGGTTGTGTTGGGAGCCAATGAGCTGCCCCACCATCGCCATATTCACAAATAAGCCCCTCAGCTCTGCAGATAAGCGGAAATGCCCCTGGAAAAAGCCTCATGTCACTGCTGTGAGAGGGAAACACAGAGCCCTGAGCTACATGCTCTCTGCCTTCTGCAGGCATGGAATGTTCCCTAGAGGCTGTCCCTGCGTCTCGGCCACAATTCTTAAAGCCTCTGTGGCTAGGTGAGGGCCCAGTCACAGCTTCACATGAAAGACCCTGGACAGAGAGACCATCCAGGCTTTGATCCCTAAGCCCTGTGCACTTCCCCTTCCAGGGCCTTCTCCCCACTCTCTTGCAGCCCTCAGAGGGCTCCCCAACACAGGTCACAGGGTCTTACAGCTACAGAGGGCCTTAGAGGTCACTTGGGTCACTTTAAATAGGTCAGGAAACTGAGGCCCTAGTAGGGAAATGACTTGGCCAAAGTCCCACAGTTTATAAGATGTACAGTAGGTAAACATTTTTCAGCACCCACTATGCCCATGGCATTATGCTGGGTGCTGTGGACACAGATGAAAAAGGCATGGGAAAATGATAAAAAAGGTAAGGAAGGTAACTCAAGCCCACAAGAAACGGATTCAGCAGACTGTGATGGATGCCGCCAGACCACAAGTCAGCTCAGCGCTGCTGCAGGTACTGTTAGGAAGAAGCATTTGCTACTGCACTGGCCGTTTGTGGAGGAGGTAGCCCAGGAGCGGGACAGCTGGAGGTGCAGCAGGCACAGAGGCATGGGGCACTGGGCCCGGGAGAGCAGGTGAGGAAAGGCTGGCCACCTGCTGCAATTCACCAGGAAAAGCCTGGCTTTGAGTCAGGCCCATGGAGGGGAGACTGAGGCCGACCACAAAGAGGATCAGAGAAATCCCAGATGAGGGTGGGACCGGGCTCCATGGGCAAGCAGGGTGCCCACCGAAGGGTTCTGAGTGGGGGGACAAGGGCAGAGGCACCCTCTGGGGAGGATGATGGACAACAGGCAGGAGAGAGGGCAGAGAAAGGGAGAGGGCAACTGCTATTTACCAAACGCCTTTCCCATGCCAGCACAAGGCGGGCACGTGTGGCCAGCACCTCACGTGATCTTCACCAACGAGGAACCTGAAGCTCTAGTCGCACTGTACCGTGCGGAGCTGGGACGGACCAGCTCACCCGACACGGAAGGGAACACGGCACTTGCTCTCCTCTGTGTGGCTGCTCCCCAGGGTAGGGGCAGGATGGATGGGGAGGGAATCCTCATCGTCCTGCCATCACTGGGGCCCGGCCCAAAGCGTACGGCAGTGACGCCCTCTGCCGCTGCCTCCTGCGTCACCCACCCCACGACAAGCAGTGCTTGGCCCAGCAAAGCGGCTGCTGTGGTAACCCAGGCAGTAGCTGCTCCAGGTTAAAAGTACACCAACGCCAGGAGGTGAATTCTCTGAAGTGGAAAGCCTTTCAGGCATTAAACATTTAATTTCTCTGTAAATCAATTAGAAAACCCAGGCCAGCTCTCCTTGCTCTCTATAAACTCTCAACAAATACTGATTGAGCTGTTTTATGTACCAGGTCCTTTGTTAGGTGTTGGGGACACAGCAGTGAAGAAAACAGACCTGGGTGGTATAAGTGAATCACTCTGCTGTACACCTAAAACTAATACAACGTTGTTAATAAACTATGCTCCCATATAAAATAAAAATTACAAAAAAAAAAAAGAAGAAAAGAAAAAGAAAACAGACCTGGGCCTGGCCCGCGTAGTCTGCTTCCAGGGCAATGACAGACAAATGAGCAAGGTTCTCCAGCAAGGACGGGGCCAGAGAAGGTACATGTTCAGTAGGGGCCCAAAGGAAACCTTGAGCCCAAGATGATGTAGGTGACATTCTCCCAAGCAGAGGAAAACTGCTGCCCCCGAACTTGTGGCAGGTTCCTCACAGCATTTATAGGTAACAGTGATGATGATGGTGACAGCGGCTGACATTAATGAAGGACTTAGCATGTGTCAGACACTGTTCTCAGTGCTTTACATGACTTTACCACTAATCCTCAAAAGAGCCCTTTGAGGCAAATCCTATTACTCTCCCTGTTACAGATAAGGAAACTGAGGCACAGGGAGGTTAAGTAACTTGCTCAAGGTCACACAGCAGAAAGCAGCAGAGCCCAGATTTGAAATGTGGGCAGTCCAACTCCAGAACCTGCAGCCCTATAACCATGGCTTCAGGCCAGGGGATGTGCTGTACTTAACAGCACCCCCAGGAGCCCAGTTGCACTAGGCAGCCTGAGTAGTTTTGATAACAAAGTCCTACCAGTTGGGGATGTTCTGGGCCAGTTGGGTCTTCCCTGCCTTGTCTTCTACCTTGGCTCCTGGGATCACATGGGGCTAGAAGTGCTTCTGGAGGACAGAAGTGGTTGCTGTTCCACCCCAGACTGCCCAGTCAGACCACCAGCACGCCTTAGGGCTGTATGTGCCCACATCCAAGTGAAGGTGGACTCCACGAGGAATCCAAAGATGGATCCAACAAGAAACCGGACCACAAAGGGCTCACAGGGCCAAGGGATGGAGGCAGGGACCTAAGTATCCAGAACATAAGGCAGAAAAGCCTGGAGTCAGACGATGGAGGGCATTCATTCCCTGCCGGGCAGGTGGGAAGACAGCATTTGAGCCTGGCAGTGGAGTGAGGGAGGGGCAGCCCAGGCAGGAGGTCTGATCTGGACAAAGGTCCAGATGTATGGAGAGACCAATGGGCAGGGCCCAGAGGGAGACTCTAGGCCAAGAAGGGTGGGGAAAGGCCTGGAAGAGCAGTCTGGAACACCTGGACTCGACTTTCATGACCAGAGCTGTGCTTTACAAAAGTTAAACTAGTTCACAAAGTGCAACTTTCCAGAATGATGTCAAACACACTGGCTGAATGAGGTGAGTTTATAGACATAGGCCCAAGGGTCAAGGCTGGAATAAATTCCAAGTAAAATAAGCATAGAAAATGAATATGTTGGGCCTTAGTCTGGTTTAATCTGATGTTCCGGACCCCTGCTGTTGTCACTGGGTCCAGGGCAGCTGGAGCAATTCTCAATCAGGCCATCCTTCAATTTACCCAATTTAGGACTACTTTAGTAGTCCAAAAGAGGCTTAAAAAAATGTTCAAATCTACAAAAACATATATATTTTAGTACTCCTGTGTTTACAAATACTATTCAATATGCAGCAATAACAGTACACAGTAAACATCGGTAGCACTATACAGGGAAATGCAAAATAACTATTGGGTGGCTTGTTTTCCGTTTTGAATAAAATTCCTATCTGCCTACAATGCAATCCCAGATAGCTTGTTTACGTTTTTCTCAGATCCTGAGTCCTGTTCACATGATCGTGGTATTGCCTTATTCTTTCCTAGGACTGGTGGTACAATACCATCCCCACTTGCAGGCCCTTTCAGATGCAGAGACCAGTGGCAAGGCCTCTACTGACCTGATTTACCATCTGGTGCTGCTGGACAGTTCTCTTCTCCTTAAATTCTTCTGATTCAATTTGAATTTCATACATTGCCCCACAGCCTCCTGAAATAAATGTGATTTGAAAGTGTTTCAATTATTAAGTTACAGCAGCCACAGTTCCTTATGTCCTTGAAGTAAGTACCACACAATCCAAAGAAGGTCTGAATGTTATCATTCTGTAGAAGGTTGCTAAGATTGTTAGACGATCACGGCTTACAATCTGACCATGTCCTCCTCCTGGCAGGCTGCCTCAATCCAAAACATGCTCTTCCTTTTGTAAGGCACTTGCACTGCCCAGAATTGTGCTTTTGGGGTAGGAAAGATAAGGCACAAAACATGTAAAGCCTAGGAAATGTAGGTTTTCCTACTATTTCCTTTTATTAAGCCAGCAAATGCCATGGAAGAAGGTGGGAGGGACTGAATTTCAGTGCTCCACCTCCCAAAGGACTAGCAATTGGTATTTTTTAAAATGCAAAAACACACTAAAATGTGATTCAAAAACCACGTGCAATACGATCCAAAATAAAAGGAACAAGGAAGCGTGAGAGACAGGGACACAGCATTGCAATAAACAGTGAAAACATGCTGGTCACGGAGCTGGGCTCTCCAGCACCCCTGCTCTACAAGCAGCATTAAGGGTTTCCCCCTGGGCTGTGGCAGGGAGGGGGTGGCTGTCTGGGGATGCTCTCAAGGCAGAGCTTGTGTGGACCCATCCACCCCCAACCGAGCTTTGTCTCCACATGGCTGGAAAGCCAGTGCTGATGACTGATGATAATAAAACGTGCTGCTCCAGCATAACACAAAGCGGCAAGAAAGAACTCAATAGGCTTTGTTAACCTTTTTTCATGGGTTCTAGGAGCCTAAGCTTTGGCTAAACCAAGGTTCCTAGCCTTGATCCCCTTTCTGCACTCTACCCAGGGCTGGGCAGAGTGAGACTGGAGGTCAAGTTCCAGCTCTCCCATAACTGGGCCTGAGGCAGGTACAGGACTGGTGACATCAAGACCTCAGCACTGGGACTTCCCTGGTGGCACAGTGGTTAAGAATCCGCCTGCCAATGCAGGGGACACGGGTTCGAGCCCTGGTCCGGGAAGGTCCCACATGCCGCAGAGCAACTAAGCCTGTGCTCCACAACTACTGAGCCTGCGCTCTAGAGCCCACAAGCCACAACTACTGAAGCCCACGTGCCTAGAGCCCATGCTCCGCAACAGGAGAAGCCACCACAATGAGAAGCCCGCCCACTGCAACGAAGAGTAGCCTGCGCTCGCCGCAACTAAAGAAAGCCCGCGCACAGCAATGAAGACCCAACGGGGCCAAAAATAAAATAAATTAAATAAAAAAAAAAAAAAAAAAAAAGACCTCAGCATTGCCCTGGGACCCCTGCAGAGGGCTCACCCAACCTGCCCATTCCAACAGATCTTTAGATTGGTTAATTTCCTATAGTGTCCAGAGTAAAACTACTTTCTAAACTTTCTCCCTATCCTTGTAAATGTTATGTTCCCAGAGAAGCCAGTGAGCCCTCGAGCAATGCAGAGTGACAAAGACTGGGTCTGGGTGTGGGAGATGCCACCCCTGGCCAGCTCTTCCACATGTGTGTCTAGATAAAGGCCTCATCTTCCCCGTCTGGTGTGGGCAGAAGTTGATATCCCAGCCTGCTCCTAACTCACAGTCAGCCTGAACTTTGAGGTGCCAGCGGCCATCTGAGAAAGGCAGGGCCTGTCTGGGGCTGGTCACTGGGCTCAGGACAGAGTCTGCCCTGGGTTCTGGCTCTGCTACCTATGCCCTGTGAAGGGCTAGGCAGGTTCTTAGACCTCTCTGGGCTTGTCTTCCTGGAGTCTGTTCTAGCTCTGGCATTCTAGGGTGTCAGAAGAATGTGGGGAAATTAAAGCCTGGCTCATCTCAAAGTCAAATTAAAGGCTGTGGACCAGAGCCCCAGGGTGACTGAGAGAGACCTAATCTGAGCTGCGCCAAGCTGGCAACCACAAGTCCTTGCAGTTCCCCACCAATGTCTCTGCATCCCCACCTCCACCCTTCCAGCGGGAGAGGCCAAGGTCTATGTGTCTAAAAGCCACATGTATTGAGAAGCCACTGATGGCGAGTTCCATTCAAGCCTCCTGCCCTCTATCCCTCCAGCGGGTAAAATCTTACCAAACTCTGTGGGAAAGATGAGAGAAAACCTTACCTGAAATGTCAGTGACTTTGATAGCTGTAGCTTGAGGAAATTTTTCTTTGAGAATTTGGGTCACTTTGAGCTCCCCCTCAGTCTGCGAGGCAAACATACGCTGGGCACAGTGGAGAAGAGGAAGCTGCCACAGAACAGAGGAGAGTCACTGTGCAGGCCCCCCCTGCCCTCCCCTGCAAGGCAGGGCCCTGAGCTAAGTCAGGGGGACTGCATGGTGTCTGATGTCCATTTAAGCTCTCCAGGATGCAGAATAAACTTTTCTTGAGGGGGGAGTGGAGTTGTAAATAACTCACTTTGACTCTAGAGATAACAAGGGCCCCAACTTAATTCAACAAGTGTTTAACTCCTCAGGATAGCGAGACACTAACATGATGACGGTTTAATAAGTGAGGCGCCTGGAGCACTAAGTCATATGCCGAGGTTGGATCCCTTAATAAGATGCAGAGTCAGGAGAGGCCGGGCAGCAGCCTGGCTCAGGCATGCCCTGCTTAGGCCAGCATGCCACTGACCATGTACCGATGGGGCCAAATGCCACCCACCCTTTAAGCCTGATTAACATTCTACATTCTCTCCAGTGGGATGTAACCCTGTGACCTACTGCTCAATAAGCCAGCTACCCTTTGCAATTCTTACTGGGAGAAGAAACAGAATTCTATTAAAGGACCTGAAGTCAGAACATTTTTAGATTATTTACTACTGACAGTAACACTCCCCCCTCCCCCAATGGCTACCCTAAGGACCCAGTGCTCCTGATGGGAATGTGTCTCAACCCTTATGGATGAAAGAGCACAAAACCATGTCAGCAGCCCCTTGGCTGGGCTGAGCACATGCTGAAAGGGGAGACTGAAAATAGAGCATGGCAGGCCTTCAATGTCAGGCCAAAGATTTTGGACTTTGTTAGACAGGCTTCTTGGTGCCAAAGTAACAGTGCCTTTTGAAGCAAGTCAGGAAAGATTCCCAGCTGACGGTATCATTACAAAGGGAGTAGTACCAGGCATCCCTAACTGGAGGAGGAAGGCGGGGGGAGCGCTGTTCATCAAGTGTGGTGCTGAAGGTAACATCCCTTCACCTCCTCAGTCCTGACCATCCTCAGGCCTTTTCTGACGGCCCAGAGCAGGGTCCTGGGTTATAGAATCTCAGAGCGCCTCCTTTAAAATGCCCTGTGCATTGACTCTTTCACCAACGGGTCTTAGAGGCCAAGACTGGGTCTGTCTTGTTACTGCAGTCTTCTAGAGCTGACCCAGGGCAGGCCCTCAGGAGGACTTGGGTTATGGATGAATGAGTAAATGAATGAATGAGCAGGGGAAGAACCACACGATTCAAGGCATATGTACTGGGCACCTGCAAAGAAGTCCTGATTCTAGCAGGCAACTGAAATGCAGGTCAGGAGAAAGATCTGGAGGGAGGCTGTCTGAGTGATGTATAGAGGGACAGAATCTTAAGTTGTGGGCCTGGGTAAGACTTGGGGGGGGGGGCAGGGGAGAAAGGGACCTCCTCTGAAGACAGTGCCCTGGGAGGCAAAGGCAGAGGGTAGCCAGGTGGCACGCAGAAGCGGCAATCACTAAGGAGGTGGTTAGCACTGCTGACTCCTTGGAAGAAGCCTTTTCCTCATCTCAGCTGATCTGCAGGCAGCGGCCTTTAAACCAGTGATCTACTGACAAAATCCCCGGAAAGCCGACTGTCCACTCTGAAAGTCACCAGCAGAAGTGCCCTTCATGCTTGGGGGAGGCAGGTCCAAGAGAAGGAGGAATGTGAGAGGAAAGCGAAAGAAGTGGATGAAGTGAGGAGAGAATGAATCAGAAACGGCGGAGAGAAAATTAGCAGGGCGCGTGGTGAGTGCCCTCTGCTGGCTTCCTACCCCGGGAGTATGGGATTTGGGGAGGGTCAAGGTCACAGAAGCCAGGCGGACTTTCCGGAGCCCTGACCCAGCCAACAGTCCCCGGCACGCACGCCGCGACTCCGGGCTATGAGTCCCATGTCTTCGGCTCAGTAAATCAACATTGCTTTTTCCGTGCCCGCTGTATTATGACTATCTATTCCCCTCGGCCTCAAGCCCCACTCCGTTCGGGAGCTTCCCCAGCACGCGCCGGGCCTGACACTTCTCCCAGTGCCCGTAGCCGGGCCCACTAAATGAACGAACCAACGAGTGAGTGAATAAGAGAAACGAAGGGCAGGCCCTGGGCCCAGCGCGCCTCCCTCGGTGGACCAGTTCCGCGGCCGCGGCCGGCCCCGCGGTCCCAGCGCAGCTCCCGCCCAGGGGAGAGCAGCCCAGTCCCCGCCCGCGCTCACCCGACGGGTTCCGCGAAGCAGAGGCGCTGCCGCGGCCGGGCTCCACGCCGCCATGCCCGGCCGACGCAGCCCGCCGTCTGAGGTCGCCTTGTCGCCCAAAAGACGCGGAGCCTGGGTCCAGGGCCGCCGCCGCCACGGGCTAGGCCGCCCCCTGCCGTCCGGAGGCCGCGAGCCGCCCACGCACGCCCCGCCCACGCCGCCCCCCCCCCCCCCTCCACGCCCAGGGCCCTGCCTTCTGCCCTGGCTCTGGTCCGGCTTCCCCTGCCTCCCAAGGCTCTCCCCCAGCGGGTCCTTCCTCCTCTGCCTAGAAGCCGGTGCTAGGTGCTCGGTCCTGCAGGACTTTCCCTCGTCCCAAGGACCCTGGGGCACTAGGTGGAACGCCTCCATTCCAACTCCCCACCCGAAAACTTGCTGCTAAACTGAGGAGCTTGGGTTTCTCCCTCCAGGAGGGAACCACGAGAGGATTTTAAGCAGGGGAGTCGTTTTCAGATTCGTGTTTTAGAAAGATCACTCGCTCCTGCAAGGAGCGGGGACAGAAGGAGGCTGAAATTGGAGACGAGGACAGAAGTCCCAAGGCTATTGCAATGGTTCAAGTGAGACTTGAGGCCCGAACTAGAGCAGCAGCAGAAGCAAGCAGCAGCAGCAGGGATGCGAGGACTGGACTGAGACACCTGGGAGGTGAATGGACTGGAGTGACCCGATTGGCGGATGAGGGTGTGAAGGCAGCGGGGAGGACCCTCAGGGCTCCGGCTTGGACAATGAAATGAGTAGAGGAGAACTAGGTTTGGGGTGAAGGGGGTCGACTAACTCAGTTTTGGATTCGTCTGAGTCTAAGGTGCCTGCAGGACACGGCCCAGCAGAGATGCTGCTGGAAACACAGACCTTGGATTCTTCACAATGCAGTGGAAACTGACACCATCAGGGACCGGTATTGATAGGGACTGAGTAAAGGAACAAAGTAGGTGATTAAACAGTTAATTCCACTGAGGAATCATAAGTAAAGAAAAAAGTATAGAAGACCCCTGTAAGTTAACGATCACCCAAGAAAGTAGGTTTGCTTAATCGCAAAACCAAGCAGGCTTGCCTAGCAACAAAACCATGCAACAGAAGCATGAGACATGCCCCCAAACAATAAAACAATGGTGTAATGAGACCCACATCCTACCCAGTAAGTTCAGGAAGTTGATGATGCCTAAGACATACTTCTCTTCACGCACTGAAAACAGTAATATAAGGAAAAGGTGACATTATACTGAAACCTGAGATGATTTATCACATTTTAGTATATGTTACTGCCTTTTTTTTTTTGCGGTACGCGGGCCTCTCACTGTTGTGGCCTCTCCCGTTGCGGAGCACAGGCTCCGGATGCACAGGCTCAGTGGCCACAGCTCACAGGCCCAGCTGCTCCCCAGCATGTGGGATCTTCCCGGACCGGGGCACGAACCTGTGTCCCCTGCATCGGCAGGCGGACTCTCAACCACTGCGCCACCAGGGAAGCCCTGTTACTGCCTTTTTGCTCATTTCCATTGTGCCACGGCAGTCCCAGTTTGACCATGTAGGGACAAGAAAACTCCCCCGCCTGACATGGAGGAGGAACTGATGACGGAAGCTTGACATCTACTGAAGAATGAGGAAGGTGGTGGTCTTCTCCCCCTCCCCACTTCTCCTTTGATCACAGAACTGTAGCCCACTAAGCTCTCGGGGCAGCACCCTTCTTGCCGGCTGCTTGTAACCTCACAAGAATCCTATTCTAATAAATCACTTATCTATCACTTTGCCTCTTGCTGCATTCTTTCTGTGCTGAGCCATAAAGAACCAGAGCTCCTTGGAGCCCCGAGACACATTTCTGCGGTTTCAGTATGATTATCAGCAAATCTGCCCCACTGCTGGAATGCTTCAGAAAGATACCAAAGCCAAAATTCAGCCAAGCCCTTTCTCTAGTAGGATATTTGCAGCATGTGGTCTGGTATACACTGAAGGATGTACCAGCCTTTTCGTATTGCATTCTGGCTTATACAATCAACATGTTCGGTGTTGCACTTGGATGGGTTGTGCAAGCAGATAGGGTAGGAGGTCCCCGGAGAAAGAGAATCAGGCATGGCTTTCTTGACATGAGCCATTTCTGGCCTAAGTCATTTTGTGATCAAAGCCTGGCCACAGCACTTGCCCTTGAATAGGTCTCAGTAATTAATGATCTTAAGGAAATAAAAGAATGCAGGAACAAACGACTGTAACCCAGCAATAGTAGTAACAATCGCAAAGATAATAAATCACTTATAAAGACTCCCAGTTCTGTTTCAACGGTAAAGATTAGCCTGGCACACTCTTGGGTTGTTTTGCAGAATTCAAACACCATCCCCACCCGCCTTGAGAGCTCAGCCACCAGATCAACTGGAAGCTAAGAAATTATGTTGATCTTTCCTGACCCTTGTGACTTCAACTAAAACTTTGACTCTGTCAACCTGTGCCCCAATTCTAGACTGAATTCTCCTCTGCTTAAGCCCCTTCATGAATATGCATGTACCCTTAGCTTAAAACTTCTCCAGTTTTGCTCTTGGGGAGATACTGCTTTGGGAAAGATTCCCAGTGTTATTACTTGCTGCAATAAATCCTCCCTTCTCCTCTTCTGACTTGGTTGTGTCATTTGGCTTGACACCCACCAAGAGGCAAACCCAGGTGTGGGGTGACAGTTGGACGTGAGACAGGAGACATTTACAGACAGCCTTCTGTTTGCACTTCCAGATAGAAGTAACAAAAGGAACAGGGTAAATAGCTGGACTTTGCCTCCAGTGGACACTTTAAGATAACAGTAATGGCAGGGGCAGAGAGGAGCTGAGCCCTGACCACATAAGAGACAAAGAGACCACATATTTCTCATTCTTGATGTCAAGGAGACCTTCCCGACTACACATAGTAGATGATGTCAACCTACCCATAGGCCTCTTCACTAGAAGCCATCTTGGCTAAGAGATGCACGCACACAGGGAGGACCCTGAGATAAACCAAATACGGACTCAGAGCCAGGCAATGCTAGATGATTGGCCAGAGGAATCACTTAATGCCCCATATTAAGTGATTCAAACTACCACGAGGGCATGACTCTGAGTCCGCCTGTGTGTGTCTATTCACACATACTACTTTTCCTCCTAATAAACACTTCATTTGTTTCACTACTTTCCATCTCCTTGTGGAAATTCATTTCTAAAAACCGACAGGCCAGGGCCTTGTCACTGGCCACTGTCTCTGGTGGTCTAGTGGCTAGGATTCAGCACTCTCACTGCCATGGCCTGACTTCAATCTCTGGCCAGGGAACCGAAATCTTGCTTCAAGCTGCTGCAGGCCAAGGCCACCTGATATCAGATGGACCTACAGTTGTTGTTTAAAGTGATCAGCTAAAAGTATGCTCATTCATTCTAGTATTAGTTGAATGACTCCTTTTATTTTTATTTTTTTTTTTGGCGGTACACGGGCCTCTCACTGCCGTGGCCTCTCCCGCTGCGGAGCACAGGCTCTGGACGCGCAGGCCCAGCGGCCATGGCTCACGGGCCCAGCCGCTCCATGGAACGCGGGATCCTCCCAGACCGGGGCACGAACCCATGTCCCCCGCATCGGCAGGCAGACTCTCAACCACTGCGCCACAAGGGAAGCCCCTACCCATCTTTTGAGTCAGTCCAAGCCTTGTCTTCTCCAGGGAGCCACCTCTGACTGCCCCGCAGTAAACTAAACCATAACTTCTGCATAACTTTTACTACACAAAATAGCCCTTTAGAACTATCAATTTATGTATATGTCTGTTTTTCGCACTGGTCCATAAACTCCATGACAGGATCTTGCTTTAGTAACCTATGTCAAAGGCCCAGCATGGCATGGGACAAAAAGGGTATGCACTGACTGACAGTGGTTTAACAATTCTAGCTCCACAGTATGAATCTGAACCTTTTTAGAAAAGGATTTTCAGAACAATCTCACGATCTTGGGCTTCCAAATTAGTTCCAACATAACTTCACATAATTTTTTATAATAGAAGCAAATCAAAGGCCAGTTTTAGGACTTGGATGAAAAATGCAAAAGAAGAGGATTGGCAGCATAAAAAATAGAGTGAGGGACTTCCCTGGTGGTGCCGTGGCCAATGCAGGGGACACAGGTTTGAGCCCTGGTACGGGAAGATCCCACATGCCGCAGAGCAACTAAGCCCATGTACCACAACTACTGAGCCCATGTGCCATAACTACTGAAACCCGCACGCCGAGAGCCCGCGCTCCGCCACAAGAGAAGCCACTGCAATTAGAAGCCCACACACTGCAACGAAGAGTAGCCCCTGCTCACCGCAACTAAAGCCCGCATGCAGCAACGAAGACCCAATGCAGCCAAGAATAAATAGATTTATTTTTTTAAAAAAGGCCAGTTTTACTTTATGATTAGAAGCATAATGCCTTTAGTCTCTAGAAATGGGTCTATCCCTTCTGCATTTACTCTTTTTGCCCTGAACTTGAGACTCTCTCCTCTTCACTTGTATCAGTCCATGATCACTCCCAGCTTTCATACTTATATCTGAGCTAACTGCAGAAAATTCCTTAAGTAGGATCTATTTGGATATATCTTTTTTTTTTTTTTTTTTACCTCATTGGGATGATTTTTAAATTGCAGTCATTTTATTTTACAGAGTCTCCTAGCACTTTTTTTTTTTTTTTTAGTCCTAGCACTCTTGAGTACACAGAACTTTTACAAATGCAAGCCAGAGAAGGAGACCCACCTCACTATGTATTCAAAGTCTGAGCTTTTGTGACATAGTCTAAAAAACACAGAAAAATTCCTAACATACCTCTCAACTGTCACCCCTTCAACAGATTGCTGTAAGGATTAAATCAGATAAACCTGCTAAAAGTCTCCCCTAAAACAGGTAGGTTCCTCTAAGGAAGTGATATTCAAAATGCCGGTCAGCCACAAGACAAAGAGTTTGGCCAGAATCTGAATCAATAATCTACTTCCTTCAGTTAGCAAATCTGCTAGAAAAAAATGTCAGCTGAGCTAAACAGTATACTCACATTTCACTATAATGTAAGTATACTTACATTATAGTGAAAACTCCTCATCTTTTCACAGAACAGGAGCAAAAAGTTCACAGAACAGCAGCCTGTCCAAGCTTTTGGACCATCCAGGATTGTTCAACAATTTGCTATGAACTCTGAACCCCAAGTAAAATCCAGAAACTTTTTCCTAGCCCCTCTTGCAGCCAGAAGAGAGCTATGTGACCTAGGATCTGCCAATGAGAGTCACCCATTTAAGCTTTTGATTAGGAAGAGACACGAAAGGAAGGAGGTGCTAGGTAAAATCCTTTATTCTGGTCAAGGCAGATGCATCTAGCTTTGGGGAGGAGGTAAGGCTCACTGACATCTAGTGGTCAGCAACAACAATGCAGGCTACAGTGTCCAAAACTACCTCAACAGCACTGTGGTATTTGCTAAAGAAGGCTCAAAGCGTGGTTTGGACACTGTTTCTGGCTGTGCAGCTTCAAAGCCAGACTCTGGCTCTCCCAAATATTATTCGAGTTCTTCTACTCATTTATAAAGTTTAAAATAGCTTTCAAACTTAGCCATTAGACACCTTCACAAACTTAACACTTTTGCAACAGATTTTAAGTTTACTGAAATATAACCATCAAAAAAAAAAGAAAGTCCAATTTTTGATTACTAGCTTACCCATACCTTTATACAAAATGAGTGTTAACCCATATTATTTAGCCACATTCGTTAAGTTTTCATTAACTCTACTCAAAAAAGGTCGAAACAATTCTAGCAATGATATTTTGAATGGACCTAAAATTAGGTATCTGTCATTTGAACCTCTAAAAATAACTAATATTTCTCCTATAATAATGAAAAATGTGTTTGATGTGGGGAGGGGTGTCTTATGGATAAGCCGAGTACTAAATTTCAAGGTCAGAAAATTAGTAAGTCTAGTCTTTCCTCTTCCCTTTTCTCAATCTCACAACCAGGAATGTACAAAAAAGGTCAAGAGCTTGGTTAGCATGGTAAGAAGGAGACAACTTATTTTTTGTCTGGGATAGGTTTTAGCCACTGCATCCAGAGGCACAGTCTGTTCCTTGGGGATGGGCCTGCTATTACAAGATGTTTAGTTCATTTAGGAACTTCCCTTTCTTCTAAGAGTTAAGAAAACATTTTCGCTACTAAATGATAAGCAAAGGTAACCTTCCACAGAACCTGCAAAAATCTCAAGTTTCACATTTAAATAGAAACAAGTGTGTTGAGACATACTTTCATCATACTTCCTTTCTTTCAATATATTTTATTCTGATGAAGTTACAAAAGTAGATACAAAATATTTTTTTAAAAGTACAGTTAACTGACTTAGAAAAATAGATAAAGCCCCTAAAGGTTTAAAAATACAAAATAAATTTTCATGTAAAGAACATTTAAAAATATTTTAGATGATAACCAAGACTAACTTAAACTATTTTAAATGTAGACCAAACATAGAATGTTGTTCTATAATAAATCTATAGCACACTGGTAATCCATTTGGATTTACAGAATACTCGTTTGGAAAAGAACCTGATAATGAGAGAAAACCCAAGTGAATTTCAATGCAGTTGCTTCAGTAAAATTACTGCTATCACAGGTAATATCAATAGCATCCCCCAAAGCCCTTTTACAGTCTGAAATATCAAAATCTAATGCAAAACAAAGGAACACTGAGGAACTACTTATTTTCCCTCTTTGCCAGAATTGTACAATAGTAAAAAACCAAATCCAGTTACTGAGCTGATATTAGGAGGAAATAATGTCCCTGTTGAAGCTGCTTTAGTTTGGTGTACCAGCTGGTATTTTCAGGCCAGAATTCTAGACAGGAGAGACAGCCTCATACAACCAGGCAAGGGTAACAACAGCACCATGACTGGAGGTGCTTAGAAACAATTTCTAGGACTTATACTCTTCAGTAATGATTTATTTATGCTTATAAGGTGATGATGTTATGTTTAGAAGCTTCTCCACTTCTAATGTGACCTCACTGCTCAGAGAGAAGGCCAAGAGTATAATCAAGAAACCTCAACAATATTTGAAAAATTAAAATCACCACCAGAATTGTTCCTCTTGCATTACTAGAAAAACCTTCCTCTTGCTGTTATCAATGTAATGATGAATACAGATGTGCATTTCTCAAGCAGCTATATGAGCTAGGGACCTACAAGTCTAAGATGAAAGGAAATACTTTGTTAGCTGGCAGCGCACTAAAAATCACTTTATTCACAGTTTGGAGAATAAAGGATACATTTGGCTGTCAATACAAAAACTGTAGTACAAGGAAGTTGCACTATTTAAACAAAAACCTGCACTAAAATCATGGGTTGGACAGTACTTGCTAAATTATGCAGTTAATCCTATGGTGCTTTAATTTCCAGGCCTTTAAAAAAAACTTTCCAGGCCAGAAGTTTTTTTTAAAGGCCTGGAAATTAAAGCACCATAGGATTAACTGCATAATTTAGCAAGTACTGTCCAACCCATGATTTTAGTCAGGTGTGAAGGGCAGTGATCAGACACTGAGAGATGACTTCTGATTACGAGGAGCCAGGGGAGTGAGTGTTACTCAGGGAGATAAATCAAGATTGAGAGGAGTCAAAGAGAGACTGATTTCTTCCAACTTTAATCAAAGGTTGGCCCTCCAGCCAAGTCAGAAAGGTGTCATCCTCTCCCTATTCTCTCCCCTTCCTCCAACTCTCCTGTTCTCAACTCCCTGGCCTTGTATGTAAACAAATAATGTTAACACCAATGTTTAGATGCATTGTTGGTTAAGCCAGATTAGCTTGGGAACCTAGTAATGCTTTTATTTTTTTTTAAAAAAAAGGACATTCTGAATTACCTGAATTCCCAAATTACCAACAAATTTTAAAATTTATGTCCCGTTATTAAGCTGCGTCTACTACTGTCCTAAATGTGGCCATCTTTAGTTAGTTTTAGGGCTGAGTCATGAAGAGAGGGAGGATTTCTACCACTGAAAATAAATGGAGAAAAGTGAGAACCCTTTTGTTTGATGATATGTGAAATATTAGAAATGATGAAAGTACAATCCTAGGTGAGAAATATTTCATTCCTTGCATACTTAAAGCCAACAATGTTCAAAGTCAAGAGTCAGTAACATTCTAGGTGGCATGTAAAAACCGTCTTTCTTGTTTGGAAATGATCAACATAAACATACAGAATGCGTGACAGGGACTTTGGATATTCTTAAAACATGGATTATGGAATGTTTCATAGAGGGCTTTTCTCTTTTTTTTCATAAGGGATTTTTCTACTCTTTATTTCCCAAAACAACGATATACGGTTTCAGCCTAAATCAGATAAAATGTTTTGTTTCCTTTAAAATTCTACATATATTTAAGAATTTATTGAAACTGGATTATTACAAAAATGGAGTTTCTAAGCAATTCTTTTCTTTACATTCTAGTGGAATAATAAAAATAAAACCCTATCAAATTTAACCTTAACCAAAGGTATCAAGATGGAAGATGGTGAGTACTTTGCAAAAAAAAAATCATAGCTCTGAAACGAAGAACATTGATGAAATTAAAGTGTTGCCAGTCTGGCAAGTCTTTAGTAATATGTGTGCCTCATTACATTTTAAACAGTCTAAATCTTAGAAACCTAAAGAAAATTAGACCTTTTCTTCGCTAAAGATTCTTTTTATCCCAATAGAAACAGAATAATTTCAAGTTTTAATACAGAAACAAAACAGAATAAAATCCCAATCCATCCTTTGACTATTAACAGATGAAGTTTTCTTTTTTTTTTTTTAACTTATCCCATTTTGTCTCCTTTAAACATATTACCCCCCTTCGCCCAACACACACACACATTAAAGAACAGGCAGCACATCAAATTTTTAGCTGGGTTATAAAATGTGTACACCTTCAAGGTTTTTTATTGTGGTTTTCCTTACGTTTTATCCTTATCGGGATAAGGTTCGTGCATTTCTACACTACACTTAACTAAGTCTCAAGTCACAATAAAAACGTATAAAAGTAGTTTCTTTTTAAAGGAAAACTCAAAATAAAATAGTCAAGTACTCTGAGTACTTTCTTCCATTCTCCTATCCAAATTTTAAGGCCTCTGAAACAAACATGAATGAAAATAATGGTTTATGAGACCCAAATTTGTCATAATTTTTTGGAAGTTTTTCTTTCCTCAGCCAAAACCTACATATTAAAATTAATCTGAATGAAGCATTTCAAAATAAAAATCTGCAAGATGATCCTTAGATGCCTTAAAAAAATTATTTGATACACACACACTAAAAATTTAGATAGGTTTATGTGAATAAAATCCCAAATAAAGATTAAAAAATAAAGTCCTTTTAGAAATAACTTTGGTTACTCCCATACCACATGTCATATGATGATTTAAACTGCAATCATGGATTTTGAAAAAATATACATATATATAATCTTACCTATAAAAACACTAGCATACAAACTTCAAACTACAAGGTTATCCAAAGTGACACAAATGTTCTAAATCTTAAGGAAATTTTAGAACACCTCTTCTATTTGTAAAATAAAAGCAGAATAAAACTGATCTGTGATTGCATTATTAGGAAATTTGTTCTGGAAACCTGTTAATAAATTATTGGAAATTCTTAATATCCATCATGCTGTCACCTGAAACAGAGTCGATCATCTTCTTCAGTAAAAGAGTAAGTAAACTAATAAACCAGGTTAGTCCTCACATTCTACAACCAACTATGGCTCTATGGCAGTAACAGCAGTGGTCACACAGTGCCTCAGATTCAGCTGTGTCCTGAATTTCTCACTCTGAAGGTATTAGGCCAACCTACCTTTGGGACAATTTTATCAGTAGACACAGACAACAGGTGTCTTTTTATCTTGTTTTCTTAAAGTTTGTATCACTAGTCTATAACAGAAAGCAACAAGATAGCTCTAGCAGTAGATGAAGCAAGAGGGTAACTGTTCTAGAAGAAAAATTTATCTGTCTTTCGATCCAAGCTTCTCAATTAATTCCTGAAGAGGTGCCAACTCACGCCTATCAATCAGATTAAACTCCTAAAATAAAGAAGAAAAATAAAATTTAAAAACAGATCTAAAATTAAAACTCTATAAATGTCATTGAGAAGGGCTTCCCAACCCTAGCTTTCTGAAATCCAAAAGAATGATGAAATAATCTCTATGAACATTTTAAAATGGGGTCATTTTTACTCCGTTTTAAAATACAGGGGACTTAATAAATAAGCAACCGTACATATTAGCATGATCCTGTGTAAAATCAAAATTGTATAATGTTTGCATTTACACAGAAATTATCTGAAAACTATACACTGAATCATTGATAGTGGCCTCATCTGGGGCAGCAGACCTTTTACTTTCGTATATCTATATCTACACTCTATCTATGCCATGCAATAATCTCAGAAGGAAAACAAAGAAGAGAGCACAGTACATTCTCCTTTGTGTGGTACATAGAATTGTGACATACAATATCTACTATAAAACTACCTGCTTTCCCTCCAAAATATCTAGAGAGACATATTTATATTTTACATATAGAATTATATATCTCGAAAGTTAGGCTAACGAGTCCCTATTCTTTGATATCTTTTTCAAACAGTGAGAATTATTTTGACTTTAAAAAGTTCTAATTCCAACTAAGGGCCCATAAGGAAATAGGCCACACCTCTGAAGAGGGTGATTCTTTTTGAAGTTTCTAGCTGCTGGCTTTGTAAGATTTGGCCTGAAGTGGACTTCTGGAAACTTAACCCAAGATAGTAGCTAATGAGTTCTTCCAAAAGTTTCTCTTTTAGGCGTAGACATCTCATGAAACAACCCAACCATAGATGTTTTCCCATGGCACCCCTTTACCCAGCAGTGGCGATGGAACAGGAGGGTATGGACAAGCTTTCTTGAGTGTTTGGTGCTTCTTGTCATATCTTAACCAGAGACCTGGGGCAGGTCTCTCCAGAGGCAAAAGGTCCAAAATGGGGGTAATGGTTTCTATGCTGCTATGCACATCAAAGAAATAAACATGGAAAAGGGAACAAAACACGAGAACCCTGCATGCTTAGCTCTACATCCATAAATAAGACTCTAAAAATTACTCTATATAAACTACTAATCCGGATATGTCCAGGTCAAAGGACACAAAAGTCAACGTGGTTCAACTTACCTGAACAAAGAAAATAAAGTGCTTAAAGGAGGTGTTGAGGTGGGCCTCCTCCTGCAGCTGCATCACAGAATCAAAGTGCTGGTGATAAATATGGGCATAAACCCTGAACAGACGCTTTAGAATGGTCTTTGCCACAGACATAAAGTTTTTAGGAAATGGGACACCTGTAATATAGGTATGTATCAATCAGTCTTTTATCAATTCAAGAAAAATAGCAGAAAAGTTTAGATGCTGAAATGAGCAACTCCAATACACAAATTCACAAATACAAGCCTATTTCCATTTTTTTTTTAAAAGGCAAGGGAACCCCCCCAAACCTAAGTACATGAGGTATCCTCACATACCACACTTTTCCTGACTGCCTTAGAATAGTAGACACAGGTATCAAGTTATGCAAGATGATGAGGAATCAAAAACAATTTTAGTTGTTTAATACAGGAGAGTTTCTTCCTAAAATTAAATGCAACAAGTTTTTTTTTTTTTTTGGCTGCACGTCATGGCATGTTGGGATCTTAGTTCCCCAACCAGGGATTGAACCCACGCCCCCTGCACTGGAAGCATGGAGTCTTAACCACTGGACCACAAGGGAACTCCTGGAGAATAAGTATTTTTGACCATAAATAGAAAATTTTTACTTTTTGCAATTTTTAACTCTAAAAAAATTTTTTTACACAAACACATACACACTCAACCAGGACTGGAAACTCTCCCGAGCAAAAAAAAAAAAGAAAGGCACACTTTGAGTCATTATTATCTACTGTCTACAAATAAAAAGTATTTCCTCGGGGCTTCCCTGGTGGCGCAGTGGTTTAGAGTCCGCCTGCTGATGCAGGGGACACGGGTTCGTGCCCCGGTCCAGGAAGATCCCACATGCCGCGGAGCGGCTGGGCCCGTGAGCCATGGCCGCAGAGCCTGCGCGTCTGGAGGCCGTGCTCCGCAACGGGAGAGGCCACGACAGTGAGAGGCCCGCGTACCGCAAAAAAAAAAGTATTTCCTCTTCTGAAGTACTCTGAAAAGCCAGTTTTCCTTCTTAAACTAGGAGTCCCCAACTCTTTATTTAATTTTTTAAAGTGCTATTTTCATTTTCCTATAGTCTAAGAAGGGGAATAATACTTTCTGTAAAGGGGAGGAATGGCACCTCCTTATTTTTCCTTAGAAAAGAACTGGGAGAGGACTTAGTCATCTCTCTCCAAGCACTGCAGGTGGGGATGTGACTGGTTGCATTCCTGAGAATTTTGGTTGACAAGACCAATGTTTCTTAGAAAACAGGGACAGGAGAAAGACAATACAACTGGCACTGTGTATAGCTAACAAATACATAAGAAGGCATCTGCTTCCAATATAACCTAGATTAGTTGGCCTTAAAGGTCTATTCCACTACACTACTCTTGAACATATTCTTTTCTCTAATCTTTCAGAAAACAAAGGCTGTCACTTTCTCCTTCCCTGCATTTTGTATTCTTTATTTCTCAACCAGTCCTTAATAGCTTGAAATTTAGTAGAGTTTGCTCTTGTTAGCTGATGTGTGTGTGTGTGTGTGTGTGTGTGTCCCCACCCCCCACCCTTAGTCTTGGTAACAACTTGCCTTTTCACACATTATTCTGGGGCTTATGGACATGTTTTTTCTGGACTTGGTCTTATATTCATGTACTGAAAAGATGGATTTAAGTCAAATCCTTTTTCTCTCAGAATTCGCAAATGGGCCCCATGCTATTAAAAAGAACATTAAGAATTTTAAAAAAAGAATTAAAAAAAACCAAAGGAAAAAAAACATTAATAAGTTGGATATTTGTTTAAAAATGAATAATAGACAGTTTTGTCTAATAAGAATAAATAATTAGCATAAGTAAGCTCTGGATAATAGCCTAATGAAGGGGGAAAGAATTCCAGAACATTAGGATAAAATACTGAAGAATTGGGAAGCCGAGGAAAGAGAATAATGACAAAAGTATTCTTTACCTCCATAAGAGGGAGACTTTAATAAAGAAATACAAGTGATTTGTTTTAATCTAAGCAGCACTTTCCAAGCTGAATTTAACATTCAGGCACACCCAATACACAATAAAGGATCTATGAGAAAGGAAACAGAAGGTTTTATAGAACGGAAAAGTTGACCAAAAACAAACAGACCAAACACAACAACATGATATAAATTTTTCTCCTGAAAGAGCCTCTGATTAGACTTCAAAAAGGAATCTGCTATGTTCTGAATGTTTGTGTCTCCCTCAAAATCATGTTGAAATTCTAACCCCCTAGATGATGGTACTAAGAGGTGGGGCCTTTGGGGGTGATTAGGTCATAGGGCATCTGCCCTCATGAATAGGATTAGTGCCCTTATAAGAAAAAACTCGACAAAGATGATTTCCCTCTCTGCCATGTGTGGATACAACAAAAACACTGCTTTTTGCTATCTGTAAACCAGGAAGAGGACCTATGACAGAACCTGACCATGCTGGCTCCTGATCTTGGACTTGCAGACTTCAGAACTGTGAGAAATACATCTCTATTGCTTATAAGCCCTCCAGTCTCCAGTATTTTTTGTTATAACAGCCTGAACAGACAAGACAGAATCCAACAATATGTTGTTCATAAGATATCCTTATACTGAAAGTGACAAGGACCAATCACATCCATGAATACCAATGCCAAAATCTTAATCAAAATAGCAGAAATAAAAAAAATACCCTTGCAGCAGAACATTAAAAAAAAATGGAGAAAACCTTATGATCAACAACAGATACTAGAAGAGTATCTGATAAAACCCTATAACCAAATTGATTTTTAAAAATTCACATACCTCTAACCAAAAGCAAGATTCCTACGTAATGCTGAAATACTAGAAGCACTCACATAAAAGTAAACAAGAAAAGGATGTTTGCCATCATCACCATTAATCAGTACTGCTCTGGAAGTACTAGTTATTGCAATGAGATAAGAGTTACACAAGTAGTATATTTATCAGAAAAGAAGAGGTGAAATTAATATTATCTTAGTATGATGTAACTATATACTTTAAAAACTCAAGAAAACCAATCCAGGGCTTCCCTGGTGGTGCAGGGGTTGAGAGTCCGCCTGCCGATGCAGGGGACGTGGGTTTGTGCCCCGGTCCGGGAAGATCCCACATGCCACGGAGCGGCTGGGCCTGTGAGCCATGGCCACTGAGCCTGCGCGTCCGGAGCCTGTGCTCCCCAACGGGAGAGGCCACAACAGTGAGAGGCCCGCGTAACGCAAAAAAAAAAAAAGAAAACCAATCCAAAAGAAACAATCAGAATAGTTTTCCTATATACTAAACAATAACCAGTTAGAAACCAGATTATCAATAAAAACATTAAGTGCCTAGGAATAAACTTAAGAAACCTGAAGGACTAGCATAAAGTAAATTACAGAATCTTACACGAGGAAATAAATAATTAAAAGACATGAATAAATGAATATGAATTGTTCTTGGATAGGAAGACTCAGTATTGTCAAGAGAACGAGAATCCCTACATTAATCTACAAATTGAATGAAATCATAATAAAAAACCTCAGTTTTTTTTTTTTTTGCCTTGCAAAATGTTTCTAAATTCTTTGGAAGAACAAATTTTCCAGAATAGCTGTAAGTATTCTGAAAAAGAAGAGCAAGGAAGAGAGACTAGCCCTACAAAATGTTCAAAGATACATAGCCATGGTAATTAAAACAGTGTGGAATTTCTAAAACAAAGATAAAGAGATTAAAAGACTCCAAGATATATGTCAATTTGGTGTACACATATGATAATGAGGGGATAAAAGACACATGTATTCGATAAATGGTACTGGACAAACTAGCATTTATAGTTGGAAAAAAGTAAAGGGAGCATTGAGAAAAAATTCCTGACAGAACAAAGATTAAAATAAAATGTAAAAACAAAACCACAAAAGTACTAAATAAAGCATGGACAAATATTTTATAATCTGTAAGTAGGAAAATCCCTTCTAATCATTGTATTAAAATCCAGACATCATAAAGGGAAAGATTAATAGGTCAAAATAAGAACATTATACATAGAAAAAAAACCTCATAAACAAGACAATACGGCAACCCAGGGAAAAAATACACACAACGTGCATGACAAAGAGCTAATAACCTTAACATAAAGAAATAGAAAAAGGATATAAACAGAAAACACACAAGGATCAATAAACCAAAAAATGCTCACTGTTATTGATATTTTTTAGAATGTACATTATACTAGAAATTTATTTACCCATATTAGAAAAGATGAAAAACTGAGTAACAAGTAGTACTGATGAAGAAACACAGGCAGACACAAACATGGCTGGAAGGAGTACACATTCACAAACTTTTTGGAGAGGAATTTGGCAGTCTTTATTACATTTTTTTATAGTAATAGAGCATTAAAAAGACAATAACACATTTATCTTTTAAAAAGAAAATTAGTTCTACAACATTAACTCACCAATTTTAGAAGGAAAAAGAGTTTCATCATCAAGTTGATCCTGAACCCAAGTCATCAAATAGTCAATGTATTTTGGTGCAGAACATTTGATTGGCTTTTTAATATTAGTACCATCTGCCCAATGATATTCATATCTGGAGAGAAAAAAGTTTTAGTGATAAAGTGTTCAAAAACATGTTGCAACTTGTAATCAAAGTAGGTTCACAGTTTGTCAACAGAAGTTATATATATAGTACTATAGTATAGTATAGTATATATTTTTAGTAAATTACCTAAAGTTCTACTGAAGATTACTTGAGAGTTCCCTGTAGAAGTACAGTTGACCCTTGAACAATGTGGGTTTGAACCACACAAGGTCCACTTACAAACAGATATTTTTCAATAGTAAATACTACAAGATCCACGGTTGGTTGAATCTGTAGATGCAGAGGAACCATCGATACGGAGGGCCGACCATAGTCACACTGTATTCTGAAATGTGATGGTAATAAATGGAAAAGAAAAGGAAGCCAGTGTGGCAGCTGGCTGTGCCAGAATCTGTTTTACAACACAGCCCTGAGAAAGACAAAGGAACTGCATTCCTGTCTGTTAGACAGAGGGTGCTGAGGACTGGGTAAGGTGCTGATGGATCCACCACATTCTGAGCTTGTTGGCCATTAAGTAATCATCAACAGAGCCAAGATTATAAAACCCTGTTTCTTGGAGAGGGTTTTAAAGAAACAATCTAACGCATGCATCTTTTTCTACCTCACCTTTGCTGAGCTAGAATGATTAATAAGACTTAATCAAAACTTCACTGTGTGAAGCATTCACTGTGTGAATGCTTCACTGTGTGAAGCATTTAAGCCAAAGGAATAAAACTTAACACTTTTATTTGAGGAATAAAACTTAACACTTCACAAAATAAAAAACATCTCTCCTAAAATAACATAATAAAAATAGGACTCAAACTCATTGGGGACCTTTTTTTCCTTTACATCTATAGCAAATTCAGAAAGGACTATTTTTTTCCCAAGAGGTAAATATCTTGCTACCATCTGTCATCACATAAAATCAATCATTTGTTATAGGAAAAAAGGCCGGAAGGACACACTAAAATGTTAATTCCATCACATCTTAACTTTATGGGTGATAAAGAGTTCCATCTCTTTTTCAACATTTCTAGAAATTTATGATAGTCAAAAAAATTTTAATCTAGCATTTTTAAGCCAGATAACTAAAGCAGCACAGTTTGGAGGTAACTAACAGTAAAAAGCACAACAACAAAAAAATCAAATATTAAAGGGTCAACTAAAAACTCTTCCAAGAAATTAATTTAAAATCCAGAAACAGAACCATAAATATTAATAAAATTGAAAAAACTAACTTTTGTAAAAGCAAGATAATCCTACCTCAAATTTCTTTACTGTCAATCCTACTACTGAATATTCATACTTAATATAATGCAATTATAAAAAATCAAAATACTGGGTACCACATACCAAACTATTTAATAACTAAAAGCTTATAGGTAAACTTTTTGTTTTCACAAGCAAATGGGTAAGAAAAACAAGTCTTTATTTTTTTTTTTTTGAAAAACAAGTCTTTATTATTTAATTTATATCAATTGGTGATTAGCTTTATTTGGTAATAATTCAAATACCTATATAATAGCCAGTATATGTACCTTGGACCTGCAGACATGACTGGACAGCTTGCTTCAGTGCAGAATTCTGTGATAGTTCCATATAACATGTTGATCTGGTTGAAGAAATCCACAGCTGGAAAGATAATAGCAAAACTGCGTTAAAATGTCTGTGTAAACACAACAAAACATCAGACCTCTCAGTCGGAGGATTCAGCCAAGAATCCTCAGGAGATTCAACAATCCAGGGGCACATAAATTCTCTTTCTAAGTGGTTACACCTAAGTAAAGTTAACTTTTAATAGACATTAACTTTTAATATACTAAGCTTTTAAACAGCCTGTAAGCAGGAAAATATTAGGGATAATTCTAACGTAATGGTGATTATTACATTAGAATATACAATTTGATCATATACAAGCAAATGAAAAAAATCCATAGCTTCTTACCAATCTGGACCAGACAATATCATTTGTGTTGGGAAAGAGAAAAAAATCGTTGCGGAATATACTGGGAGGGAGGTGTATCAGCTGTGTCGGGCATTTAAAAAATCTAGTTCATCATAAAAAATTGAGACCTAGTGCATATTGAGGACATAAAAAAGACAGGAGATAATGCCCCTTCCCCTAGAGTCTCCAGCTAACAAAAGGGACAAAATTAAAAGAGAGGAGTAATACAACATATAAGAAAATAGCATACAAAGGCCAACAATAAGTGCTAGAAGAGTTCAGAGAAAAGGCAACATCTCGAGGAGCTGAGATAGTCAAGGAGTACTTCCTAAAGGAGCTTCAGCTAGATCTGGAAGAAAACAGAAGGGGAAGGGGGTAAGAAATGAACTTAACTGAGTGAAACATATTACTCTGTGCAAAGAGAACTACATAAGCCTTGGCAAGCTTTTTTAAAAATGTCTTAGTTCCCCATCTAAAAGACTACCTAAAAAATCAACTAGGGCTTTTCCAAGTTTCTTAGAAAACAAATCAATATTCCACCATGTCAAAAGGAATTTTATACAAAACTCCCTCACTTATAAACCTTCCTCTTAAATTAGTCATGTTTCTAAGAAAGTAATACTTAGGCATTCAATTCATTCAAAACAAAGAGTGTGCCCAGATGGTGTGCTGGTTTATTGATCTGTTCTCAAAATACGGTCCAGAGATCCCCTGTTTCAGAGGGGAACCTGTGAGGTCAGAAACATTTTAATTGCTCTGAATTTTCACTCTCCCTCAGGAGGCACGGTGGAGTTGTCCAGAGGCTCCATAATGTACGACATCACAACAGACTGAATGCAGAAGCAGATATGAGAATCCAGCCAACCTCCTATTAAGTCAGACATTAAATAAGATTTGCAAACCTGTAAAACAATGCCACACTTCTCACTAAAATTTATTTTGGAAAATAGTCATTTTTCATAAAAATATATTTATGTTAGCATGTATTTTAAAATAAGTATTTAAACTTGCTCAGTTTTAATTTCTAACACAGTATCACTAAATATAACCCACATAATTAAAAGCCCTTTAAGGTTCTCAATAATTTTTAAGAGAATAAAGGGATCCTGGAACCAAAAGGTTTGAGAACAGTTGATTAGAGCATTAAGTCTCAAAGAAAAATTGAAAGCTGAAGGTCAACAGATGCCTTCAGAATAAAAGATGATATACAGATGGCCAACAGACACATGAAAAGATGCTCAACATTGCTAATTATTAGAGAAATGCATATCAAAACTACAATGAGGTACCACCTCACACCAGTCAGAATGGCCATCATTAAAAAGTCGACAAATAACAAATGCTGGAGAGGATGTGGAGAAAAGGAAACCCTCCTACACCGTTGGTGGGAATGTATCAATAAATTGGTGCAGGCAATGTGGAAAACAGTATGGAGGTTCCTCAGAAAACTAAAAATAGAGTTACCACATGATCCAGCAATCCAACTCCTGGGCATATATCTGGACAAAACTATAATTCAAAAACATACATGCACCCCTATGTTCATAGCAGCACTAGTCACAATAGCCAAGACATCGAAACAACTTAAATGTCCATCAACAGATGAATGGATAAAGATGTGGTACATATATACAATGGAATATTACTCAGCCATAAAAAAAGAACAAAATATGGGACTTCCCTGGCGGTCCAGTGGTTGAGACTCCACACTCTCAATGCAGGGGGCATGGGTTCAATCCCTGGTCAGGGAACTGAGATCCCACATGCCTCACAGTGCAGCCAAAAAAAAAGAGAACAAAATAATGCCATTTGCAGCAATGTGGATGGACCTAGAGATTATAATACTAAGTGAAGTAAGTCAGAAAGAGAAAGACGAATACCATATGACATCACTTATATGTGGAATCTAAAATATGACACAGGGGCTTCCCTGGTGGTGCAATGGTTAAGAATCCACCTGCCCAGTGCAGCGGACATGGGTTCAATCCCTGGTCCAGGAAGATTCCATGTGCCGCGGAGCAACTAAGCCCGTGAGCCACAGCTACTGAGCCTGCGCTCTAGAGCCCGCGAGCCACAACTACTGAGCCCACGTGTCACAACTAATGAAGCTCCCACGCCTAGAGCCTGTGCTTTGCAACAAGAGAAGCCACCAGGATGAGAAGCCCTCACACCGCATGTAGAGCAGCCCCCGCTCACTGCAACTAGAGAAAGCCCACACACAGCAACCGAATACCCAATGCAGCCAAAAATAAATAATTAAAATCAATAAATTTAAAAAATAATAAAAATTTAAAAATAAAATAAAATATGGCACAAATGAACCTATTTATGAATCAGAAACAGAATCATGGACATAGAGAACAGACTGGTGGTTGCCAAGGTGGAAGGGGCTGGGGGAGGGATGGAGTGGGAGGCTGCGGTTAGCAGATGTAAGCTTTTATATATAGAATGGATAAACAACAAGGTCCTACTGTATAGCACAGAGAACTATATTCAATATCCTATGGTAAACCATAATGAAAAAGAACATAAAAAAAGATGTATGTATATGTATAACTGAATCACTTTGCTGTATAGCAGTAATTAACACAACACTATAAATCAACTGTACTTCAATTTAAGAGAAATCAAAAGAAAGAATGAAAGATAATAATTTGAATAAGGTTACAAAAAAGGGGTCTTTTCTGAATAGATAATATGTCACATGGTTCACATGCCAAAAGATAGATAAAAATATACAGTGAAAAATCTAAGTTCCAACCACTCCAACTTCCCCCCTACACACAGGTAACTACTATACTAAGTTTTTCTGTGTCGTGCCCCCTATGTTTCTTTATCCCATCTAACACAAAGATAACACATTACATAGTTCTACACCTGATCTTTTTTTCTCTTAGTAATATGAATAATGGCTTTTTAATGAGCTGAGAAAAATAAAAGTTTTCTTAATGTGGCTACTAGAAAATTTTAAATTCCATTTGTAGCTCACAATATATTTATTTCTATTGGACCACACTGACCAAGGCAATGATTATCAACAGTTGAATACCACATAAAAAGACAACTAGACACTATGGAAATATCTACACTGTTGGAAGTATATACCACCACCTACGAAGTAGTGTTAAACAAAATCAAACCTGAATCTGATCAAAGCTCCACATCTGTTCTAACATGGTAGCCACTAGTCACACAGGGCAATTTACGTTAAAATGAAGTTAAATTTAAAATTCATTTCCAGTCACAGTAGCCACATTTCAAGTGCTAAATGGCCACAGTGAAGATATACAACATTTGCCTAATCACAGAAAGTTCTCTTGGACAGTGCTGCTCTAGATTTAACATTTACAGCAAAAAAAAGAACAAGATAATGGATGCCTTGGGGATGTTATCAGCAAAATTCATTCTGTAGAAAAGAAACTGGTTTCTTCAACAACAACAAAAAGAGCAAGGAATAATAACTGCAATGAAGGGCAAGCTGTGAATTAAGAGATTCAAGAAACATATGTACAGGGCTTCCCTGGTGGCGCAGTGGTTGAGAGTCCACCTGCCGATGCAGGGGACACGGGTTCGTGCCCTGGTCCGGGAAGATCCCACATGCCGCGGAGCGGCTGGGCCCGTGAGCCATGGCCGCTGGGCCTGTGCGTCCGGAGCCTGTGCTCCGCAACGGGAGAGGCCACAACAGTGAGAGGCCTGCGTACGGCAAAAAAAAAAAAAAAAAAAAAATTTTAAAGATTCCTGGAACAACTAAAATTCCTAATAGACTTAAACCCTATCATCCAGAACTGATCTCATCTCAGAAATGATAGACACTAATATTCAAACCTCTAGCCTCAGCATATCCTTCCATGTCATGCCCTTACTGCTTGAATTCAGAGTGACTTTCAGCTCATGGGTCCCTCTGTTTTCTCCCAATCTCTCAATTTTCTTCTGACTACTCCTAACTCACAATAATCAAGTGACTGACCATAACAACTGCACTTGACTTTTCTGTATACACAGGCAGATGAAAGCTGCTGGGAGTGGGGGCACAACTATGAAGATGGATTCCTACAAAGTCATGTCCACCACAGGTAGAATCTTTGTATTTATCAATCTTTCATTTGACCTTACTCAGCAATTCAGACCATTCTCCTCAGAGATAACCCCAGAGTACTTTTCATTTCTCCTCAGGTCTCTCTCTATTTAACCACACAAGCTACAATCAGGTACACTCTGAAGAGAACACACTTTGGATGTATTTGCACTTACATGTTTCTTTACAGATAATCTGTTTTACTAAGACAGCTACATCCATAAGAAAGTTCATTAACAAAAAGATTTTAGCAAAATCTTCTTATAAACCAGTAAAGTTGAAAGTTATTAAGAACTTACTGTTAACCGCAATCCATTCATTGAGGTCCTCTCCCTCTGGCAACATAACAGCTTGTCTCAGATTCCCACTTCCTAGAGTTGCTTCTGCATGTTTTAAGAGTTCATACTGATGAGATCCTTCAGGGATATTCTTCTTTGGTTTGAATGTTTTAGAAGAGCGGCTACTACTGTTAGGTTAAAAGTAAAAGTACATCAATTTTTAGGACCAGAAGCAGAATGACAATTTTAGGCATATAAATTGTTTTGAAATTAAAAAATATTCCCTGAAAAGTGCCAAGATGGGGGGTAGGGGAGGAGAGAATAAACACAATAAAAGAAAGAGTTAAATTTTTTCCCCTACATAGAAACAGGATTAGCAGCACAATTTCACACAGAAGGCAATTTTACTATGCCTCATGAAGCAGTCTGGTGTAACAGAAAGGGCACCTTAACCAAAAGAAGAAAAAACCTGGATTCTAGTTCTTGATCTGCCACTAACTCTGTGACTGCCTGAGAAACCTAACCTCCTTTGGCCTCAATTTTCACCTAATAGTGCTGTGAGGGTGTTAGCTTTAAGGTTCGTATAGCTCAAAAATCCAGTTTTCTGTATCAAAATATTTGTGATGCCATCAAAGCAAACCAGAGAAGTGGCACTAACATTTTAGAGTTTATAGCACGGAAAATAAATGAGACAACTGGTTTTGGGGGTGGGGGGGGAAACAAGTTTTTATTCCTATCTCACACCATTCATAAGGAAGGTCTTCCTAACATGACACAAAGCCCAGAAAAAAATGGACAGCTTTCTAACGGTAACAATTAAAACTTCAATAATTCAGAACAAGGAGACAAGTAGCCAAAAAAAGTACTTGCAACATATATTAAAAATATTAACTAAATTATAAAGGGCTTTTATAATCTGTTAAGAAAAAGGCAAAGAATGCTTTAGAAAAATGGGCTAAGGAGATGAATACACAATTCAGAAAGAAAAACAGAATGACAAGTGAACATATGAAAAGCTGTTCAATTAAAATTAGATTTATTTTTCCTTAACCTGTCAGAAATCAGAACAATTACATTAAGTGTGGGATAGGGTAGAGCGAAATTAGTACTTTAATTCGCTAATGGTCAAAGTGCATTAACATTTTAAGAGGGCAACACGGCAATATCTATTAACACTGAAATGCTTCTCAATCCATCCCTTCTACTTCTAGGTGTCTCTCCTCGATATGGATAAGGATGTGTTTCCCAAGATTATTTTTAATAGCGAAAAACCTGGAAATGATCCTAAAGCTTACTGGTAGAGGAATGAATAACTATGATACATCTATATCATGGAATACCATACAGTAGTTAAGAATAACAAGATAGAGGTACTTGTATTCACACCAATAGATCTCAATACATGCTTAAACATATTACAGAAGGAAATGTACAGCAGAAGCCCATTTTGTAAATGCATAGAAAGTGTCACCCATCAAACTGATCGTGGTGATTACTTCTAGGAAGGGGAAGGGAATAAAACTGAGGACTTTCACTTTACCTGGGTAATTTGAATTTTAAATAAGACTGATTATGAAGTAAAAAGGAGTTATGAAAACAATAAAAATCAAATATGGAAAGTTTGTGTTTAACATGATAAAGAGCTAAATTTAATAAGGAAGTACTAAATTAGAGGGAATGGCCCTTTCAATAGAAACAAGCTGTGAATGACAGGTAGCTAAATATTTTCCGTACTTAGCAAGAAATGATGTCTCAAGGTTCAGTAAGATCTTCATCTAAATTAAGACTTTGTGCTTCAAATGGCACCATCAAGACAGTGAAAAGAATGCACAAAGTAGGAGAAAATATTGCAAATCATAGATGTGATAAGGGACTTGTATCCAGGATAAAGAATTTTTACAACTTAAAACCAAAAAGACAACCCCATTTAAAAAATGGTCAGAGGATCTGAATAGACATTACTCCAAAGAAGATACACAAATGGCCAATAAGCACGTGAAAAGATGCTCAACATCATTAGTCATTAAGGAAATGCCAATTAAAATCACAATGAGATACATTTCACGTCCACTTAGGATGGCTATAATCAAAAATGCAATTAACAAGTGCTAGGGAGGGTGTGGGGAAATTGAAACTCCTACAGTGCTGATGGGAAGGCAAAATGGTGCAGTGCTTTGAAAAACTCTGGCAGTTCCTCAAAAGGTTAAACATAGTTACCACATAACCAGGCAATTCCCAAGAGAAAGGAACACACACGTACGTCCAAGTTTATAGCAGTATTATTCATAATAACCAAAAGTGGAAACTCAAATGTCCATCAACAAAACAAAGTTTAAAAGAAATAAAGAGCCTCACATTTAGGTCCAAAAAGCAAATAAGAATTGTGCATCCACAAAACAGAAAAGAAGACTGGGGGGTGGGGGGAGGGTAGTGGTGGTTTCTAGTAATATGGAAATTTGCAATTAAAATATAAATCATAAAGATTTTTTAAAATGGTAATCATACTCTGAAGACCATACGCTTAAAAAAATAATCCAAAGGAGGAGAAAAGCGATTTAGACAAAGATAGTCTCAGTAGTCCTATTTTATAATAGCAAAATACTAGAAAGAATCCAAACTTCTCACAGTAAGAAACGGCGTAAACTCTGGTTATGAAACATTATTTTAGATGTCAAGTATGTGGGTGATGCCCATAACTGAAAATGGATTATTTATTCGCTCATACAATACATATTTAAGCAACATGCTAGGTAAAGAGAGCCACCTGAGAAAAATAAGGTGCTAGAGCAATGCTTCTCAAACCTTAATGCGATTAAGAATCATCAGAGAATTTACAAACTTTCCCATTGAAGCCTCCTTTGGGCCCAGACGTTATCTCTAAAATAGGATTCTACTGAGTTAAAAAGAAGTTAGTTAATTATACAAATTCACAAAGTGGGCTGAATCAGAATTGGATGCAAGGCCCGCAGCTTAACTTCAGCGGCACTCCCACATTTTCCTGGGGCGGCATTCTTCCGCGGGGGTAATTTAATACTGACGATAATAAAGCTGGACGTACGGTGGAGTAAAAAGCTAAGTCAGCATGCATCGTTACTAAAAGGCTCGAGACTCAAGACAAATTGAGACCCCCCAGATCGTCCCTCTGCCCTCAGGTGCCCTCGGGCGGAAAAGTCTGGAGGCACTACCGGCCTCAGGGCCTTTCTACTCCCCAACCTTCTCGCTCCGCTTCCTTTGCCTCGACCTTCATCTCCCTCTGCTTCTGCCCACATCCAAGCCTCCTCCGTGACCCAGAGCGTGGGCAAAGCAAGCGCCGGGCACCCGACCCCGGCCCCGGGGACCCGCCCTCGCCTCAGGCGCCCGTCCGCCCCTCCCGGGCCTCGGCCCTCAGTCCTGGAGCCCTCGACCGGGCCACACTCACAAGAGGAAGCTCATCTTCTATCCTCGGAGGGGAGGGGAGGGGCCGCTGGCCCCTGCCGCGGACAGGATTCGGAGCCCGCGCGGGACCAAGGGGGAGCTGAAGGTCCTCAGCCAGCGGACAGCGGAAGCCCGCGCCGCCGCTGCTCCGGGCCGGGATCGAGCTGGGGCAAGCAGGTGAGAGCAACTGCACCCGCCTCTCCCCCCTCCCCCACCTTACAGACCCAAAATGCGGAACCAGCAAAATCTCGCGAGCTAAGGCTTCGTTCTGCTCCTCCCCGCTGAGAGGGTCTCGAGTGGCCGCTTTTCGCACCGCCCGCTCCTCCGCCTCAGCCAATCAGCAGCCTCTAGGCCGGGACTTCCGCTGCCGGAGGCGTGGTGGAATTGCGGTCTTCGGACTGGAAGAGCGGCTGAGCCTGTGCTTGGTTGGAATTGTTGCTAATGTCTTGCGTGTTCCATCTCACTAGGTTGCAAGGGGCCTCTGTGAGGGCAAAATTATTTTTCTTTCCGCCGTGCTGTGCTACTTGCGGAGTCTTAGTTCCCCAACCAGGGATGGAATCCAGGCCCACGGCAGTGAAATGGCCGAGTCTTAACCACTGGCCGACAAGGGAATTACCCAAAAATTTTTTTTAATTTTAATTTGATTTTTAAGTTGAGCTCTAACTCACATAGCATAAAATTCACCCTTTTAAAAAGTACGCTCCTGTGTTTTTGTGTGTGTGTGTGTGTGTGTGTGTTCAGGGTTGTGCAACAATAACCATTATCTGATTCTAGAACATTTTTTTCCATCACCGCAAAAAGAAACCGGTACCCATTAGCAGTCCCCATGCCTCCCTCCTCCCAACACCTAGCAACAACTAGTGTACCTTCTTTTTATATGAATTTGCCTAATCTGGATATTTCATGTTAAGTGGAACCACACAATATGTAGTGTTTTGTGTCTGGCTTCTTATGTTTTTCAGATTCATCCATGTTGTAGCATGTATCAGTACTTCCTTCTTTTTTATGGACGAACACTACTCCATTGTATGAATATACCATGTTTTGTTTATCCATTCATCTGTTGATGGACATTTGGGTTGTTTCCACTTTTGGCTATTATGAATACTGTTGCTACGAACATTCCTGTACTGGTTTTTGTGTGGATAAATGTGTTCTTTTCTTTTGGGTATATGCCTAGGAGTGGCTGGGTCATATGGTAACTATATGTTTAAACTTTGGGGTAATTGACAGATTGTTTTCCTAATTGGCTGCACCATTTTACATTCCCACTGGCCAATATCTGAGGGTTCTGATATTTCCACATCCTTGATAGCATTTGCTATTATGTATTTTTCTGATTATAGCCATCCTAGTGGGTGTGAACTGGTATCTCTTGATTCTGATTTGCATTTCCCTGTTGGCTGATGTTGAGAATCTTTTCATGTGCTTATTGGCCTTTGAAACAAATACATTTTTATCTTCCTTTAAGTTACCTCAGGCCCCCAAGAGACCATCTGAAAAAGGGTCCTGGTCCAATAACAGTCTTCATCCACTCTCTCCACAACATCACCATTTCTTTTGTTCCTCAACACCAGTCAGTCCACATTCTGCAGGGTGCCTGCCCTCCCACAGAAAATTCTCTCACCAGGCTCTCCAGTGTCAGTTTCCAAATCCCACAGGCATTTTTCAATCATTATCTTACTTGCCATTTAGTTCTATCTGGCCCATCCCACTAGACTCCTGATTTGATCACTGATTTTATTTTTCAAGAACCTCTTTGTCCCTCCCTGTGATCTGGCTTCTATAGGGTACAAGTAGGGCACAGAGAAGGGGAAACCATGGCCAGATATGTTGATAATAGTTTACTTTAGCCAGGCTTGTTTGGATGCAAGTGACGGAAACCCACACTGTTCATCTTTCCATCAGAACTATCTTACGTTTTCTTCCCCACTAGACTGTGAATTCCTTTGGGGGCAAAACATAACTTGTTTATTTGTCATCACCAGTGCTCAGCACAGTGCCTAGCACACAATAAATGCTCAATGAATGAAGGGTGATATAGACTGGAATTCCCAGACTAAGAGAGGAGATTGACACAGGAATAAACAGTAATTAGTGCGGTATTACCAGTACTGATAAGATGAAAGGTAGAGGAATTCTAGGCTTTTTATGACTTGGCCTTTAGTTTTCTAGCTTCATTGCTTAAGGTGATTTTCCAGCCAAACAACTTCTTGCTGTTTCTCCAATAAGTCCTGGGCCTCTTTGAGTCCATGCTCCTGTGCTTGCAGTTCTTTTTGCCTGGAATGCCTCAACATCCACATCTTACCTTGTCCTTCAAGATCCAGCAGGAAATCCTCTTTCCTACCTCTGAACTCTTGTAGCCCTGTATCTATTGATATATCTTTCTTGTAATATAATTATAGTTGAAGTTAAAGAGTAGTATTTGCATATTTAACAGCTGTTTTGTTAGGTGGTAGGACTTTGAGAGTTTATGTTCTTTTCTATTTTTCTGTATAATTCCAATTTTTCTCTAAAAGCAAATACTAATATTAATTTCTTTCTTTCTTTTTGAAAAGAGAAGCAAGATAGAATAGTGACTAAAAAGCTCATATTTTGGAGGTGACTATTTGTATTTGGACCCTGCCAGTGCTACTTAATAACCATATAACGTTGAGTATTTTCATAACTTTTTGCCTCAGTTTTCTCATTTGTAAAATGCGGGCAATCTCTTAGGGTTGTGAGGATTAAATAAGGTATAGAACTCCCTTAGACAGTTCTAGAACATATATTTACTCAATCAACGTTTGCTATTTAAAAAGGAAGAAATTTTGACATGTTTTATTACCTTGGTTGGATGACCAGCCTCTTGAAAGCAAATCCCTGACTTACTTATCTTTGTATTTTAACTGTGCCTCTTGTGGAGCCTTGTATGAGATATTCAGCAAATAGAAATGTAGCAAATATTTGCTAAGTAATGCAACTGAATATTTGGCTAAGTATTATTTTATTTATTTATTCATTTTTTGGTGGCACTGCATGGCTTGTGGGGTCTTAGTTCCCCGACCAGGGATTGAACCTGGGCCCTTGGCAGTGAAAGCACAGATTCTTAACCACTGGACTGCCAGGGAATTCCGGGCTACGTATTATTTTAGACCAATTTTTTTAAACAGATGCAGTCCCTGAATTTCAGCAGTTCTTGTGTAGCTCAGGAAGTAGTTGCATCTGCTTGCCCAGGGAGTACATTCTCACTTTTTGTTGTTGTTGTTTTTAACCTACCTCATATTTCCTCAATGGGGAACAATCTTTGATCAAATGGCAGTAAAATGACCAGGTAAGGCAGTATGTATTTTCTGGAAGGGATGGAAGTGCCTGGATCCTTCCCCAAAATATTTTAATAAGGAAGCCATGTGTGAAAACAACAGAGATATTATATCACGAGGCTACTAGAGTGAGAGCCACAAGGAAAGTCCTATGCCGGTTCTGCAACCTTGGCTTCTGAGAAAGAATACAGCCATTAAATGATAGAGCAGTGGTTTAAACTGGAAACCTCTTCATTACCCACGTGTTTCCTATGAGAATTTTAATTAATTAATTAATTTGTTTATTTTTGGGCTGCATTGAGTCTTCGTTGCTGTGTGCGGGCTTTCTCTAGTTGCAGCGAACGGGGCTACTCTTTGTTGCGGTGTGTGGGCTTCTCATTGCAGTGGCTTCTCTTTGTTGCAGAGCACAGGCTCTAGGCACGGGGGCTGCAGTAGTTGTGGCACGTGGGCTTAGTAGTTGTGGCACACGGGCTTAGTTGCTCCACAGCATGTGGGATCTTCCCGGACCAGGGCTCGAACCCATGTCCCCAGCATTGGCAGGCAGATTCTTAACCACTGCGCCACCAGGGAAGTCCCTATGAGAGTTTTTATATGGTATTTTCAGTTTGTTGTACACATTCTCTCTTACACACACACACACACACACACACACACACGCACACACACACAATTATTCTAGAAAGGTGCAGTCTAATAGAAACAGAGTTTGAGCCACATAAGTAATTTAAAATTTTCTAATATATATATAGATAGATAGATAGATAGATATAGATAGATAGATAGATATTTAAAGCAAAAATAAAAATACCGACTGGAATTAATCGATAATATATTTTATTTAGCCTGATGTATCCAAAATAATGTGATTTTAACATGGAATCAATTTAAACATTTTTAATAAGATATTTTACTTTTTCTTGCAAAACACAGTATGAATGTATTTACATCTACACACAGCTCAGTTTGGACGAGCCACATTTCAAGTGCTCAGTAGCCACATATGGCTAATGGCTGCCATGTTGGACAATACAGTTCTAGATCATCTGCATAATCTTCTCATAACATACATTCATTTTTGCTTGCTCTTTTTGGTATCAAAGTGCCAGTTGTCACGATCTAATAAAACATTAACAGAAGCAAGCAATGTGAAAACAATGCATCAGTACCAACTGACAGCCACATGACACGCTGTGGAATGAAGAAACAAGAAAAAGCAAAATTGGGGGAGAATCAAGAATAGCTCAGCAAATGGTGGTGCAGGATGCCCAGTGCAAAAGAATTAACCCTGTACCTGTCACTACCACATTCATGTTGCAGGTGATTTTATTTCATCCAAATATTCCCTGTCACATTAAGTACTGATGTTATTTGGATTTTATTAACTTTACTGGTTTTGTGGGTGTTTAATTTATAACTGTAATTTGATAGCTTTTTAAAAGCTATAAACATAAGGACATTTAGAAATTTATACTTTTATAATAATTTATATTATTTAAATAATGTAATTGTCATTAAAAATATTTCCAGACAGCATGAGAAGTGAGTTTGTGAAAATTTTCCTCCCTTTTAATGGGATTGTTCCTTAAGTTGGAGAATCACCGAGGATATGAAAGGCCAGCCATTTATAAGAAAACCTTTCCAGATAGCTACATTTGAGAGCAGAGGGGAGGAGGGGGAGCCTTGGGGATTTGGAAATATTTGACCAGGATATCAAATATAGATCACTTAGAGATCAAAGATAAGATTTCTGAATGAACAAATATAACAAAACAGAAACAGACTCATAGATACAGAGAACAAACTGGTGGTTGTCATGGTGGGGGTGGCGGGGGAGATGAGTGAAGTAGATGAGGAAGATTAAGAGGTACCGACTTCCAGTTAAGCTGACTTATTTAGTCATGGAGATATAATGTAGAGCATAGGGAATATAGTCAATAATATTGTAATAACTTTGTATGGTGACACTTAGTAACTAGACTTACGATGATGATCATTTGTGTATAAAAATATCGACCTGAAGCTAATGTAATATTGCAAGGCAATAATACTTCAATTTTAAAAGTAATAAAATGTAAAAAAAAAAAAAGATTTCTGAGAGAGAGAAAGATAGAGTAAAACATAGGAAAAGAGTGAGAGAAATTGCTAATTGCTACAGGGCAATTTGCTCCCGTCAGACACAGCCTATAGTCTACAAATACTGGGGAGGTTTTACTCTTTCCTTGGCTCAGTTGGCCAGAGAGATCACTGCACACCATCTGGTCACAGCAGATGCTGAAAGCAGAAGCTAAGCAGCAAATTGTACCGCAGCCAATACTGCCTTTTCTGAACCGCTCCCACCCCCTGCCCCACCGGCATTCATCACGCAGTTCCCCTTTTCAGCTCCCTCGGGCAGAATTTGCAACCTTGCGTTTTCATTCTGTATAAGTGTCCTGTCTCATCATTTGAACAAACTCGCTCAAGCCCCACCTCTTCTCACTTTGGTCACAGCAAGGTTCCTGCCCCTCCCAGCTAGTCAGTGCTCTTGGCAGCCTGTGCTTTAGCCCCTGTCACAAGTGGATGAAAAAAGACAGACAGTAAAGTTGCTAAGCTGTCCCTGCTCGTTATCTCATGACTCAGGTCACAGGTCATGAAAGAGAAATCCCAATTTGTTGAACACAGAAAACTCACTCAGTGAAGAAGCCATGTGAAAGTTTCCACTTTGAAAATGTCTTCAGTCTAAGGTCAGACCTCTGTCAGTCACATACACTGGTGAATGCAGTTCATGGTCCTTGCACTCCTGGAGCTCACATTCAGTTGGAGAAGATAGATATTAACAAATAATTACATAATTACTACTAGGAAGAAAAGCACAAAATGCATTAAGAGCATTAAGAGAGCGTAACAGGAGAGACCTAAGAGAGACTGGGGAGTCTCAGGAGATGTGATTTAAGCCAAGACCCGAGAAGGTGAGGTAGCCGAATGAAGAGAGAGGGAAGAGGGTCTGTTCAGAGTCAACAGCACGTGCAAAGGCTTTGAAGCAGGTAAGAGTTTGCTATGATCAATGCACCAAAAGAATAGAACTACCATATGACCCAGCAATCCAACTACTGGGCATATACCCTGAGAAAACCATAATTCCAAAAGACACATGCACCCCCATGTTCATTGAAGCACTATTTACAATAGCCAGGACATGGAAGCAACCTAAATGTTCATCAGCAGAGGAATGGATAAAGAAAATGTGGTACATATATACAATGGAATATTACTCAGCCATAAAAAGGAACAAAATTGGGTCACTTGTAGAGACATGGATGGACCTAGAGTCTGTCATACAGAGTGAAGTAAGTCAGAAAGAGAAAAACAAATATCGTATATTAACACATATATGTGGAATCTAGAAAAATGGTATAGATGATCTTATTGGCAAAGCAGAAATAGAGACACAAATGTATAGATACCGGGGTGGGGGGCGGCAGGGGTGATGGGAAGAATTGGGAGATTAGTATTGGCATATATACACTATTGATACTATGTATAAATTAGATAACTAATGAGAACCTACTGTATAGCACAGGGAACTCTACTCAGTGCTCTGTGGTGATCTAAATGGGAAGGAAATCCAAAAAAGAGAGGATACATTTATACGTATAGCTGATTCATTTTACTGTACGGTAGAAACTAACACAACATCATAAAGCAACTATACTCCAATAAAAATTAATTTTTTTAAAAAAAGGCACCGGAAGAGGCCAGTGTAATGAGAAAGGGAGGCAAAGGGAAAGTGGAGGGAGCTGAAACCAGCCACCAAAAACTTAGATCTTAGTTGAAGCCGGTTGGCCAGCCATTGAAAGGTTTTCAGGAGAAGAGTGATGCCATCTACACTTTAAAATGTGGAAGCAGTTAAGAGGCTACTGTTGTTGTCTGGGCAGAAGATGGAGTTGCCCTAGACTAGATCAATGGGGAGAAGTAGACAGAACTGAGGTCTACTCTGGAGAAATAATTCAGTGATGAGCTGACTGTGAGTCAAGGCTAAGTTCTGTGTTTCTGGCACAAACAACTAGCTGGTTGTTCCCAATTACTAAGATAGAGAAGATGGGAGGAAAAGCAGCTTTGGGGGTAGATCAGGAGTTCTGTTTTGAATGTATTAACATTGAAATATCTACGATGCAGGTATATACAGGTCTGGAGCTCAAAGAAGAGACCAGGATGAAGATCATCTTGGCAGGTACCAACATATAGATATTTACAGCCATGGCAGTGGCTAAAATAGCCAGGGGGAGAGTAGAGAGTAAGAGATGCCAGGGCAGAACCTCGAGGAGCCCTGATATTTAAAGACCACATAGAAAAAAGAAACTGGCAAAGGAGGTTGAGAAGGAGCAGCCAGAGAAGTAGGAGGGAAACTAGAGGGGATGTTATAAAAGCAAGAGAAGAGTGTTGAAGGATAAGAGTGGGGGTCAACTCTATGGAATGATCTTGAAAGTTCCAGGAAGAGGACTGAAGGGAAAGTTTATAACAGTGGTGACCTTGGGGAAATCTTCTGACTGTGTTCTCATCTTCACGTTCCACTGTGGTGATTTAGGAGAGAAGCTTTATAAATGCCATCATTGTCGGGGAGGAGAGTCAGGCAGGAACCAGATGTACTGATGAAAACCTTTGTCACCCAGGCATGTCCTGTGGTACTCACCGAGGAGTAGCCTTCTCTGAAAGTGTACTCTTTTTTTGCTTCAACTGTTTTTAATTGAATGATTCTTTAAATTCTATAGTGCTTTACAGTTTTCAAAATTTTCACATTTCGTATAATCCCCTTGAAAGCATACTCTTGAGTAAGAAATGGTGACAAGAATCTGGCTCAGACTGCCTTCAGTCACAAAGAGAGCCCAAAGACTCTAAAGTTTTTAATGCCTTTTCTCATATTTTTTGCCATTTTCCTTTGCTATCTTAACCCTGCCACTTACTAGCTGTGCACCCTGCCACTTACTAGCTGTGTACTTACTAGCCGTGCACCTGTGCACTTATTTATCCTCTTTGTACCTCAGTTTTCTCATCTGTAAAATAGGGACAATAATAAGACGGATAAGAGGATTGGATAATACATGTAAAATACTCAGAACAGTGCTAATATATGTTGGCTATTGTTAGTCTCAGAAACCAAAGTTTGTGTTGTTGACATCTTTTCTCTTCTCCTAGAGTTCAAAAGCTATTTCTCTCGTGTCTTAAAAAAGAAAGGGACTTCCCTGGTGGCGCAGTGGTTAAGAATCCACCTGCCAGTGCAGGGGACATGGGTTCGAGCCCTGGTCCGGGAAGATCCCTCATGCCGCAGAACAACTAAGCCCATGTGCCACAACTACTGAGCCTGTGCTGTAGAGCCCGCGAGCCACAACTACTGAGCCCATATGCCACAACTACTGAGGCCCGCACTCCTAGATCCCGTGCTCTGCAACAAGAGAAGCCACCGCAATGAGAAGCCCATGCACTGCAACAAAGAGTAGCCCCTGCTGGCCACAACTAGAGAAAGCCTGCGTGCAGCAGCAAAGACCCAAATCAGCCAAAACTAAATAAATAAATTTATATTAAAAAAAAAAAGGAAATGGATTTGAAAATTAAATTTGCCATTTGCTAGCTGTGTGATCTTCGGGAAGTTACTAACCACTCTGTGCCTCAGTTTCCTCATCTGCAAAATGGGGTAATAGCAGTACACTGCTTTATAGACTTATGGTGAGGATTAAATGAGTTATGAAGCGTAAAGCACTTAGAACAGTGCCTGGCACATAGTAAGTGCTACCTGTTAGTTATGTTGTTCTCTGCAGCTAATCATTTCCCTCAGTATTGCCATCACCTTTAATCTTGAATGTAATAAAATGAGGACAAGGAGAAAGTGTGTAGATTTTTTTTCATGATAAAATACAAGTTTTGATTTATTTGTAATTAATTCTAAGGAGATAATAAGGAAGAACATGATGGATTGGCATCTAAGTACTGAAGTTTGGAAGATAAACAATATTTTCCATAACAATTTTTGGTGCTGCTGTTAGAAACATGTACTTTTAACCGCTTTGGTAAAACATCATCTCTCTTCTTTAAAAAATCATACAGGGTTTCCCTGGTGGCGCAGTGGTTGGGAGTCCGCCTGCCGATGCAGGGGACGCGGGTTTGTGCCCAGATCCGGGTGGATCCCACGTACCGCGGAGCGGCTGGGCCGGTGAGCCATGGCCGCTGAGCCTGCGCGTCCGGAGCCTGTGCTCCGCGGCGGGAGAGGCCATGGCAGTGAGAGGCCCGCATACCGCAAGGAAAAAAAAAAAAATCATACAAAATTTTTGTAAATGATAAAAATTTAGTAAGAGTTCTTTTTGGCAGGCCAAAAAGAAGAAAAAGGAGGAAAAAGAAGAGAAGGAAGAAGGCAGGCAGGCAGGCTAATAAAGTACAACCTTTGGGGAGGATCATGTCATTAAATGTTCTGTAACCTTGTCAACCTTCCTTGTTCCACTTGCTCCATTCCAGCCATTACATTCTGCTAAATGCCCTCTCTTCAATCTGACCTCACACAACTGTGATAGACATATTTTGTGAAAGAACATGGGTTTTGAATGAAGACAGACCTATGTTTAATCCTGGCACTGCCATTACTAGCTGGTGGTCATGGGCAAATTACTTTAACTTTGTTGCTTCTTCTATAATAGATATAATAATATATTGACCTCACAGGAACATTAGGATTATATGAGTAAATGTAGGGGAAGTATCTAGCATATTTCCTGGCATGTGGCTAATGGTCTATGAAACTAGTTCCCTTTTCTCCGCAGTCTGACTCCCTGCCCCCTTTCCTATCCTGTCAAGTAAGTAAGGTCCCCTTCCTTCTCCTTGAAATTCGAAGAAAACTGAACTGCATCTCCTCAGGATGCTACACGGACTCCCCCAGTATCCAGAACCCTTGAAACAGAAGCCACCCCCAGTTCAAATATAAGAATGAGAAGAATTGAAGAAAGAACCTAAATCCTGAAAATTCTGAGGCTGATATTCTCCAACCACTGGATTCTTAACCTGCTGCCTTTCATCCTATAATGGTTTATGAAGGAGATATGCAAAGTGGCCCTGTAAATCACTGGAGGCTTCTGTACAGGCTTTTGAACAAAGTTCCCAGCTTCTTATGAGCTGGGATGGACTGCTTGTGAGCCACGAGCTCTCCTGTTTTCTGTCAGCCTTATGGCCCTGTCAAAAAGGCTGAACATACTCCTTGGCCTGCTTCCCTGAGTCCACACTTTCACTATGGCCATAAAGTGATTCCAGTATAAAGGTGAGGACAGGACTTTGCCAAGAGTCAGGGGTCCCTCCACTCAGCTCCCAGAGACCCCTGGGCATACCTCTGTAACTTACCTACTCAATGTTAACATGATTTGTCTTCCACCTCACTGAGCTAGAAACCTAGTTAGAACAAGTTTGTATCTTATTCAACTTTTTAAAAATATCCTTACTTCCAAGCACAGTGCCATTTACCTAATCCTGGGTGTCTCTGATTGGTGCTGGAGTGGGTGTCATTTTATCTCTGCTTCTTAATCTTTTTTGTATTTTCCAATGTGTGTGTTTTAAACAAAGAACATGAATTGCTTTCATAGTAAGAAAAAAGGAACAATTCTCTCTGGTTGGGTGTTTCGGAGACTGGGCTGTCCTGTCTTAGTGCTGTCTACTTTGGTGGTATTGAAATAGAAGGCACATTGCCCCAAAAACAGTATGTTCTAAGATGAGAGAAAGTCAGGGGTATGAAATGGATAGGCATGGCCCAAACTAGCCTAGTGTGAAAGAAGGATCATGGTCTGGGTGTTGATATTAATTTCCCTAGGGAGGGGTACTAGGGTGTGGTAGACAATCAGAGGGCTTGGGAGAACAGGTTTTACCAATCGGTACAGAAACATTTCAATATTTTCACAACTGCAGTGGCTATCCTGATGCCATTATGAGCTCTAGGTCATAAGGGGTGCCCAGCAGAGTCCTTACTTAGAAATTGCTCTGGGATGATAATGAGTCCTTGATTTCTTCAGGTAAATCAGTTACACTGGAGGTTTGATGGGTGGTGGAATGTGTTGGTGTTCATAAGCTCTGTGGTTCCTTCTAGACGTGGAACACTGTTAGAGTTTAGCTGCCAATTCTGTGGGTCCCACCACCATGGCCTCCTCTGCCCAACAGTTCTCTCTCACCCATTTATAGTTTTAAGTGATTTCGCCTGTGTGTGGTCCGGTTTCCTCCTTAGCTATCTATTAAATATTCAGGCCCACGTGAAGTGGAGGGCTAGAGGGAAGGCTTCCATGCCAGGCCTCATCTTGCTGGTGAGCGACTTCAGGCAAGTGGTCATCTCTCTGAGTCTCAGTTTTTTCATCTGAAATGCAGAACATAATACGTACCTCACAGGGTTGTTGGGATTAAAGAAGATGGTGCTGAACCCAGTGCCTGGCACAGAATAAGTGCTCAATAAATGGTACTTAATAGCAGAGCATGGACTCTGGAGCCAGCCTGTCTGGCTTCAATCTCTGCCCTCCCCTTACTAGCACCCTGACCTTAGACATGTTCCTTAAACCTCCTGTGCCTCATTTTCCCCGTCTGTAAATGGACATAATAATAGCACTTACTTCATGGGCTTACTGTGAAAATTAAATAGGATAATATTTGCAAAGGGCATAAAACAGTGCCTGACACATTATGAGTGTTCAATAAAGCTTAGCTATTATTAGAATGATTATTAATAGATGTTTGATTATAAATGTGCTTTGTGCTTGCATGAATGAAATGAATCATGAGATATGAATTGTCTTGGTTTAATAAGCTCACATCATATTGAAACAGGAGGGAAAGGGGCAGGGCACAACCTTTAAATGAATGACATAACCATAGGACATGACAAAAACTGGCTAGAATCAACTAGGTCCAAGATGGCAGAAGATTTGACTTCCAGTGGACCTTGAGCCTCATTATACGCTCATTGTAATATATTAGCATACTAAATGACACATCCACAGGTGCCATGACAGTTCTGAAGCCAACCATAAAAGGCCCAAAAGTGGGTGGTGACCCAATTCATGGAAATCCCTGCCCCTTCCCCAAAATAGTTGGAATAATCCACTCATTAGCCTATGAAATTACCCAGCCCATAAAAACTAACCATGCCATATTTTGGGGCCTCTCACCTTCTGAGATGGCCCATACTCTGTGGAGTGTGTTTCTCTCTAAATAAATCTACTTCTTACCTATCACTTTGTCTCTCTCTGAATTCTTTCTGCGATGAGACATCAAGAATCTGAGCTTCATTAGGTCCTGAGACCAGGTGTGTGATCTCAATTAAAAGACCATGGGGGACTTCCTTGGGGGTCCGGTGGTTAAGACTCCATGCTTCCAATGCAGGGAACACGGGTTTGATCCCTGGTCGGGGAACTAAGATCCGACATGCTGCACAATGGGGCCAAAAAAAAAAAAAAAGACCCAGCATGTAAGTCCCAATCTGAGTTGCACGGTTTCAGTATTTGAAGAGATAGACAGATGCACTAATATCAAGATGTCCTTCTGAGAACTGACATAGGAGTATTCTCATATTCTATGATAGCCCCAAGGAGAGGGCAATTAATTCTGCCTATCGGCGTTATGTTGGAGCAAAAATGCTCTTTTGCCCGTGTGTGGTCCCAATTCTTCCTTATGTGTCAATGAAACATGTGAGGCCACTTAACGTGGAGGCCCATAGGCAAGATGGGCAAGTCAGGCAGTCTGGGGGTGCAGCCTTGGGGATGAGTAGCAGTGGTTCTGGGCAGTAGATGGAGGAGGGCAATCAAACAGCAGGTAGAAGTACAGGATGTGCTCAGTGGAGGCCAGAGCAAGGAAGGAGTATGCAGAAAGGCTATTTAGGGCCTGAGTTAGAAGGGCCTGAGCACCCCACAGAATTTGGGCTAAAAATTAGAGCATAAAGTATTTTTGTTAAACAAGTGGTATTTCAATATAATACTGTGGGAGCATGGAGGGAAGTTCTTTCATTAGGCATAGTAAAAAATATATAATAATGTTCTCATGCTTTCACTCTCAAGTTTTCTTTTTGGGAAAAGAGAATTTCCAAAATTTTGCAGAGTGGTGAGAGGGTTGTGTATCCTAAAATCTGGGCATGTCTGGTTCCTTTCCCTCTTCAAAGCCACTGCTGCAAAGTCCAAGTAACTGTAAGGCCCTCCTCACCAGGGCTTGCTGGGGATAGATTCTGTGAGTTATCACACCCAGGCATATAACCTGAGGGCATGCTCTGAGCTGTACAACCTTTCACACCTACTGTCTGGAGGGTTCTCAGCACCACAGTCTTTTTCTTAGTCTCTTCTCTTGATCACTGTATGTCTACCTTTCCCTCAAACCCCAGGAGGGAAGAAATCTGATTTAAAAATTTTTTTTGAAATAATTTCAGACACACAGAAAGGTTGCAGGAAAAGTTCAAGGAATGCTTACGTACTCTTCGCCCAATTCCCCAGTTGTTAATATGCTATATTCACTATATGCTTTATTAGCTTCTCTTTTTGTATATACATCTTTATGGACTGAATTGTGTCACCCCCCCCCAAATTCATATGTAGAAGCCCTAACCCTCAGTACCTTAGAATGTGACTGTATTTGGAAATAGAGCCTTTAAAAAGGCAATAAAGTTAAAATGAGGTGGTCACAGTGGGTTCTCATTAAATCTGACTGGTGTCCTTATGAGAAGAGGAGATTAAGACATACAGAGAGAGGCGCCAGAGGGGTGCTCCCACAGATGAAAGACCGTGTGAGGACAGTGAGAAGGCAGCCACCTGCAAGTCAGGGAGAAAGGCCTCAAGAGAGGGCAAACCTGCCAACACCTTGATCTTGTACTTCCAGCCTCCAGAACTGCAAGAAAATTTTGTTTTTTTTCTACCAATTTTATTGATATATAATTGACATAGAGCCCTGTATAATTTTAAGGTGTACAGCATAATGATTTGACTTACATACATCAAGAAATGATCATCACAATAAGTTTAGCAAACAGCCATCATCTCATATAGATATAATAATTTTTTTTAAGCCACCCAGTCTGTGGTATTTTATTGCAGCCCTAACAAAACCTATATATATATATATATTTTTAACCATTTGAAAGTAAGTTGTAGATATGATGTCCCTTTATCTCTAACAGCAAGTACATTCTCTTACATAACCACAATATGATTAGCTACAGGAAATTTAAATTGATACAATGCTATTAACTGATCTACAGACTTTATTATTATTTTGCCAGTTGTCCTATAATGTCCTTTATAGCAAAAAAGAGACAGAAAAAGAAGAAGAATGAAGGAAAAAGAAAGAAAATAATTGGGGGTGTGTGTCTGGGATCACATATTACATTGAATTGTCATGTCCAGGCTCCTTTGATCTAGAAAAGTTCCTCATCCTTTGTCTTTCATGACTTTGACATTTTTGAAGAGTACAGGCTGCTTTTCTTGTAGAACATCTCTTAGTCTTGACTTGTCTGATATTTCCTTGTGATTAGATCTACTAGTACATTGCAAAATTTCAGGAATGTGCCTTTTTCCTGGACTGTTTTAACATTCCAGGTCTATGATCTCTCCTCTCACTGTGTAAATAAGAAATCTGTAACAATTTTAGGGAATTCAATGGTTTAGGAAAATCACTTTATTCAATATTCAGACTTGCTAAGATTTATGAAGTGGTGTGTCTTCCTCAATGCGTCATATCTGAGGGCATATAATGTGTTTTTGTCCTATTACTGGTGTTAATTTTGATCACTTGTTTAAGGTGATGACTGTCAGGTTTCTCCACTGTAAATATACCATTTTCTCCCTTTTCTATCTTTTTTTTTTTTTTTTTAATTTGGTTGCGCCCGGCGGGCTCCTCAATTGCGGCTCGCCGGCTCCACTGTTGTGGTATTTGAATTCTTAGTTGTGGCATGCATGTAGGATCTAGTTCCCTGACCAGGGGTCAAACCCCAGCCCCCTGCATTGGGAGCAGAGTGTTTTAACCACTGCGCTACTAGGGAAGTCCCCCCACTTTGCTATTAAAAAAATACTCTGTGGGAGAGATACTTTGAGACTATGCAAATAGGGCGGCCAGTCAGATAAAATACAGGTAGCCCAGTTTAATTTGAATTTCAGGTAACAGATGAATACCTTTTTAGTAAAGTATGACCCCTCCTCCCAATCCAAATTTAATTGGGCATCTTGTATTTTTATTGCAAGATCTGGCAACACTATATGTAAATAACTTGGTCCTCATCCAACTTCACTCAGTTGTTTTGACATCCATTGATGATTCTCAATCAAGTTTTACTATGATTTTGCCAAATAGTCGTTTTCTAACTGCATCATTCTTCTACATTTATTAGTTGCTATTCCATCTGCCTATCTTTTTATCCACTCTTAAAGCGCCTGGCACACAGTAGGCACTCAGATATTTGGGCAGTGAATGAACGCGTTGGCCGGGCTTCCGTGACAACGTTTGGCAGGGGCTTGCCTTCCTCAGCCAGTCTCGGCAAGCTATCGAGCCTTCGGAACCATCCAGGGCCCCGCTCTTGGCGCTTTTTGCTCCAATCACCAGCATGGCTTTACTGGGCTTCTCTACGTTTGAAGGAAGACAACCGATCGGTTCCTTCAGCTCCAGCGGCCCAACAGACTGCAAGTGGAGAGCCGCAGGGACCAATGGGTGCCGGCAGGAGGCGGGGCCTGCCACGCGGCAGCGGTATAACTGCAGGGCCCGCGCGCGTTTGCCTCCCGGCGCTGGCCATGGCTGCAGTGTCCCTCTTATCCACTTTGGCCACCCGGCTGCTCCGGCCGGCGCAGAGCTGCCGCCTCCACCATCGCCCCTTCCACCTCTCGGCAGTTCGGTAAGAGGGTCGGGGGGCTGGGTTAGCGCGGAAATCTGAGGGGAACCGAGCGCGGGGCCCGCCCAGGGACTCCCTTCATGAGCATCTCCGTCCCGGGAGGTGGTGGCCACCGAGAAGGGTGTGGCGGGGCGACGTGGCATCCCAGAGTGGCCGCAGCCTACTACCAGGGCGTTCGTTCGGCTGTGTGGGCTGAAATCGAGAGTCCGCCTTTCGGAGGCGCCGGCCTCCTGCAGGCTCCCGGCGTCGTCCTGTCTCAAGGCCAGTCCGCCGGCTGAACGGGGCCCACGGTGTGGAGCGGAGGTGCTGGCGGGCCCTGGGACTCAGCGACTTACCTGGGAGCATACGGAGGTCACCGGCCAGGGCCTGCCAGCCGCCCTTGGCCCCGATACCAAGAGCGGGAAAGCAGAGGAGATGTTTTGGCGAGCGCGGGGAAGAGTTGTGAGTGAGCAGCCTTCAGTGAGCCGTCCCTTCCCGGGACCCTAGCGCCGGTGGGGGTTAGGGCGGAGCCTTGCTCGCCGGGTACCAGCACTTCCCTCCTTCTCCCGGTCGTGGGTGTGGCTCGCGCTGCTCTACAAAGCTGCCCCTTTCCCTCCTAAGGGAATAAATGTGTTGTGGTCACCAGGACTTTGACTGCAGCCCACCCGGAGTCGGTCAGTGCCAGACCGAGTAAATTGAGGTGGTAAACGCCCGGGAAGAGAAGAGGGAAAGCTCTGTTTGCATTTTCTTAGGGAGGTAATAAATATTTCCTGATTTTTTTGGACCTCAAATTCCTATTCTAAACCTAGGTTGAAGAATCTTTTTCTGGGGGGGTGGGTGGAGGGAGAGCTGTGATTTCGTTCCTTAAAGCTATGCACCCTCTTTCCCGTCAATCTTTAGAGCCTTTACACTGCAGAGACCTAAGCCTCGAAACAGCAGCCCCTTTATCCAGGCACTGTGCTAGGCTGTGCGAATTCAGAGATGGTAAAAGCGATTTTCTTTAGTGGAACTTCCATACTTGTCAAGAGGCAGAACACGTACATGAGGCAGAAAATGTAATTTCCAATAAGTGTAAAAATGCTATTAGAGACGTTTCCAAGGTGCTGTTGGAGCACAGAATGGGGATTAATGCGTTCTTGAAAGAAGACTTCAGAGGAGACATTTAAGGATTTCCTTAGTCTGACCCTGACCTGCCTTTCCAGCCCCATCTTTCATTACTGTCTGTTCTCTTCCCTCTTCCTTCCTTCCTGAGTTCTGGCCACATGTGCTTTCATGATTGAAGAGATTTATAAAAATACTCCAATTCCTTACCTAAAGAACTGGAACAGTTTGCTCACACTCTCCAGTAACAAATGCCCTGCTTTTGGGGCTTCCCTGGTGGTGCAGTGATTAAGAAGCTACCTGCCAATGAGGGGGACACGGGCTCGAGCCCTGGCCCGGGAGGATCCCACATGCCGCGGAGCAACTAAGCCCGTGCACCACAACTACTGAGCCTGCGCTCTAGAGCCTGCGAGTCACAACTACTGAGCCCACGAGCCACAGCTACTGAAGCCCATGCGCCTAGAACCTGTGCTCTGCAAAAAGAGAAGCCACCGCAATGAGAAGCCCAGGCTCTGCAATGAAGAGTAGCCCCTGCTCGTCGCAACTAGAGAAAACCCGCGCGCAGCAACAAAGACCCAATGCAACCAAAAATAAATAAATTTATAAAACACAAAAAACCAAATGCCCTCCTTTCACTTCATTTTCTGAATGAAATGTAGGTTTACACATCTCTGAAGGCAATAAGTACATTTGGTATTCAGGGTTCTAATGTATTGCTTTGATTACTGCTAGCTGGTAAAATTAAAACATCCTTTAAAAAATATGGGTCTAAGGGCAAGACGGGAATAAAGATGCAGACCTACTAGAGAATGGACTTGAGGATATGGGGAGAGGGAAGGGTAAGCTGGGACAAAGTGAGAGAGTGGCATGGACATATATACACTACCAAATGTAAAATAGCTAGCTAGTGGGAAGCAGCCGCATAGCACAGGGGGAGATCAGCTCGGTGCTTTGTGACCACCTAGAGGGGTGGGATAGGGAGGGTGGGAGGGAGATGCAAGAGGGAAGAGATGGGGACATATGTATACGTATAACTGATTCACTTTGTTATAAAGCAGAAACTGACACCATTGTAAAGCAATTATACTCTAATAAAGATGTTAAAATAAAATAAAATTGAACAGAAATGAAAAAAAATATGGGTCTGCATATATTCCTTTTTATGGGGGGGTAGTGTGAGAGTTTTCATGGTTAGAGAGATAGTACTGTAGTCTAGGCGACAGTGAGGTAAAGGAAAAAATGGACTTTGGAGGCAGAAGTTTGTGTTTTAATTTTGTTTCTACTGTCCTCAGTCACTTTTTCTGTATAACATGCTTATAATAGTCCCAAGGTAACTGAAGAGTAATATATGTAAAACTCTAAGCAAAATATCTCCCGTTTCAGAGATGTTAGATCCATCCCCCTTTGTGTCTTTGTTCACTCATTACTGGTTCCATTAATTAGTAGATAACAGAACTCTTTCCAAAATAAGTTGATCATGAATTGTAAAATGTACCTGATATTAATTTTTCATGGAAAATTACAGTACTGTAAACTATTGAATTAGAAGGAAAGTGAAGATGCTACTGACTTGGATTTCAGTTTTTAATTTTATTTAGATAGTCCTCTTCTTTCTACTCTGTTGATGCATAATTTTATTGGAAAATTTTCTAAAAACATCTGTGAAAGCACTCCTAAATGTGTTAGCTAATATGGTTAATAAATTTTGGATTCCCCTTGGGACTGATCTCAGTTTCCATTTCCATTTATTTTGGGGTAGCAGTAACTTTATCTGCCCATTGGCAAAAAAAAAAAAAAAATGTTGGGAAATTAGGTAATGACTCCCTCTCAGGACTGTGTTTCACATTTGGCAGAGTTATGGTATGCAGGCGAGGGCTAAAACACAGTTATGTTGTAAAAGATACTCATTGCTTTGTGGCTTTGTTTTGGTTCTTGTTACTCTTTGATTTCTTTCTTTCTTTTTTTTTTTTTTTTAAGCAAATTGGCATAACATCCAGAAGTTGCCTTTGGAACTTGGAATAATGGATTCTCCCAGAACCCTGTGTCCTTAACTTTATTATATCATGCTTAGCCCAAATGTGCTGCTACCATTTTCTCTAAGTTTACTGCTTTCAAAAGGAACTTAAAAAACATTTTTTTTAAATGAGCTTTTTAATGAAGTGCAATCTAAGTCCGATTCACTGATTATTTTTATAAAGCTATCCTTATGAGTGTATAAATAGATAAATACATCTATTGTATATTAAGGATGTGTGTGTGTATAAATTTAGCCAACAGAGTTAGATATTAATTTTTAGTGAATATATATGCCTGGCACTTTATTTATTTATTTTCTATTTTTGGCCATGCCACGTGACACGTGGGATCTTAGTTCCCCAACCAGGGATCAAACTCCTGCCCTCTGCATTGGAAGCTCAGAGTCTTAACCACTGGACTGCCAGGGAAGTCCCCATATTCCTGGCACTTTATTTGTTATTTCATTCAATATAAATGACTGTCCTAAGCTCTTTTAAAGTAATCTTTCACTATATTCTATTCCAGGGTTGGGAATCTATTTCTGGCACAGGGCAGGTATTACTATAATTCAAGAATGTTGGGCTTCCCTGGTGGCACAGTGGTTGAGAGTCCGCCTGCCGATGCAGGGGACACGGGTTCATGCCCCGGTCCGGGAAGATCCCACATGCCGTGGAGCGGTTGGGCCCGTGAGCCATGGCCGCTGAGCCTGCGCATCCGAAGCCTGTGCTCTGCAACGGAGAGGTCACAACAGTGAGAGGCCCGCGTACCGCCAAAAAGAATGTTGCCGGGGTATTTGTATCAGCAAAGCCCTTTTATTTTACTTTATTTTATTTTTAAGATTTTATTACAGTTATCTTTTTTTTTTAAACATCTTTATTGGAGTATAATTGCTTTACAATGGTGGCTCAGTTTCTGCTTTATAACAAAGTGAATCAGTTATACATATACATATGTCCCCATATCTCTTCTCTCTTGCATCTCCCTCCCTCCGACCCTCCCAATCCCACCCCTCTAGGTGGTCACAAAGCACCGAGCTGATCTCCCTGTGCTATGCGGCTGCTTCCCACTAGCTATCTATTTTATGTTTGGTAGTGTACATGTGTCCCTGCCACTCTCTCACTTTGTCCCAGCTTACCCTTCCCTCTCCCCGTATCCTCAAGTCTATTCTCTAGTAGGTCTGTGTCTTTATTCCCGTCTTGCCCCTAGGTTCTTCATGACCACTTTTATTTTTTTTTTTAGATTCCATATATATGTGTTAGCATACGGTATTTGTTTTTCTCTTTCTGACTTACTTCACTCTGTATGACAGACCCTATGTCCATCCACCTCACTACAAATACCTCAATTTCATTTCTTTTTACAGCTGAGTAATATTCCATTGTCTATATGTGCCACATCTTCTTTATCCATTCATCTGTTGATGGACACTTAGGTTGCTTCCATGTCCTGGCTATTGTAAATAGAGCTGCAATGAACATTTTGGTATGTGCCTCTTTTTGAATTATGGTTTTCTCAGGGTATATGCCCATTAGTGGAATTGCTGGGTCATACGGTAGTTCTATTTTTAGTTTTTTAAGGAACCTCCATACTGTTCTCCATAGTGGCTGTATCAATTTACATTCCCACCAACAGTGCAAGAGGGTTCCCTTTTCTCCACACCCTCTCCAGCATTTATTGTTTGTAGATTTTTTGATGATGGCCATTCTGACTGGTGTGAGATATCTCATTGTAGTTTTGATTTGCATTTCTCTAATGATTAATGATATTGAGTATTCTTTCATGTGTTTGTTGGCAATCTGTATATCTTCTTTGGAGAAATGTATATTTAGGCCTTCTGCCCATTTTTGGATTGGGTTGTTTGTTTTTTTGTTATTGAGCTGCATGAGCTGCTTGTAAATCTTTGAGATTAATTCTTTGTCAGTTGCTTCATTTGCAAGTATTTTCTCCCATTCTGAGGGTTGTCTTTTTGTCTTGTTTATGGTTTCCTTTGCTGTGCAAAAGCTTTTAAATTTCATTAGGTCCCATTTGTTTATTTTTGTTTTTATTTCCATTTCTCTAGGAGGTGGGTCAAAAAGGATCTTGCTGTGATTTATGTCATAGAGTGTTCTGCCTAGGTTTTCCTCTAAGAGTTTGATAATGTCTGGCCTTACATTTAGGTCTTTAATCCATTTTGAGTTTATTTTTGTGTATGGTGTTAGGGAGTGTTCTAATTTCATTCTTTTGCATGTAGCTGTCCAGTTTTCCCAGCACCACTTATTGAAAAGGCTGTCTTTCTCCACTGTATATTCTTGCCTCCTTTATCAAAGATAAGGTGACCAAAAAAAAAAAAGATAAGGTGACCATATGTATGTGGGTTTATGTCTGGGCTTTCTATCCTGTTCCCTTGATCTATATTTCTGTTTTTGTGCCAGTACCATACTGTCTTGATTACTGTAGCTTTGTAGTATAGTCTGAAGTCAGGGAGCCTGATTCCTCCAGATCCGTTTTTCCTTCTCAAGATTGCTTTGGCTATTCAGGGTCTTTTGTGTTTCCATACAAATTGTGAAATTTTTTGTTCTAGTTCTGTGAAAAATGCCAGTGGTAGTTTGATGGGGATTGCATTGAATCTGTAGATTGCTTTGGGTAGTAGAGTCATTTTCACAATGTTGATTCTTCCAATCCAAGAACGTGGTATATCTCTCCATCTATTTTTATCATCTTTAATTTCTTTCATCAGTGTCTTATAATTTTCTGCATATAGGTCTTTTGTGTCCTTAGGTAGGTTTATTCCTAGATATTTTATTCTTTTTGTTGCAATGGTAAATGGGAGTGTTTTCTTAATTTCATATTTTTTATCATTAGTGTATAGGAATGCAAGAGATTTCTGTGCATTAATTTTGTATCGTGCTACCTTAACAAATTCATTGATTAGCTCTAGTAGTTTTCTGGTAGCATCTTTAAGATTCTCTATGTATAGTATCATGTCATCTGCAAACAGTGACAGCAGTGAAACCCTTTTAAAGAAGTCCTCCTCAACCCTAAATCTGGATTGGATTTGTAAATATTAACATGTTTTCAGTTCCTTAATATATCATGAGTATATATGAAATGCTCTTATATATTTTGTGCTCTGCTAGAATTATCATGTAAAATCGGGTAAATGCATTTGGTTTGGTATAAAATTGTGATATCTTTTTTTTTTTTTTTAAGTGAAAGAAGGTTTATTCAGGGAGAAACACACTCGCTAGACAGAGGGTGGGCCATCTCAGAAGGCAAGAGGCACCAGGGTATGGGGTTGTCAGTTTTTATAGGGGTGGGTAATCATAGGTTGATGAGTAGAAGGAGTATTCCACCTATTTTGGGGAATGGGTGGGGATTTCCAGGAATTGAGCCACTGCCCATTTTTTTACCTTTTATGGTCGGCCTTGGAACTGTCATATGGGTGTGTCATTTAGTGCACTGATGTGTTACAATGAGCATATACTGAGGCTCAAGGTTTGGTGGAAGACAACTTGTCCACCATCTTGGACCTAGCTGGTTCTAACCAATTTATGTCATGTCCTTGGGCTATGTCATTCTTTTTTTTTTTTCCTGTACGCGGGCCTCTCACTGTTGTGGCCTCTCCCGTTGTGGAGCACAGGCTCCAGACACACAGGCTCAGCGGCCATGGCTCACGGGCCCAGCCGCTCTGCGGCATGTGGGATCTTCCCGGACCCGGACACAAACCTGTGTCCCCTAGCATCGGCAGGCGGACTCTCAACCACTGTGCCACCAGGGAAGCCCCATGTCATTCTTTAAAACGTTGTGCCCTGCCCCCTTCCTGTCTCATTCCCCCCTCAGATTTTACTCCCATAATCTTATGGGAAGCAGAGGGGCAATGGTCTGTCATCTGTAGCTGCTTCTGGGCTGAGTAGAGGCATCAACTCTGCCTGTCAGGGAGTGAAAAATCTCTGGATGCCTGATCTAGGGGCCCCAGGAGCAGGACGGCTTCTTGTTTTAAGTTGACATGAGCTGGAATCATTGCATAGCCATCATCTTGATGTGGAACTGCTTCTGTAGCCTCCCTATGAATCTTCTTGAAGATGAAGCACTTTTGGAACAGCATCAGAGTACAATAGTAACTGTCTATAAATGACAAAAGACTTTAAAGGTTAAATATCTGATTACAGTGTAATTGATAAGGAAGCTTGGTTACTGTTGTGACATAGAACATTTTAAGATAACAACTAGAACTATAGCATTATACCAGGACATATCCAAATTTTAGAACCTTTACATAATTTTTAGAATGTCTATATTAATAACATTCATCCATACAGTATTTTTTAAATAGTTTTATTGCTCTTGTGATAATGCTGTCTATGTAACTTAACATACTAAATAATACTAGTTAAATATTTCTCTCTGAGATGCCTCAGGGGCCCTCTAAAACACCCCAGAGTTAGTTGAAAGTCAAAAGAACTTTAATTAAAATTTGACATTTGGGAAGTTTGTCAAAAAGTTTTAAAACACTTGATCAAATAAAATCATTGGTCACTATGAGACAATACTTATTTCTTAACCGAAGTGTCAAGAGATCTCAAAATCGAATACAGATTAAAGGCAAAGAAACTCACACAATCTGTTATCAAAAGCGGCATAACTTTTCAGTATTTTTTCATTCCTCACACGTTCTTTTACTGAAAACACATATCTTACCATCCTTGTAAGTTTTTTCCTCATTGAGTTACTCCCATAACTAAATTTGCTAACAAATTTGCAATACATATAATAAGGTCTAGTAAATCTAGGTAGAACAGAAGTATTTTTTCTTTAAGTACGTTTTTTTTTTAATTTATGTATTTTTTATTTATTTATTTTTGGCCGTGTTGGGTCTTCGTTGCTGCTCTCGGGCCTTCTCTAGTTGCGGTGAGTGGGGACTACTCTTTGTTGCGGTGCGCAGGCTTCTCACTGCCGTGGCTTCTCTTGTTGTGGAGCACGGGCTCTAGGCGCACGGGCTTTGTAGTTGTGACACGCGGGCTCCGTAGTTGTGTCTCACGGGCTCTAGAGCGCAGACTTGGTAGTTGTGGCACACAGGCTTGGCTGCTCTGCAGCATGTGGGATCTTCCCAGAGCAGGGCTCAAACCCGTGTCCCCTGCATTGGCAGGCGAATTCTTAACCACTGCACCACCAGGGAAGCCCACAACAGAAGTATTATACTTAACATTGATGACTCTAAAGACATGTCTATATTAATCAAACCAACAAGCTTAAGCTACCTTCAATACCAGATATCAGTTTAGTACTGAATATTTTACAGATAACATGAACCTGAAGTTCATTCTGGCCAGATTACTTTCTATTTCTAAGTATTTGTATAAGCACTTGATTTTCTTTAAGTCAACTAAATAGAGCTCTGTTATGAATTAATTTTTGGCAATACCATACATCTACAGCACACACATAGATACATACAAACATACAAACAAACACAGAGGCCTCATAATTCCCATTCCAAAATTTTAGCCAAGAGTCACGTACAGCATCCGTCTACAAAGGAGGTTGGATTAAAATTGGCTTTCTGGCAGGTGGAAAAAATCCAGCTCACTTGTCTAGATGGCTAAACCCTTTTTACTAATATTTATGGAAAAGATACTTAAGATTTTTTTTTTTTTCTTTTTTGCAGTACGTGGGCCCCTCACTGTTGTGGCCTCTCCCATTGCAGAGCATAGGCTCAGCGAGCCCGCTCCGCGGCATGTGGGATCTTCCCTGACCGGGGCACGAACCCGTGTCCCCTGCATCAGTAGGCAGACGCTCAACCCCTGCGCCACTGGGGAAGCCTGATACTTAAGATTTTTATTTGTCCATGACAAGTTCCAAATTATTTACCCCCTTTTTCAAAATTTGCATTTTAAAAAGATGGCAAAGATAAGGGTTCCTGGAAAAAAAACAGGATATTTGCATCTCAAAGGCACAGGTAAGTTCCTCCTTTGTTTCCCCTTTGTTTAATACTTACAAGCCTCTTCAGATAAATAGGGAAGGTTTGGGGAGTGGTAAAAGGATTGTGAGGTTTGGATTTGTTTTTTGGAGCTACATCTCTGGTCCTGTAAAGACTACATTTGTAAAATAAGGACAGGTGTTTTTTTTTTTCTTTTTTTTAAAGAATTGGGTGGCTACCTCAATGATATTGAAGGACTGCTATACATTTACCTATGTTGAGGTATGTTTTACTTTCCTCATTTAGCTTAGGAGAGAAGTCCTTCTGCCAAATTTCTATCAGGTATGGTTAGCTTAGTCAGACCAGTGGCCTCCCATTTTGGTACTCTATTTACAAACACTTTTGGTCATCCTCCCTGGGTTTAAGAAATTTTTAAATTATGGCCCTCAGTCAGGCCTTTGATCTGAGGCGGCTTGCCTACGGCCTCACGTGATCGCATTTTTAAAGGTAGCTGGACAATTTCTAGCCCACGTTTTTTTCTTTTTTTTGGTCCATTCCATTTCTATCATGTAAGCACCCTCAGCTTGAATTTTATAAGCACACAGAGTGGAGGCATTCATGGCATTTCAGTGTCTGGATCTGTCCAGTCAAAGGCAAAGAGATACTGGGGTGCAGGGGAATGCAGAAGAAAGCAACCTTTAGTTCTAGAGCTATGAACTAGTTTAACAGCCCATAGTTTAAAAGCTTAGATGGGGTGGAATGGAGATCTCCTCTCGCTGGGACTGAGGTAGAGTCCTCTGACCAAGAGCAATTGTTTTTCTTGGTGGGTGCTATCTCTGTGAGGATCTCCAGCTTGGATTATTGTCGGGAATTTAGTGAGCAAGTCCCTTGCCAACAAGGGGAGGGAGCACTCAGGCATGAGCAGAAACTGATGTGCAAAGGTAAAATTTCCTAGCAAGCAGTTGAGGGGAGGAGTGAATCACTGGTTTGGGGCTTTCCATCAATCCCTGTTATTATACAGCTTGTGGAGGACAAGGGTCCAGGGAAATCAATCACCACAGAGTAGGCGGCCCAGGTATCTAATAAGTAAATAACTTTCCTACCTTCCATGTCAAAGGTTACCCGAGGCTTCTCCGGAGAAATGACCAGGTGTCCTTTGGGAGCCAGGGAGGGTCCCAGGCCCCATCAGTCTTCGATCCTCTTGGCCATCATTGCTTTGGGAGCTCCGAGTCCCCTTCAGGACTGGGAGCAGTTCTGCTTCCAGTGACCCTCTTATTCACACTTAAAACAGATGCTTTTTGGCACATAGTGACTCTGATCCAGCATTCCTGGATCCTGTCCTCACCGTGGGCCTTCGCAAGGAATGGTAACCCTGAGGTGGTGCAGTGGTTAGGGCTGCTGCCAATTGCTGTGCTTTTTGCTGTTGTCCCTGAATCCTTTTTGCCTCTCTATTGTTAAATACTCCAAAGGCCAAATCCATGAGCTGATTTATGGGGGTCTGGTGTCTCCAGCTCCTCGGATGCGGCATCAGGGGTAAATGGTCCGGAAGACTGTCCCCCCTCACAATTGGGGGAGGTAGGAGTTCACGGTAGACCTCTCGGGGAGGTGGACTCATAAAGAGATCATCTAAAACATTTGGCTCCTGTGAAGAAGGCACTTTGAAAGGGGTGTGAGCCAGGTATACCAGGCAGTTCTTTAGACCTGAATTATGGAATAGAGTCAAGAACATTTATATGTATGGGACTTCCCCCCCATTTACCTTTTCTTTTACAAAATAGGTCCAGTTGCAAGATGGTATTGTAATTCAATGACCCAATTTTTTTTTGGCCAGATCACTTCGTCCCCTAGTTTGTACTGGGACCATACAGTATTGCAAAAGAAAATTAATTTTTTTCTTAAACCACCCTGTCTAAATTTTCCCCAGTTAATATGCATCTGTAGCAGGGAAGAGCCAAATCAGACTACATGTTGGATCTGTTTCATTTACTTTATCTTTTTATTTATTTATTTGATGTTTATTTTTATTTTTATTTTTGGCTGCATTGGGTCTTTGTTGCTGCGTACGGGCTTTATCTAGTTGCGGCGAGCAGGGGCTAGAGCAGGGGCTACTCATCGTTGCAGTGCGTGGGCTTCTCATTGCAGTGGCTTCTCTTGTTGCGTAGCACGGGCTCTAGGCGCGCGGGCTCAGTAGTTGTGGCTTAGTGCTCTAGAGCGCAGGCTCAGCAGTTGTGGTGCACTGGCTTAGTTGCTCTGCGGCATGTGGGATCTTCCCGGACCAGGGCTCAAACCCGTGTCCCCTGCATTGGCAGGCAGATTCTTAACCACTGTGCCACCAGGGAAGTCCTGTTTCTTTTACTTTAACCTTTGCTTTCTGCTGCTTTTTTCACTAAAAGGATACTGTCTATACATAATGGCCTGCCTTGGGGAACCCTGCCCCTCTGCCTGAATGTTAAACCAAAGTGCCTTTGTTCAGGGAAACATCCAGACCCTGTTCCACTTGTGGATGTCTACAAGAAAGAAGAAATTAACACATCCCCTCCCCAAGACTGGCCATTCCAGGTGATATTTGCAGAACTTATGGCCTTTTTACTTTATTTCCTCATCTCCTTCCCTTCTCTGTGCTATAAAAGAAACTGGCATCCAAACCACGGTAAGATGGTTATTTTGAGACTCTAGTCTGCCATCTTCTTGGTTTGCCGGCTTTCCGAATAAAGTTGTATTCCTTGTCTCAATACCTCATCTCCCATCTGTTGGCCTGTCGTGCAGCGAGCAGGGCGAGCTTGGACTCGGTAACACATCCTAGCAGCGAGTCCTTTGGGATGCTTGTAGTTGCCCCCATTTTTTAATTGGGATGTCCTGATAAGATGGGAGTCTGATGGATACCGGCCAGGTGGTAGTTATTTGTCCTGACATTCTCCTAGTGTCAACAGTGGGGTCCCTGTGAGCACCCGAAATCTGCCTGGTTGGTGAGCCTGAGTAGGCCCTTTGGATTAGTCAAGGAAAGGAACAAGAGCCAGTGGGAGAAAAGGCAACCAGAGTCCCAGGGCCTAAATCCTTCAGAGAGGGAGGGAGGAGACCTAGGCCCTGAGCCAACTAAATGGATTAACTTTATCGATTAAACAAAAGAAAAACAAATAGAAGGGTAGGGCTGAAGGACCACAAGGCAGTGATAACAATACAAGGTAACAGCTCCCCTCAGGATATGGTCCTTTAGATGTTGAGGAGGGCTACCTCTCCACAGAAGTAAAAGAGGCAACACCCAACATGCTGGCAAAGCCAGCTGGGAGGCTCAAGGATAAGTAGACAGTCCAAGAAGTCAGGAGAGAAGGAGGATAATAAGAGAAATCCAGGACAGGAGGGAAGGTGTACAGCCATGATGCTTCCTAAGAGAGATTTGTAAGCCTGCTGAGAAAGGTGCTCACCCACTTCCTCCGCTGAGGGGTTGATAAAGTCTGCCTGGGACCCCCACAAGAGAAGTGCTTATGCACACTTCTGCTCAGGGGTGTGTCTTCTTAATACTTCAAAAGATGCAAGTACAAATTAATGTTTAATATAAGGTTTAGATATAAAATTACTGCATTATATCTAAGACATTGAGATTTGGTTTAAAGTAGATATTTAATCACAGTACAACTGAAAAGCAGGCATTGAAGGCTTAGACCATTAAAGCTTTAAAGTTTTTAATTAACAGTGGCCTTGAGAATTAATTATATCTGACCATACAAGATATCCAGTACCTTGATGTTATCCCTGAGAATTAAATATGTGCTATAAGGGGAAACAGATTGTTTCAATGTTTCAAACAATTGTATTCTTCATTGGTGTTGAGGTTGGAGCATTCCTTATGACACTGGGGACAAAAATCTAACGGGAAAGTCTTGTTTTCAGTGAGGTGTTTTTTCTTTTTTTTTTTAATTTAATTAATTTATTTTTGGCTGCTTTGGGTCTTCGTTGCTGCACACGGGCTTTCTCTTTAGTTGCTGTGCACGGGCTTCTTATTGCAGTGGCTTCTCTTGCTGCGGAGCATGGGCTCTAGGCGCGCGGGCTTCAGTACTTGTGGCTTGCGGGCTCTATAGAGCGCAGGCTCAGTAGTTGTGGTGCACGGGCTTAGTTGCTCCGCGGCATGTAGGATCTTCCTGGATCAGGGCTAGAACCCGTGTCCCCTGCACTGGCAGGCAGATTCTTAACCACTGCACCACCAGGGAAGTCCCCAGTGTGTTTTTTCTTAAGGAATAGATGCTTTTCCTACTTTAAATAATGGGAACTTTAAGCATATATGTGGAAATAAGAAAACCAGGAATCTTACATGTTGGAACCCAGGAAGAGCTGTTCATATTGTTCTTACTAATTCTTATTGGGGAGAGATAGGCTTTCAGCGATTTGAATATGTTTTTGGGAACTGAAGGTTCTTCTAGATCTGAGTTTTCTCATTGTCTCACCCCCAACAAGCAGTTTCTCATCCCTGTGGTTCTAGCGTGTGAATGTAGTTCAGAGAGGAGCGTTTACTGGTCCAGTTCACTACCACCGCTCCTGGTGAATAAACTTTTGCACCAGCTGGACCACTGGCCAGCCTAGAAATTGTTATTCTTGGCGTCAGATACCTGGTGTGTCAGCTGTGGATGGGGCACTGGGGTCTCGGGGTAGAGCACACTGCCACCTATGAGATGGAATCGCCTTAGTCCCCCTTCCAATCCCTATTCTTCATCAGGAAAGTCTTTTCCAGGAGTGGTTGTAGGGAGTGGTCGGTATTTGAAGTTTGTCTAGCGTATTGCTTATTGGTTTAACTGCATAGCATAATTGGGAAATGATTTAAAAGCATGTATAAATTAAAAGCCAATTCACTAACTGGGAATGTAGGACGTACATGACGTCCCTAGTACTTATTTATCTTAGAACTAGAAGTTTGTACAGTCATCCCTCAGTATCTGAAGGGGTTTAGTTCCAGGAACCCCCAGGATACCAAAATTCCCAGATGGTCAAGTCCCTTATATAAAATGGCATAGTATTTGTATATAACCTCTCCTCCCATATACTTTAAATCACCTCTAGGTTATTTATACCTAATACCATGTAAATGCTGTGTTAATAGTGTAAATACAATGTAAATAGTTGCCAGGTGCAGGGCAAATTCAAGTTTTGCTTTTTGGAACTTTTGGGAATTTTTTTTGCCAATACTTTCGACCCATGGTTGATGAATTCTCAAACGCAGAACCTGCAGATAGGAGGGCCCACCATGCCTTTTGACCACCCTCCAATAACCCCTCCCCCACCTCCTGAAGTTTTGGGTATTTAATAACACTTTTGTAGCCTGATCTTTACTCTTTACAAAGATTCAAGCTATTTGTTCTTGTGATTCTGTTGCCTTCTGCAGAAATGAAGCTGTTGTCATTTCGGGAAGGAAACTTGCTGAGCAGATCAAGCAGGAAGTGCGGCAGGAGGTGGAAGAGTGGGTGGCGTCAGGCCATAAACGGCCGCACCTGAGCGTCGTCCTGGTTGGTGAGAATCCTGCAAGTCACTCCTATGTCCTCAACAAAACCAGAGCAGCTGCCGATGTGGGTATGTGTCACTCTCAGACCCCGACTGCTGTTAAATTGAGACTTATCTGAGGCAAACTCTTTTGTACTTCATGATTCCTTTTTCTGATTAGAAAACCCAGGCAGAGGAGGCTAATGTGATTGAACTGTATCCAGATATTTATCATAAAGAAATCAGGCTGTCTCTTGGGGAGGCTTATAGACTAGGACAGCAGGAATATGGTTGGTATTCTTGGTGTCTTCTGGAATGTAATCTAAATTCTGTTCTAGTCTAACATTTGATAGGTGACCTTGAACACAGTTTACATCTGCTTTCCTTGAGCAATAATGAGTCTGAATGAGGTGTTTGAGCATTTGGTTGAGGAGACCTCAATGATGTGGCCTAGAACACAGTCATGGATTTGAAGGAAATGACTCTGACTTCTTTGAAATAGCCTTTGATTTCTCCACCAGTTGGTTCCAAAGCCAATTAAGTCAGCAGTTTAGAAGTGGTTGGAGGTTTGAGTGCAGAAGGCACAGGTCTGAGTGATGGGAGGTTTGTGTTCTAGGTCTCGCTATACTGCAGACTCTGTGTGGCCGCAGACCAGAGGTGGGTAGGCTCAGCTGTGCCGTTGCCAGCTTCTCTGTGGGTCAGTGGTCTGAGAACTGTGTGCCTGCCCTTCTGAAGGGCTGTGAAACCACTGGCGTGTCTGGCCAGTGTTACTGGACTGTGAGCCCTTAGTATGCTCTATTCTTTATCACTGAGGAATGAAGCCTCCTGCCCTTTTCATTGAAAAACTTTAGAACCTCTAGAAAATAGTAAGCCATGGCTTTCTAAGACATTGGGATGGGAGGTAGTGTGATACAGTGGAAAGAACATGGACTTTGGAACTGGAAAGATTGTCACCAGCCAGCTTGTGTTTCAATTTCACTGAGCCTTGTCTATAAAATGAGGTTGATGAGGATTATGTAGTATAATATATAGAAAGTATCAAGCTGGGGGAAGGGTAAGCTGGGACAAAGTGAGAGAGTGGCATGGACATGTATACACTACCAAACGTAAAACCGATAGCTAGTGGGAAGCAGCCGCATAACACAGGGAGATCAGCTCGGTGCTTTGTGACCACCTAGAGGGGTGGGATAGGGAGGGTGGGAGGGAGGGAGATGCAAGAGGGAAGAGATATGGGGATATATGTATATGTATAGCTGATTCACTTTGTTATAAAGCAGAAACTAACACACCATTGTAAAGCGATTATACTCCAATAAAGATGTTAAAAAAGAAAAGAAAAGAAAGTATCAAGCTAGTATTCTTTAGTGTTTGTATTTGGGAAGTTACTTAAGTTTACTTGTGAGCCGATTCAAGCTTTCCAGCTACCAGGGTGGGTATGATGATAAAAAGCCTCGCTGGTAGCATGGCAGACAATGTAGCATTGTCTCAATAAATGCCTGTTTTTTTCTTACCTTGAAATTTTCTTATAGGAATCAACAGTGAGACAATTGTGAAACCAGCTTCAATTTCAGAGGAAGAACTGTTGAATTTAATCAATAAACTAAATAATGATGATAACGTAGATGGCCTCCTTGTTCAGCTGCCTCTTCCGGGTGAGATTTGGACATCACCATTTAAAATGATTTCTGGGGATTTCCCTGGTGGTCCAGGGAGTAAGGCTCTGTGCTCCCAATGCAGGGGACCTGGGTTCAATCCCTGGTCAGGGAACTAGATCCCGCATGCCGCAACAAAGATCCCACATGCCGCAGCTAAAGATCGCACATGCTGCAAGGAAGATCCCGCATGCTGCAACTAAGACGCGGTGCAGCCAAATAAATAAATATTTTAAATGATATCTGAGGAATGGAGAGGCTTGTTTACTTTATACAACTGGCCCCTTGTGTGGATTTGATATGAAGGGGAGGTAAACTCAAGAGAGAGAGTATGTTATTAGATATGGGACAGACCTACTCAGAATACCAATTACTCCTTGATTTGGTATTGAGATCTTAAAGCAAAGGACCGTGGAAGGAAGCAGTTGTACAACAGGACACTGGCTTTGATCTTGGCGTTTGGCTTTGCTCGATGTGTGTTCCTTATATGCAGATGAAGAAATAAGTCATGGGGAGCTGTAAAAGCGGAAAAGGTTTTTGTGGCAAACCAGGTAAGCTGGAGTCAAGCAGTGCTAACTACGTAACAGTGACTCAAGACCACCGCTCTGATTTCTTTTTCAGAGCACATTGATGAGAGAAAGATCTGCAATGCTGTTTCTCCAGACAAAGATGTTGATGGCTTTCATGTAATTAACGTAGGGCGAATGTGTTTGGACCAGAATTCCATGTTGCCAGCTACTCCATGGGGTGTGTGGGAAATAATTAAGCGAACTGGTAGGTATATCCGTCTCAGTATTATCAAGGCAGTACTTACAAATGGTAAAAATTCGTGCAAAGAGTGGAAACTCCCACCCCACAGCCTCTAGTCCTGCTCCCCAGAGCCTAACTCCTTTAGCAGTTGCCGACAACTGTTTTTGCTGTTTAATCCAGAAACTTCTGAGGGAAACTTAAGCTTTAATAGTGGTGACTGTGCAACTCATAACATTTTGCAGCTTATAAAATGTTTCCTTTTAGCTTTCGCTCTGTGTAGCGAGTGACAGTCCAGTTGACTGATGAGGCAATAAGCTTAGTGAATTCCTTCCTTATCACAATTAGAGTCACATCCTAGGCCATTAGCCTTCCTTTTCCTTAGGTGCTCTTTCTAAGATAATCAGGCCCTATCTTAAATGCAAATATATTTATTTTTCATAGGTATTCCAACCCTGGGGAAGAATGTGCTTGTGGCTGGAAGGTCAAAAAACGTTGGAATGCCCATTGCAGTGCTGCTGCACACGGATGGGGCGCACGAACGTCCCGGAGGTAAGGGTTTTGCTCCCAGGGATGAGTCCTCTTCTCCCTTACGAGAGACAAGAAACGCTTGAGAGACTGCCCTGTGGATGTTTGGAAGTGTTAACTTTGTTTTTGATGTAATTTTGTTAATAGGTACCTGGGGAGTAATCTATGTAGGAGAAGCTGTATTCAGTGTCACTTGAAAGTTCATTTATATTCACTAGTATGGAACTAGTTCAGAGATAGATATGCCTCAGAAATTCGAGTTTTGAGTATAAGCATGGTTGTAGACAATTAGAATTTCCAGTTACGGCTTTGATAGTTGGAGCTAAGATGTAGAACTTATTCAAAGTTAGTGTCCTGTTCTGTGCCATTTGGTAGAAAAAAATCTTAGACCAATGCAAAGGATTGAATTGCTATTACTGTAATGTGTCATCATTGTGTCAAGTTCTATTTGAGACAGAGCTTCAAATCAGAGTTAATGTGATTATCATAATATGACTATACATGATTATGTCAGAAATAATGTCAAAACTAAATATTTCCAGGTATCTTTCAGCACACGTTTAAGAAAAATCCTTGAGTAATCCTAGTGATATTTTGTTTAGAAAGACTGTTAAATAGGATAAGGAATAAATCTAAAGATGTATGACTCCAAAGGGTGGAGCTAGAACTAACAGGTAAAAGTTGAGTATTTGGTTTTTTGTTTGTTTGTTCGGGTTTTTTTTGCGGTACGCGGGCCTCTCACTGTTGTGGCCTCTCCCGTTGCGGAGCACAGGCTCTGGACGCGCAGGCTCAGCGGCCACGGCTCATGGGCCCAGCCGCTCTGCGGCATGTGGGATCTTCCCGGACCGGGCCATGAACCCGTGTCCCCTGCATCAGCAGGCGGACTCTCAACCACTGCGCCACCACGGAAGCCCTGAGTTTTTGGTTTTTTTTAAAAAAGGACAACTGGCTGCCCAGAAAGTATGGCACAGAAACTGTCAATTATTTTTTCAGAGATGTTGAATTTCTGGCATGTTTTGCCTAGTTGAGATCTCATCCAATCCCAGCTTTGATTCGGAAATATTTTTTAACTCACAGGTGATGCCACTGTCACAATATCTCATCGATATACTCCCAAGGAGCAGCTGAAGAAACATACGGCTCTTGCAGATATTGTGGTCTCCGCTGCAGGTAAGAGCACCAGGGAAGGGGCTGGAGCACACCTCAGAGGGTGAAGATGGGACTCTCATCTTCGAATTTGCCTGCTGCACTGCTGTTCCATTCATTATTCCCCTAGGATTGATAATGTGAGCTGCTTACAAACATGAGGAGAGAGTCGTGGTTGGAATACTGATTTCTGGCATTCCATTATAGATTTGATGGATGAATGTTTTTTCTACAGCCTGTTTACTCTATGAAGTTTAAACATTTCCTTGGTTAATAGTTTTTATAGGTTTTTGTAAAACAAGCTAATTCGTTCTTCCAGGTCTCTTGCAATTGAAAGTAGATAAGAATCTTATCTAAGAATCTTCTTTTCAGTACTAAACCGATCATTCCTATCTCCATCTCTAGGCATTCCAAATCTGATCACAGCAGATATGATTAAGGAAGGAGCAGCTGTCATTGATGTGGGAATAAACAGAATTCAAGATCCCATAACTGCTAAACCCAAGTTGGTTGGAGATGTGGATTTTGAAGGTAAACGGTATAATTTTTTAAAAATATAAAAGTCAATAAATACTATCGTTATTGGACATTTAGGGCAGACTATTTTAACTTTTAAAGTTATGTTACCTTGGTAATGCCATTTAAAATGCTTTCCATGAGATGTGGATTTTGAAGGTAAATGGTATAATTTTTTAAAAATATAAAAGTCAATAAATACTATCGTTATTGGACATTTAGGGCAGACTATTTTAACTTTTAAAGTTATGTTACCTTGGTAATACCATTTAAAATGCTTTCCATGAGAATTAATTAAGAAAAATCTTTTTAACAATTATAGTCATTCTAGAATTATTTTAGGTGTTTGTATCATCAAATTACAGAGAACAGATATAGAGTTTTCAGAGAATTGTTTTGTTTTTTTCCACTTAGGTCTATTTTATAATTAAAACAACTTCAAGACTTTTAACAAGTCTGAAAATTTAATGAAGTGATTTTCCTAAACTATTGAGTCTCCTAAAAAGTGTTACAGATTTCTCATTTTCATATTGGGAGGAGAGATCACAGACCTGGCATGTTAAAAGTACGGGACAGAGCCAAATTGCTAAAATTTTGGAATTTGCTAGTAGATTTCTCCTTTCAGTTCTGATTTTATCTGAATTTTATGCCAATAATCCTATTTCTAGCTTTCTGTTTCTTCTAAAGCAGTCAGACCCAAGCCTAGGTATCTTAAGTATTTTTCCCTTTAGATTGGAGTTAAAAAAATCTTACTTTTTACTTTCCAGAAAATTACTTTGCTTGATGCTTTGGGCAAACAGTATAGTTAAATAAATAGGATAAAATTAAGAAAATATTGTAGGCAGGTATTAATTGAAGTAATACTTATTATTATTAGAGTTACACTTCCCATACAGTTAACCTACTGAGATGTTTCTTTTTAAGTTGATTTAATATGGAGGAAAAGTATGGCTGGTAAATTATAGGTTATTTAGATATATAAATATTCACTGAACAACTCTGCTTATTATATGTGTGTTATTGATCTATTTATTTTTGGCCGCTCCACACAGAATGCGGGATCTTAGTTCCCCCACCAGGGATCGAACCCGCGCCCCCTGCAGTGGAAGAGCAGAGTCCTAACCACTGAGCTGCCTGGGAAGTCCCTATATGTGTGTTAGTTTATATTAGTATGTTCAAAAGCCTTTACTCTTGAGTAATGTAGCTGTGATTTTTTAAATGAGTTTGAGGCTTATGAAGATGCTTATGTATTTCATTGCTTTTTCTTTGAATGCTCCTTCCATGATAAAGTACATACAGTTCCTTTGCCGTAATTAAAGCAGTCTGCCTGTCTTATTTCTATGTAGGAGTCAGGAAGAAAGCCGGTTACATCACTCCAGTCCCTGGGGGTGTCGGTCCCATGACAGTGGCAATGCTAATGAAGAATACCATTATTGCTGCAAAAAAAGTGCTGAGGCTTGAAGAGCGGGAAGTACTGAAGTCTAAGGAGCTTGGAGTAGCAAGTAATTAACTATTGCGTCTTCTGTGTCATGAACAGCACTCCAAGCTAGTTCACGAGGAAAACCAGGCCAATAGAAATGCAATATTTATTCTACTTAAATGGTTTAAAACAATGCTTTCTATTTATTTGTAAGTTTAAATGGGTGAGTGTTTGCACACATAGCCCTGCAGTTACCCACCAGGGAACATGCCACTATCGTGCTGGGTCATGGGATCCAGCCAAGAGAAGCCATTAACCTACTGATTAACAGGGGGACGCTGTCACACTGAGAATGGCTGCCTAACCTTGTCCACCACTTCAGTTAAAATTTGTCTTCTTTAGGAGGACAGCTATGCTTACCACTATACCACCAACACTGCACAAATTTGTCTTTTCTACGATTGCATTTCCCAAGTGCTATTCCAATAATGAGTTGATGCTCACTTTAGGTTACAAACCTTTTGAGTTCAACTGGTCAAACCAAAGGAAAAATGTTGCAAGAGAAAATTAGGGAAAAGGTAAAAAAGAAAGAAATGATGGTAGTTGAGTAGAAAAAAAATTACCCTAATTTAATATACGTATTGATTGATAACCGGAAGAAAAACTACATGTTAATAGTCTCCTAAGCTGTCATTTTGTAGCTTAGTCATTGGGAAAATGTTTGGGGTTGTTTCATTTGCTATTAGCTCTCGTTTTATGTTCGTTACCATCCCTGAGGTTTCCCCATTTTAGTTTTCTAGGATTGAAAGGCTTATTTTATAAATTATTCATGTGTGTTGTCATATTTGACTTTCCTACATCCTTAAACTTCACTGTCAAATTTTTATACTGTTGGGGGTGTCTGTATGGTTTCTTTAGTGTATCTTGAAACCTGTGTTTGGAAAACATAACTTGGGCTTAATGATCATTAGGGCAGCTTGTATAAGTGTGCAACTTACTTTTCCACCAAAGAACTGTCAACAGCTGCCGGCTTTTCTCTGATGCACCTGTTGGCTTTCCTTGATTGATTTTTGAGAACTTGAGTTAATACTGAATTTAATCAGACTTTCTGATTAAAGGACTTTTTTCCTTCATTTTGTTTTTTTAAATAAAACACTTCTGACCGGTATAGAATGAGTTTCTGAAATACTGTATCTTTCTGCTACTATCTTGTTGTGACCTAATTTCTCTCATTGGATGTAATCAACCTAAATATTCCTATATTCGGTAATACCCAATCCAATGCCTTAAACAAATTGGTTTAAAGAGCTGTGGAGAAACCAGCCTAGTCCTTTTAATCTTACATCCCAAAAGGCTGTGCCAAGCGAGGAGTTTAATCTGTAAGATTCACTTAAGTGGTTAGTCTTGTTCTGATTATTTTCTAAACCATATGTCCAATTTACACAGGACTTCTTGATGTGCTTTGCCAAGCCCCCCCCCCGCCATATATATAAATTTTGTTCATGTGTCTGTGTGTGTGTGTGTAAAGCATTAGTTGGATTGCACAGATTGAAAGGTATTTGCTGTGGCACATTTGCAGCGAGGATAGGTCCGGTGTATTCTGCTCAAGGGCCGGGTATTTGGCTTTCATGCAGGCAGAAGCAACTCCTGTTCCAGGCAGCTTGAGGCAGAGAGGAAGGAGAGCAATGCAGAGCTGACCTTCTCCCCCTCCTTGTTCATGTGCCGCCTTTATGCTTTTTCTTATACATTTATTTATTTGTTTTGGGCTGTGTTGGGTCGTCGTCGCTGTGCACGCTTTCTCTAGTTGTGGTGAGCGGGGGCTACTCTTCATTGCAGTGCGTGGGCTTCTCATTGCGGTGGCTTCTCGTTGTGGAGCACGGGCTGTAGAGCACAGGCTCAGTAGTTGTGGCGCACGGGCTTAGTTGCCCCACAGCATGTGGGATCTTCCCTGACCAGGGATCGAACCCGTGTCCCCTGCATTGGCAGGCGGACTCTCAACTACTGCGCCACCAGGGAAGCCCGTCGCCTTTATGCTTTTGATAGTTTTCTGGAGATGAAGAGGGGTGATAGTTGCTAGAGATATTTTTGCAAGTGAGGTGTAGTTCCTGTACATCAGCCATGCCTGCTGACTCACCCAAATTATTAAACATGGAGCGAGACGAGCAGACAGGATTAAGTTTTATTGAACTGTAGTTACAAGTTATTGTTACTGCATAGAGAAGTACCAATATGTCAGCCTATTAAAAGCTATGGAAATTAAAATGTTCGTGTGTGTGTGTGTGTGTGTACAAAATGCAAATGACAGGCAATGTGAAAATTACAGTGATCAGTTTACAACAACAAAAAATTAACATTCTAGTTTTCCAGCTTGTTTGATTAATCAAGCACATTTACTCCTGAATCCACAACATTTCTACAATTCAATTTGGACAAAATGCTATTGGAAATCAGCCAGTTTTTAAAACTGAAATGTTAAGGGTAGATTGTTAGCTCTCCCAAAATTGGTGCAGATGAAGACAGAGAATTTATACTTAAGCTCAGGCAATCGTTCTGGATTAGTGAGCAGCTAAGTAATTCTGCTGCTCTCAGTAGAAGCGGTGGAGGTTTAGAGCTTTACCTCATGGCAGTATCCTTGGAAGGGCGTTCTGAGATTTAATTTAATAAACACTGAGAGCTTTCTATGGACCAGGCACTGTACTGGCTCTGGGGATTACAGAGGCAATTAACTGTCCCTGTACTCAAGGTGGTTAATGATCTAGTGTCATTTGTCTTTAAAAAATAGAAAGGGATAAAGAAAAAGCACCTGCATTTGTGATCTTGAGTAAATGTGGTAACCGTAACCAAAGTGATTTACTCAAGATTCAAATCCACAGTTTTTTTGGAGAAGGTAAATGTCAGATGCATTGTGGCTATCAGGCACACAGTAGGTGGTAAATAAACATGGTTGGTGTTTGTTAAATGTGACTTGAAGATAAGAAGACTGATCTTAAGTTTCATGAGGAAAAGAGTTTGCTTCACTATTAACGGGTTTTAAATCTACCCAATTTGTTTCTAATTATTCCCTTAAAGTACTAGTCTGACTGTATTGCAGAGTTTTAATCTTCCAAAATTTCACATGAGCCCTGCCTAATATGCGATATTAATGTGAATGCAAGTTTGACTTTGGGAATCAGGCCATTGAAAACTTGCAGGAAAGACCTACCCAAATGCATAATGAAATGTGATTCTGGGCTTTAAAAACCAGTGATACTAATTTAAAGGATCATTTTGTTGATTTGCCATGTGATTTGAGATTTCATTTTAACAGGAACTATTTTGTTTTTAAAATATCCACTCAAACACGTTGGTTCTTTCATTACCAGACTTTTAGAAATAGCTTTCAATCTGGAAAAGCCCCAGGCACACTTCTGTGCTGGAACAAGACTCATAACGCAGATAGTTCAAACTTGTCATATGACCCTTAGAAAACTGAATTGGATGGAGAGATAAGAGGTCCTTTTTAGCATTTCTTAATATGCAAAATTGCAAAACAAATTTTCCAACCTTGGTCTATTAAAGTATGAGTATTTTAAGTTGTTTTAAGACCATCTAGATAATTTAAAATCTCAGCTTTAAAAAAAAAATCTTAACTGATATTTGTTTTAAATAAAAATTGAGTAGTGCCCCTTTATCTTAGCTACAGTTTTGAGAGAAAGCATTTTTTCATTTCAAAAGAAATGTTATAATTTCTATGCTGGACTGCATTTTAAAATAAGGTGTAACATTTAGCTTTTGTTATTTTCATAACTACAGAGGGAAGTAGAGGGCTTTGCACATAAGTAGTACTTTTCATCAGCAGCTCTCCAGTTTTCTATCAAGCAGAATGACTCCCTCTGTTTGGTAAATAAGGAAACAGGTTTGGAAAAGTGAAGGGTTTTGGCCCAGACCCTCACAGTGAAGACTAAACCAGGCCCTCACTCTGCGCCCCGTCCGTCCTCCTAGAGGGTGGTCTCGCTGTCAGCTTCTCTTCCATATCTTTCCATGTCTGTGAAGTCACAGTCTGGCTCCATCTCTATCTTCACCTGTGGCACCATGAAGACTGGGCTCTGTGAGTAGCTGAAGGCAGGTGAAGCTGGACAGGAGATTTTGAAGTGCAGGGTGATGCTGAATGAGAAAAAGAAGAGGGAAGAACGATTTATCTAGGATTTGGTGTTTTTTAATGCTATCCCCCAGAACAGGGTTCTAGAGCAAACAGTTCTGTCTTTGCTTTTGAACTCTTAACACATCACAGGAACTAGCAGTATCCCATCTGCTTGGCCTTCAGCTGTCACAATTACTGGTCTCACTCTTTTTCAACCTATTTATCACATTGCTGCCAAAGTGAACTTTTTGGATCATGAACCTGACTGTGGGTCCCCACTGTTCAAAGGACAGAATTCAAGCTCCTTAGCCTGGCGAGACAAGAGCCTTCTTTGCTCAAACTTCTGCCTGCTTGCTGTTTGCCCCATCCATCCTGGGTTCTTTGCCCTGTGTCTGTGTGATATTTCAGGCCTTTTCTCCATACCTGCAGCGCCTTCTTTTCTCTCTTTTTTCTTTGACTCTGCACATCTGGAAGACTCCTATTTATTGTTCCCAGATTCTCTGGCTAAGGCAGATTCCTCCTTTAGATGCCTGTCCTTTCTCTTACGTGTGCTCCGTTCTTGGCATGTGGTACACGTGCCTGTCTTTCTATACTCCCAGAGGTTAAGCATCGTGCCTGGTAGACCATGGATGCTTAATCTTTGTTAAACCAGGTCGTGTTGCTGAGTTTTTTCCTCACTGAAATGGAATCCTGCTATTTAGTTGTCTTTACTTCTAGGTACTTTCATAGATTCAGTAAAACACCAGCATAGTTGGGAGGTGCCATCACTAGTTATGAAATTGTCTGCATTTCTGACCTTGTCCCCCGCTTTGTGTACTTTAACAGGTTTTTGGAAGTGTCCTATCCTGGACCAAATTCTCTCCCCATTAACTGAAATTAGAGCATTAAGAGGTTTAATTTTGTGTAGGCTACCTTAAAATGAAAATAAGATAGACAGTGCTTTTCTCTTAACACATTTATTTATAAAGATCTGTGGCATTCAGGGCATAGGAGCCCTGACTGGGGAGGTGGGCTGAGAAGGCAGGCAGAGATGTCATTTGGACATGCGACACAGTAGTGCTGCTTAGGGAGGCTTATTATCCTGGTGGTAGATCTCTTCTCATCCTGGCAATGTGATAACAGCTTTGACACATAACTCAGAAGGTCCTGTACATGTTTCCTAAAGTGTCTCAGGTGAGTCCCATCTCCGTCTGGAGCCAGCTACCCCTAGTCCTGGGATAGCCCGTGCTTTTACTGTCAGATGTAGCTCAGTGATTCTTGTCCAGCTTAGGGCACACTGTAGGAGTGGGACTGCCCCCACCCTCTTCCCTAGTAACGACTGAGGCAGACTTTCTTGCCTCTGAACTCCTCTTTTCCGTTTTTGATCCCCCCCTTGTTTTCAGTCATCAAGTAGTCCCACCTTTTTTGAGGGTGGCTTCTCATTAAGAACAGCAAGGAATCACATGGTTGGCATCGGAGTTCCTGGAACCTGGGCCTTGAATCCTTTCTTGACTGTTTTTTATCTCCCCTCGATCATCGATATTTAGTTAGCTTTCCCTGGTCCCCTTTCTGACCTTTGCATAGTAACCATGCTGCTATTTTAGTCCACAGAGTATCAGAGCGCTTGGTGTTTTGATCTTTAGAGTTCATTCATCCTGGCTTTTAATAATATATACTTACATCACGTCTAGTTTCTGTTTTCCTTTTTCAATATTTACTTTCAATTTTCATTCTGCTTAATATTTTGTAATAATTTCCTTTTCTAAAGTTCAGTACCTTTGTGTGGTGTAATCATATTATGTCAATAAGAGGACAGATTTGTTACTTGGCACCCAATAATCAGCTCCGTACCTTTGTGTCCTGTGGTGGACCAGCAAAGGCCTTTTACTGAGACACCGGTTAGCCCGGGAAATCCTAGTCCCTCCGCTTTCAAAGCCATTGCTTAGGCTCTTATCTAACACTCAGAGAGTCTTATCTCATGGCTGTTACCTTCGGTCGAGTTCTGAATCACTGAAGGAGGAATCAGAGTGAGTAACTCCAACTGGAAGATCTTTGTCCTGGCAGGAAAATCAAAGTGTCAGATGTGGAGCAGTCTGTGAACTATTCTGGAGAATATACCCTCTTTCTACAGTGCTCCCCTCACCCATTTCTTCTCCTTTCTATTCTCTAACCCCGTGGCCAGTACTACACAAGAGGAATACAGGGGCCTCACAGAGATGGGTGGCTTCTGGTTCAGTTATTCCTTCACCCAGAGGTGGGTGAGAGGCATGGTGAGGGCCAGGGAAGAATGAAGAAAGGTGATGGAGGTATACAAATGAGGAGGGGGAAGGGCATGAGAAATTCAAAAGGAGGAGGTACTTCTGGAGGAGAATGTAACGGGAAGCCCTTCCTTGAAGGGCCCTTGTGGGGGCTGGCAGGATCCCCAGTATGGGCCTTTGGGGAAAGCGGCAAGCCCTTAGGAGCGCCAGGGTCAGGACCCATGTTGGCATCTTTCAGACTACTCCCAGGATAGACTGCGTTGTCTTGATGACAAGACTATCCACCAATTGGAAGCGGGTAACGGCAGCAAGAAAATCCCCCAAGATCTTCATAAGCCACATCTGATCCTTCCCAGGCAGGTTCCCTTTCAACATGTGGAAGGTGCTTGTGAATCAGGCACATACAGAATCACAGCCCAACCACTAGGACCTCGACTAATTTATAATCCCAGTGTGATGCTACTTGTTTTCCTAAAGGGGACAACTCAGCTTGGCTTTGAGCTCTCAATCATTTCAGCAACCACTGGCAAACATGAGAGGCTCAGCAGGTCATGCAAGAGGGGGCAAGGTGGTGCCACAGGCATCTGAGGGCACTAGGGGTAAGGAGGGAAAGGGGGGGTTTGCCTAAACTAATGAAGATCGATCACTGAAGTCTACATGGTTTGATGTGGGGCTTCCATATGGTTGGAGTTCCAGTTCCTGTAGCCCAGTTCTTCTTGAACTCTGCCTAGCACAGGAGTCCTTTAGTATCTAAGACCAATAGACCTGAGTTAGAGATGAAAGTTCCTTGAGGAAGAGGTGGAGGACTAGTAGGAAGTAGGAAGGGAGAGACACCGTGTGTTTTACTTACTGGCAACGCAGTGGATACCGTTTTGGGGATCTGATTGGACACTTTCCATGGGAATCTTTATAACTGAGGGAGGAGGGAACTGGGGCTGGAGAGAAACAGTGGGAAAAGCTGATGAATACCACCAATACAACAGTGTCGGCTTTCTTGCCAAGATGGAAAATACATGCGTCCACAGTGTGCAAACCACCATCCTCTTCATATCCAGACTAGACAGTGGGTGCTGCAATTACCCTGGGGCCCACTGAGGACACTAGAAAGGACAGAACTCTTGCAGGAATGTTACTCATCAGAACAGTTTCAACTGCCGTGGTAACCAGTCACTTGGGAGTGAACCTCACACAGTAGCTGAAGACGTGTATAAAATGAATTTATGTAAATTGAATCCCGTTTTTCCATCGAATATATCATATAAACCAGAGATGCTTTTTCCCACCCCTGAAATAGTTCCTGGCATGTGGTAGCCACTCAAATATTTATTGAATGAATCAGTGAAAGAATAATACTTGTCTTTCAAAGGCACTTAGACTCTCAGTTTCTTTGTTCTCAGAACCTAACTTTGCAAATCATCTAAGTCATCAACAAGGGGGAGTTCCCTGCTGGCCTTACGGTTAGGATTCTGGGCTTTCACTGCTGTGGCCCGGGTTCAATTCCCTGGTCAGGGAACTGAGATCCTGCAAGCTGTGCAGCACGGCCAAAAAAAATCATCAATGAAAAACATGTGAATGGGGATCATGGGCCTCTTACGTTCTGGGAAGAGGACAGTAATTAAGGGCCAGGGGAATTTTGGCCTATCACTACCATCAGAAGATGGTTTAATCGTCACCAGTCAGTCAGCAAGGGCTTGCCTATGAGCAGCTTTGATCTGCAAAAGGCAAGATTGCTAGGAGAACAGTTCACGGTGGAGGCAGGGATGTGGGTTTGGGTCAAATTGGGAGAATGGGAGCCAGGCATGGTGTTAGGAAGGACATGGGCAGCTTAGTATGTTGGAAATGATCAGATTCAAAGTCGGAATGGTTTTCTTAGTTCCCTCCTAGACATTTAGCCTACACGTCCATCTTGGGTGAGTCACTTCTCTTTTGGGGGACAGTTTCATCATCTGTAATGAACACTTGAACTAGACAGTCTTCTTCACTAACATTTTGTGATTTACTGTAAGTTCTGGACTGGCTTCTTGTCTGTTGACTCCCTGAGTGTTTTGGGGTGAGATGGGGAGGAAGCGTGGGAGAAGAGAGGGGCAGATGGGACAACTGAGACTGAGTGGTCTCAGGCATCTGGCGAATGTAGTCACCCTCCTTTCAGGAGGCCACGTGCGTCTTCCCCCACCTCTCTGCCCAGGACCCTATGGACAGGCCCAAGCAAGGCTTGTCCCCCGTCCTTCCACTTGCCCAGGAGTCCAGTCTACTAATGAGTCCCTATTAGACCCCTCCCCCTGGGCCTGCTCTGTTCTTTGGAGGTCAGTCCTCATAACCTCCTCCATGATGGAGCCAAGTCTTCTGCCCTGTCCCCTCAGGGACCTACAGTGCTGTTGTAATGGCCCCAAGAGCCCACAGGAATGGGGGAAAATAGGCATGGCCAACTGACTTTTTCCTGGATGAGAGGGCTCTTCACTCTGGCCTACGCTGAGGGTATTCACATGAATAGACGCGATCTCAGCACACCAGACTGACACGGGGCCCAGGCAATCGCTCCTGGCTACCTGAGAAGCCTCCCCACCCTGGCCATGGCAGAGGTGGAGGGAGGGTCTCTTGATCCCTCCCATCAGCCCAGGCCTCACATCCTCCCCACCTCCTCTTCACTGTGCTCATGGGCCCCTTTCCTTTTCTTCTTATCTGCCTCCTTTTTCTCCTTCTCTGGAAGGATGTTGTCAATCCAGGCCAGATCATGCTGGGAGAAGATGAGGTCCAGAAGCCTTCGAACGATGATGAGGCCCAGGATCTGTGGTGAGAGTTCAGAGAAAACCATGGGCTCAAGGCCCCGAACTTGGGCACAATTCATTTTCTCCCTCAGTCAGCTATGTTCAGGGACTTTTTCTGGTATCTTCGGAACATTCTCAAAGCTCCCCCAAACCATTGTTCACCTCCCACCCATCTTGGTTCCTCTCATCCAGCCTCTCCTCAGTTGAGTGGCGATGCCTACCAGTGACCCAGAGGCACAGAGCCTGTGACAGCTGTGGGGTGGGGGGGGAGCCAGATGGGGACCGTGGGTGGAGAACTACAGTTATTCTTTAAATTAGTGGTTCTCAGACTTGAGCTTAGATCAAATCACCTGGCAGTCTGTTAATACCCACACTTCTAGGTGCTGGGTGAGTTTCTGACTCAGAAGGTCTGGGGTGGGGCCTGAGATTTGCATCTCTAACAAGATTGCCAGGAGATGTTGACGCCGCTGATTCAGGGATTACACTTTGAGACCAACTGTCCCCATGCCCCCATTTCTGAGAGCTGCCAATCTCTCTGCTAACAAACTGAATAAAGTATACTGGCATATCTAGAATTTTTAAAGGAAAGTCTAGAAAGTTTGGTTCTGTTCAGGATAAACAAAGGCAAAACATGTGCTCTTTGGAGAAGATTAAACACTGACTTTTAATAGATGCAATGGGTCCAAGTAGCTAGTTATGAATATTGTCCTTTCACCACCAAGAACTAGCCATTAGATGAGGTCAGGGAGAAAACCATCCAGCGGGATTTAACACTGGGTCCTCACTGACCCTGTGTCTTGGAAGCAAGCAGAGCTCGGGAGTTGGTCAGACCTGGTTTTTAAAATTCCTGGCTCTGAAAACAGAGCATGGTTGCTAGGGGCAGGGGTAGGAAGAAGGGCTGTCTACATAGGGACAACACAGAATTTTAGAGGTGATAGAACTGTTCTGTATCATGACTGTGGTGGCGGAATCGCTACTCTGTGTTTTTTCAAAACTCATAGAACAGCAGAGTCAATTTTACTGCATGTAAATTAAAAAATATCAATATGGGGGAAGGTGTGAATCTTGGCTCTGCTCCTTCCTGGTTGTGTGGCTTGAGTCACTCACACATGCTCTCTGAGCCTCAGTTTTCCAGTCTGTAAAATGGTAGTTCTTTAGGGAAGGTGTGGACTAAATGAAATAGCACTCAGTCCATGCCAATTGTGACGATCCTTTCCCCTCCTCACCTCTGAAACCCATGAGGGCACTGTTGGGGAGGATCCATTTCACTTTCCTTGGAGTGGTGGTTTTCAACCTTGGCTGAACACTTATGCTTACCTGTAGACTTACTCTAAATACCAATGCCTGGGTTTCTCTAAGAGATTCTGAGTTCATTGATTTGGGCTGAGGCCTGGGTGCATGTGCTTTTAAAAAGCTCCCAAGTGACTCTTATGAGCAGCCAGGGTCAAGAATCACTGACTCAGAATCCTGCCAGGATATTTCAAATCCTACTCTGTGTCCTCACTTTGGTCCCTAATCCAGCCCTGCAGGCTTTAGGGCCCACCTAGGGCTTCCCCCAAGCATTAGCCCACAGTCCCCCCTCCCATTCCCCATGCCCCAGCAGGGGCAGAGGCCACTGCCCTCCATGGGCGATCTAGATGCCAGATGCAACACGTTGTTGGCTTTTCTTCTTTTCACTTTTAATTTTGGAATAATTTCAAACTTACACACAATTTCAAGAATAGTCAAAGAATGCTCACATACTTGCCCCAGCTTCTCCAAACAATGACATGTTAATGACATTGGACTCTGAAGTTCTAAATCTCTATTTCTAGCTCTCCCCATCCTATCCCCCCATTTATCTTTTCAAATTCACCCTTCAAATTGAAGGGTGAAGAATTATATTTAGTGTAGATCTACTTCCGCACTGGGTTTGAATTTTGGCAGTGGGGAACTCAGGCTCCTTGTTGAATTTGCCCAGCTTCTCCATCGCAGAGTTGGGAAAGTTGGTTGGCTTTTGCATTCTCACTGAGCCGCCCTGACCTGAGCTGGGTGGAGGCAGGCGTGTGGGCTGTCACTACAGCATCTACCCACCACATACAACTTCCATCCCCATCTCTCCTCTCCATTCCACCACACCCCCACCCCCCAGCTCTACTTGGCCTGGAGTCACAACCCGAATCTTGATCTGTGCCTGCCTTTGTGACCCTGAGAGAATCAGGCCACTGTGGAGGAGAAGGCTAGGGTGAGTCTCCCCCGGACACCTTCCCCATCTGAACCTGCTGAACACGACGGGGAAGACTGCGCTCATCTTACCATGACTGGGAAGATGATGGCGGCCATCGTAGACTTGAGGATCCAGAGCACAGCCAAGCACAGTATCTGCACCAGGGTGAAGAGGTGGATCCGGCGCAGGGGCACGTGCCGCAGGAAGGCATGGTCCGGCTGGTGCTTGGCTGGCATCAGGAAGAGTTTGCAGCGATCCCAGAACTGGTGAGGACAGAGGAAGGCTCAGCCAGGCCATGGGGACCCTGGTGGCCCCTCTGGGGGCTTGGGTCTGGTGAAATGGGTGCTGCAGTGGGGTCTCATAGAGGGGAGCCCCTGGTCAGGCCTTAAGGATGCAAAAGAAGGGGACTGGAGGTCTCGGAGGATGTATAATGAGATCTTATGGTGGGCGAGAGCTGAGCCCTTGGTGAGGGCTACAGCCCTGGCGCTGGCCCCAGTAAACATTGCCAACATTCAAGGAAAATGCAACTTAACAGCAACACAAGCTATCCAAGACATCTGGTGTATCATGGTAAATAAAGAACAAAACAAAACAAAACAAAATGTTTTCTTCTGTGCAAATTGCCTTAGAGAAGAGAGGGGTGTAGTGAAATCCTCGTAGGAGTCAGCTCGATCTGGGTTTTGAATTCTGAGCCTCAGTTTCCTCATCTGTAAAATGGGGATTAGAGGACCTAAGGGGAGAGCCTTACCTGGATGCCATTCAGGGAGGCCACACCCATGTAGAGGAAGACTCCATACAGCACTGGCAAAGGGATGTACTGAAATGAGAGAGGGAAGCAGAGCTCTGGACTGGGCCTCTGCCCAAGGCAGGCTATTGGCCACCCTGTTCAGGGTGACTGTCTGCTGAGCCACAGAAGCAGCCTGGTCAGCCTCGGCTTTCTCCAAGGGGTGAAAGAGCTGGATGTTTGGAGGAATGAAGTATCTGCCAGCAGATCTGGAGCCAGAGTGTCACTGGGGAAGGAGATGGTCTCTGAGGCACTCGTGCCCTCTTCTCTAGCCCAGTGGACAGTTGCTCTCCCAGCCTGGTCCCCCCTGCCCCCCTTTAGGCCTTGCAGAAGGCATGTGGTCTGGCTGAAGATAGACCTTCTGGAACATGGCAATTCTCCACAGACTGCTCATTCCTGCCAGCCCCTTCCCACCTCCAGTGCCAGCTAAGGGCCCCCCCACAAACTGCATCGCTCAGCTTGCAGGGGACTGGGGACCTTTGATGAGCTGACCTACTAATGAGTGGGGAGCACCTGCTGATGAACAAAGCTCATGCATCATATACGATCAGGTAAAAAAGAATCAACAGAAGTGTATGAAGTAACCCCTACTGGCTGACAACCAACTGCTGATGGTTTGGTGGGTATCTCTCCTTCCCATCATGCTCACAGGTAGTTTGTTGGCTTTTTCAAAAGTTGGATCATGTCACCCATACCGTTCTACAATCATCACTGTGACTCTTTAGAAGACTTCTGAGGTACGTCTCTCCAAGATGAGCCTTTGCTTCTTTCATCCTTCCCTTTACCTGCACCCGTGGCTCACCACTGCGAGCAAGGCTACTCTGCTCGCTCCCAGGGCAGCTGTGCTGAACACTTGTGAGAACACAAAGTACTGTGTCCAACTTTTAGAAGCCATTTAAGAATGTTGGCGAATCCAAACAAATCAATAACCTCTCGTTTAAAGTTAGGCTGTGTTCATTTTTTAAACACAAAGCATGATTTGGACCCATATGCTATAAACCTTAAACTACAACACTTGAATTTAAAGAAAGGAAATCTGGGCCCATTGCATCATTCCATTTGTACATGGCTTATGAAGTTTTTGCCTAATTATGAAATAAGGTGAACAGACTATTGTTTTAATAAGATATATATGTGTATACAAAATGGAATATTATTCTATTACACAGCCATAAAAAATGAAATATTGCCATTTGCAGCAACATGGATGGACTTAGAGAATATCATACTAAGTCAGACAGAGAAAGACAAATATTTTATGATATCACATATGTGGAATCTAAAAAATCATACAAATGAATCTTTATACAAAATAGAAACAGGGACTTCCCTGGTGGTACAGTGGTTAAGACTCCACGCTCCCAATGCAGGGGGCCCGGGTTTGATCCCTGGTCAGGGAACTAGATCCCGCATGCATGCTGCAACTAAGAGTTTACAAGCCACAACTAAGGAGCTGGCGAGCCGCGACTAAGGAGCCTGTGAGCCACAACTACAGGGCACACCTGGGACTTCCCTGGTGGCGAAGTGGCTAAGAATCCGCCTGTCAATGCAGGAGACATGTTTGAGCCCTGGGCCTGGAAGATCCCACATACGGAGCAACTAAGCCCATATGCCACAACTACTGAGCCTGTGCTCTAGAGCTCGCGAGCCACAACTACTGAAGCCCACAAGCCTAGAGCCCAGGCTCCGCAACAAGAGAAGCCACCACAATGAGAAGCCCGTGCACTGCAACGAAGAGTAGCCCTCGCTCGCCACAACAACTAGAGAAAGTCCACGCACAGCAATGAAGAGCCAACGCAGCCATAAATAAATACATGTTTTAAAATTCATATTTAAAAAAAATAAAGAGCATGCCTGCTGCGACTAAGACCCGGTGCAACCAAATAAATAAGTAAATAAGTCTACTTCTAAAAAAGCAAAACAAAACAGAAACAGACTCACAAAGAAAAGAAACTTATGGTTACCAAAGGAGAGAGGGAGGGGGAGGAATAAGTTAGGAATATGGGATTAACAGATACACACTATTATATATACAATAAACAACAAGGATTTACAGTATAACACAGGGAACAATATTCGATATCTTGTAATAACCTATAATGGGAAAATAATCTGAAAAAAATATCTGTACTAATCAGCCTCAAAGGGTGGGAGCAATTAACAGAGAAATAAAATCTTAAAAAACTAAGCTATAGGGGCTTCCCTGGTGGCGCAGTGGTTAAGAATCCGCCTGCCAATGCAAGGGACACGGGTTTGAGCCCTGGTCTGGGAAGATCCCACATGCTGCAGAGCAACTGAGCCCCTGCACCACAACTACTGAGCCTGCGCTCTAGAGCCCACGAGCCACAACTACCGAAGCCTGCTCACTGCAACAGAGTAGCCCCTGCTTGCCACAACTAGAGAAAGCCCACACTCAGTAACGAAGACCCGACGCAGCCAAAAATAAATAAATTAATTAATTAATTTTTAAAAAAGACCAAGCTATAATCTGTAACAACACAAATTTAAGATGGCTTAACACTTCCCTTTCACCCTAATGAGTGTGAAAACCACATCAAACTGAGTTGTTTTAGTTTATAGTTACCAGTGACTGATTATCAAGTCACCTCATTATCAAGACTAGGAAATTGTCTCCAGTCTTGTCATTTGCAGGCTGAAGCAGCTTTCTCAGAAAATCCCAATGGCCCATGACATCACAAGTGATAGTGCTGTGATCTAGAATTCTAGATTAATCAGTGCAAATCTTTCTTGGATCTCCAGGGAAAGGCCCTTTTCAAATATTAGTGACACAGTCAAGTGGCAAAAAGATGCCTCTGGTGTCAGCTTTATACCACCTGCTAAAGGAATGAACAAGGATCACAGCCCTACAAACATAAGGACATCACAGCCTTCCCATATAATTTGAGGCTGAGATCATGAGAACAACATGGGGACCAGAGGGGGCACTTCTACATGGTCAGGAGTTCCTCTGAGGCAGAATACAGTAATCCACAGTCTTAATGAGCTGTGGTGAGTTGCAGGCAAAAAAGGAAACAAAACAAAAAACCTTTGGGGCTTGGGATGAACTGAGAATCTGCAGAACTGAGTGTGTAAGCCATTTATGCTGCCCATCAGATACATGGTCACTTCATCCCTCAGTGCCCTCGTTTGACAAGATAACCAAATATTTGCAAATTGGTGCTGGAAGGACTGAAGATTATTGTTAGGGGAAACGCTGACCAAAGCCGCCCGCCCTGGCCAGGCAAGATAGTAGCCATTCGCGGAGGTCGTGCTAAGGAACGAGGAACTAATAAGCTACCACCAATGGGAAGAATTCGGGAAAGTTCAAAGAAGAGAGGAGACACCAATCCATATGTCCTACCAATCTCCCAGAATCCTCGCTGGAATCGTCTTGGCTGAGTGATGCGCACGCCACCAAGAAGTTCCCTGAGTCAGAATGATTGGCCAGAGACAACGCGGAAACTAACCCAATCACCATAAAACCTGAGACTTTGTGTGACAGAGCAGTTCTCCTGGGTACCCTTACCCTGCTGCTCTCTGCCCGGGCGCCCCTTCCCAATAAAGTCTCTTGTTTTGTCAGCATGTGTATCTCCTCAGACAATTCATTTCCGCGTGTTAGACAAGAGCCCACTCTTGGGCCCTGGAAGGGGTCCCCCTTCCTGCAACGTTATCACTGATCCTGTAATAAACATCACTGTTATCTAATAACAGTCTAACCATCCATTGACACGGAGAGAGGGGTGGGGGTGATTTTGTTCCTTGCTGCTCAAAGTGTGATCTTTGGACCAGCATAATTTGGTACCATTGGAGAATTTGTTAAAAATGTAGAATTTGGGGGACTTCCCTGGTGGTCCAATGGTTAAGACTCCATGCTCCCAATGCAGGGGGCCCAGGTTTGATCCCTGGTCAGGGAACTAGATCCTGCGTGCTTCAACTAAAGACCCCGAGTGCCGCAACTAAGACCTGGCACAGCCAAATAAATAAATAAATTTTTTTTTTAAATGCAGAATTTGGCGCCCCCCCCCAAGACCTACTGAGTCAGTATCTTCATTTAACAAGATTCTCAGGTGATTTTTAATACACATTAAAATTTTTTAAACATTTTTTTTGGAGTATAATTGCTTTACAATGGTGTGTTAGTTTCTGCTTTCTAACAAAGTGAATCAGTTATACATATACATATGTCCCCATATCTCCTCCCTCTTTTGTCTCCCTCCCACCCTCCCTATCCCACCCTTCTAGCTGGTCACAAAGCACCTAGCTGATCTCCCAGTGCTATGTGACTGCTTCCCACTAGCTATCTATTTTACACTCTCTCACTGTGTCCCAGCTTACCCTTCCCCCTCCCCGTGTCCTCAGGTCCATTCTCTAGTAGGTCTGCATCTTTATTCCCGTCTTGCCCCTAGGTTCTTCATGACCATTTTTTTTTAAGAGTCCATATACATGTGTTAGCATACAGTATTTGTTTTTCTCTTTCTGACTTACTTCACTTTGTATGACAGACTCTAGGTCCATCCACCTCACTACAAATAATTCAATTTTGTTTCTTTTTATGGCTGAGTAATATTCCATTGTATACATGTGCCACATCTTCTCTATCCATTCATCTGTCAATGGACACTTAGGTTGCTTCCATGTCGTGGCTATTGTAAATAGAGCTGCAATGAACATTGTGGTACATGACTCTTTTTGAATTATGGTTTTCTCAGGGTATATGCCCAGTAGCGGGATTGCTGGGTCGTATGGTAGCGCTATTTGTAGTTTCTAAGGAACCTCCATACTGTTCTCCATAGTGGCTGTATCAATTTACATTCCCACCAACAGTGCAAGAGGGTTCCCTTTTCTCCACACCCTCTCCAGCATTTATTGTTTGTAGATTTTTTGATGATGGCCCTTCTGACTGGTGTGAGATGATATCTCATTGTAGTTTTGATTTGCATTTCTCTAATGATTAATGATATTGAGCATTCTTTCATGTGTTTGTTGGCAATCTGTGTATCTTCTTTGGAGAAATGTCTGTTTAGGTCTTCTGCCCATTTTTGGATTGGGTTGTTTGTTTCTTTGATATTGAGCTGCATGAGCTGCTTGTAAATTTTGGAGATTAATCCTTTGTCAGTCACTTCGTCTGCAAATATTTTGTCTCATTCTGACGGTTGTCTTTTGGTCTTGTTTATGGTTTCCTTTGCTGTGCAAAAGCTTTGAAGTTTCATTAGGTCCCATTTGTTTATTTTTGTTTTTATTTCCATTTCTCTAGGAGGGGGATCAAAAAGGATCTTGCTGTGAATTAAGTCATAGAGTGTTCTGCCTATGTTTTCCTCTAAGAGTTTGGTAGTGTCTGGCCTTACATTTAGGTCTTTAATCCATTTTGAGTTTATTTTTGTGTATTGTGTTAGGGAGTGTTCTCATTTCATTCTTTTACATGTAGCTGTCCAGTTTTCCCAGCACCACTTATTGAAGAGGCTGTCTTTTCTCCATTGTATACTCTTGCCTCCTTTGTCAAAGATAAGGTGACCATATGTGTGTGGGTTTATCTCTGGGCTTTCTATCCTGTTCCATTGATCTATATTTCTGTTTTTGTGCCAGTACCATACTGTCTTGATTACTGTAGCTTTGTAGTATAGTCTGAAGTCAGGGAGCCTGATTCCTCCAGCTCCGTTTTTCTTTCTCAAGATTGCTTTGGCTATTCGGGGTCTTTTGTGTTTCCATACAGATTGTGAATTTTTTTGTTCTAGTTCTGAATACATATTAAAATTTGAGAAGCCCCGGAACAGAACTCAACTGGAGGAACTGGTACAAAAATAGGTGAAGTTAATAAGTGATATAGAAAAATTAATAAAAATAAAACCACTAGTAACTAGGATCCAACTTGCACCCCCTAAATTTGTAGCATCAGAGGGACCTCTCTTCTGTTGGCTACATAAATAAGAATGAAAAATTTCAACTAAAGTATGGTCTTGGGTAGACAGCTCTCTAATGTAAGTTCTCTATGAGTCTAGTACTTGGCTATGCCTAATTTGACAGAACTAGGCAAACTTACAGTTGCAAAAATTAAACAAGTTTTATGGAAAATTTTCTTGATTGGTAATAAATTCTGGGATTAAATCTAAGAATACAGATCTGGATTAAGTTGTATTTTTCTTTAACTGGCTATACCAAATATCTCTCCTTTACCTAACATCAATCTAATATTTAGTACTGGTGTCAGCTAGTGATAATGCTTTAATCACCTAACAATTTTGAAAGCCTTGATATACACCTTGATACAATCTAATCAGAAATCTTAAATCTTATATTCAATAAAAATCTAGATGTCTTCCATGCTATAAAACTTATCAAATCGATTAATGGTTAAATAAAATGATTATATATATTTTTCCTCTCACTGTAAAAGAACACGAGCAGGCAAATTTTTCATATCCTTTTGTGATTGAATGCAAAGACAATATCAGAGCATTTGGAGCTATAATAAACCCCATAAAAACTTTTTCATTACAGCCAGAGCAATAATGAATATTGCCCCGTATCTGGCATCTTATCCTATTTATAGAGCCCATTTAGGTTTTTTTTGGCTGTGCTGGGAGACTTACAGGATCTTAGTTCCCTGACCAGGGATCGAACCCGGGCCACTGCAGTGAAAGTGCCAAGTCCTAACTAACCACTGGACTGCCAGGGAATTCCCCCATTTAAAAAATTTTTTTATTTATTTATTTTTGGCTGCTTTGGGTCTTCGTTGCTGCAGGCGGGCTTTCTCTAGCTGCGGTGAGTGGGGGCTACTCCTCATTGCAGTGCTTGGGCTTCTCATTGGTGCGGCTTCTCTTGCTGTGGAGCACGGGCTCTAGGTGTGCGGGCTTCAGTAGTTGTGGCACACGGGCTTAGTTGCTCCACGGCATGTGGGGTCTTCCCAGACCAGGGCTCGAACCCGTGTCCCCTGCATTGGCAGGCGGATTCTTAACCACTGCACCACCAGGGAAGCCCCCGCCATTTGTTTTTATAAGATGCATAAATTAATACGGAAATACAGTCTACAGCTTGGAAGTTACAACATTTGTGCCGAAAACTGCAGCAGGGGACTTCCCTGGTGGCGCAGTGGTTAAGACTCCGCGTCATGATCTGTCAGTGGCCCTTTCCCTTAATGCCTTCAGAAGGCTTTCTTTTCTTTCTTTTTTTTTTTTTTATAAATTTATTTATTTATTTATTTTTAGCAGTGTTGGGTCTTCATTTCTGTGCGAGGGCTTTCTCCAGTTGCAGCGAGCGGGGGCCGCTCTTCATCGTGGTGCGCGGGCCTCTCACTGTCGCGGCCTCTCCCATTGCGGAGCGCAGGCTCAGTAGTGTGGCTCACGGGCTTAGTTGATCCGCGGCATGTGGGATCTTCCCCGACCAGGGCTCGAACCCGTGTACCGTGCATTGGCAGGCGGATTCCCAACCACTGCGCCACCAGGGAAGCCCATCCTTTCCTGAATTAAGCTAAGTTGTAGTCACCCAATCTTTTGCAGCTGTTTTTCCCTTTGAATATCTTTTTACAAGCTCATTCGCGGTAAGCTTGTAAAACAATGAAGACTAAAGAACCATGATGTTAATTCATTTGTTTACAATGGAAAATATTCCTGGCTTGAGAACTGGTGCTGGGCACAACCAAACAGGTTTGAGGTTGGGTATTTTTTTAACGGATGTTTCCATTTGGCAGGAAACAGATTGCATACGGGGGAGTGGGGGGCAGGCATTTTGTTTATTTAATAAGAGTATTTTAAATGGCCAGGGAATGTCTACTTTTGTGGAGAGGCTGCCAAAGAGCCATTGCGCCTTAACCAACCCCCACACCCCCGCCCAGGCAAATTCATATGTTAAAGTCTTAACCTCTAGTACCTCAGAATGTGACTGAATTTGGAGATAGGTCCTTTAAAGAGGTAATTAAGGTAAAATTAAGTCATATGGATGAAGCCTAATTCAATACAACTGGTCCTTATAAGAAGAGACACAGGACACATTACATAGGACACAGACGTGCACACATGAGGAAAGACCATGATCTACTTCTAGAACATAAATGTCTAGTTTAAGCCACCCAGTTTGTGGCCTTTTGTTGTGGCACCCAGAGCAGACTAATACAAGAGGTGAATGGCTGGAATGGAAAGCCTTTCTGGGGGACCCATGCTCCAAATGCACACCCCATTGCTATCATCTCTTCCAGCTGATCTGGAAGGACATGAGCAAGAGGGGCTTCGGACAGTGTGGGAAAAAGTCACCTATGCACCCAAGACATGCAACAGAGGAGCAGAAAACAGGCCCCAAGAACAAGGACAGAAGCCTCCCTCTCCCCTGCAAGTTTTAAACTTCAGAAAATAGGTGAGCAAGGAGGCCATAAACCACAACGTGGAAACACAACCAGCTTGAGAAGCTACTGATTTAAGCAAGGATGGAAATTGGCAGAAATGTCTGTGGGAAGTGTCCTTCAGAAAGGTGAGGGTGGACCCTGGGAGGGGTGGGAAAGAGCAGTGAGGATGGCCTGCTGCTGATAATAAAGGATGCAACATTACAGAGAACAGTAATAATGATGAAACATGTCTGGCCTAATAGGATCCTGCCTTTTTAGGGGCCTTGTGGGGAGGCCGTTCCCCACTCTGAGGCATCGGATCAGTGCCTTCTCAGGCGGACAGGGCCCTAGCAGAGGGTGCAGAGCCTCACCTGCAGGATGGGAGCCAGGAAGACAGAGATCCCTGTCAGGATGAAGACAATGGTGCCGGTCACTCTCTGTTCCCTGGCAGAAAAGAACACATGGTCAGGGTGGATTGGGAGATGCTCCATGACCATTGCAGCCCTCTGTGGGCACTTGAAGGTTGTGTCCGAGGCTCTGGCCTCTGCCTTGCTGCCCCGTTCCAGAGAGTAAACCAGTGACGTGAGGACCAGCTGCCTGGCACATGGGAAGAGAGGGAATCCAACTGAGGTGAGGGCATTTGTAGGGGTGTTCAGGAGGTTATCCAGTGCAGTGACTAACAGGGGGTGCTTGAGCCAGAACAGCTTGGGTTGAATCCTGGCTCTGCCACTTACTAGCTGTGTGGCATCAGGCAAGGCCCTAAATGTCTTCAGCATTAGTAGAACATGACTAATGGCACGCACCTCAGGGGTTGTTGGGAGGATGAAGTGGGATATGAAGTGCTCATTATCCCTGCCTTTTGATTATAATAAGATCCCACGCTTGTAAAGCACGACAGATGAGGATTTAAGGGAATGGGGCCTGGCTGCTGGCAGAGCAGATATCAGGGGCTGGAGGGCAGGTATGTTTTCTGGAGCGCTCAGACCCAGGCACAAGTCCAGGGGAAGCTTGGGGCTCTGGGGCAGATTGCTCAGGCCCAGCCATCTGGGGCTCAGGGGTTGGGGAGAGGACCCTGCCCTGACCATAGGAACCTTGCTCAGGGCTGGCAGGGCAGCCCAGGAATTCCGAGGTAGTGAGGAGAAGCTCTTAGGACAGCCATGTATGAGAATGCCAGGGTCTGATGTGGGCTCACCCCAGAGGTCCGAAGTGGTGGAAAATGCGCTTCCCTGCCTGAAACATTCGCATGAGAGGAGGGGCGAGTGAAGGAACGGAAGTGACAGGTCATGGGCCACAGCCCAGGGGGTGGGAGTGGTCCTGGAAAGGCTTTCTGGAGGAATGGAGATTGAGCAGGACCCGAACCCTGCTTTGGGGTATTTGGGGGACGGCATGGCTAGGGAGTCTTGAAAAGGAGACAAAGAGTCAGGTCAGAAGGGGATCTGTGGGATCTCTTGAGCAGCCTATACAGGTGAGAGGTGAGAGCATGTGTAGGGGCTGGGGTGTACTGACTGGAATCTATTAAGAAGAAAGCACCACTTAAAACTGACTTTTCGTCTCCCTCTTCCCTCCCTTCAGGGATATCACTCCTATCCCTGTGGCTCCGGGGTTATTAGAGAAGGGGCCCTATTCACCCAAATACCTTGATGGTAAGAAAAACCATGAAAAACATGCTTTCTCTCCCCACTACCCCCAATCTGACCACTCCTTCCCAGGTGGTCCACCACCTACCTGACCCCCAGGAACTGCGGCTGCTCCCCAGGGGCGCTGGTCTCCGTCTCCATCTTGAGGCTGTCGATGTGGGCAATGGAGATGACCGTGGCAGCCACGTACCAGGGGAGCCCCATGAAGGAGCAGAGAGCCATGAGGATGCCCACCCAGAACAGGTCCAGATGGTAGCCAGCAGCCTTCTGCAGGGGCAGTGGGAGGGAGGAAGCTGTCTAGGGAGCCTGTTCCCAGCTACCTGTTGGGGTGGGGTGGGGGAGACAGAACTCTCCCAAGGCAGCCATTTTGTGGAACATGTTTTGAGGGCTCCCCGTGGGCTTCTACACAGCACCCTGAGAGGACTGCCACCCTGAGGTGATCAGGCCTCACCAACCCCAGGGTTTGGTGAACCAGGGAACTGAGGCAGGTAAGGGAGGAGAGGGGTGTTCAGGCTTGGAGAGGCCCTGGGTTTGGGTCCTTGGGAAGAAGTGCTCCTACCCAGCAGCCCAGTATCTCTATAATTCCCTAATGAGGGGTCCCAAGTGGGGCAGGCCTAGACCAAGCCGAGAGTGACCCAGGCTGGGATGGGGGAGAGAGTAGTCTGGGTCTCCTCAGACTCAGAGGCAGGGAGGACAGTTGGCGGGGCCAGGAAGGCTATGGATGCTCCTCTACCTTATGGTTCTGGGTCAAAATCCCCTTGTTAGGATCTGTTCAGACTCCCAAGTTCACTGTCAGGAGACAGGGCGGGAGGGTCACTTTGGGAGAAGCAAGGAGCCGTGCCCAGTGGCCCATCCTGGGCTTGGTCCTGGTCCTTGGAGCCTCCCCGCTGGCCCTTCTGGCCTTACCCACATCTGGAGGTCACATTCTCCCCACCCCCAGAACTCCAGTCTTCTGCCCTCATAGTTTGCTTCACAAATGGCCCAACATGTTGAAAGAAGCACGTCCTCCCTCCTTCATTCCTTCTGACTCTGTGGAAAGAAAGAGATTGTGCCCCTCCTCCTAGCACCAGCCTTACCCTCAGCTTGTTCTCCTTCCGGTTGACTATGACGGCCGTGATCTGCTGGTCCATGAAGATCAGGATGGTCACCAGCAGGGCGGGCAGGATGCTTACCAGGTACACCCACCATGGGTTCTTCCCAAAGGGGGCCACGAACCAGCCTCGATCAGGCCGCGTGGGCTGAGCAGAGCAAAGGAGAAGGCCCTTTTCTCTCTCCCTTGTCCCGGTGCACTTGTTGTCTAGCCCGCTCTCCCAGACTTCCTGCTATTCCCACACCTGGGGTACTTTTCAAGTGCAATCTTATCCCTTAAAGACATTAGGCACCTGCAACTCTAAAGAGACCCCGGAGGCACAGACTTGGGAAGGGCAGTGGTGTCTACAGAACAAAGGAGATGATTTGTTGCAGCCGCCATGGGCTTGTCTGGGAAACAGGGAGGTGCAGAGTCAGGGGGCATTGGTAGACAGCTTGTGGTCACTAATTGCAAAAGATGTTAACAAGAAATGGCAATGAGGCCCAACAGCAAGAAAAAAGAAAATGATGGGCCCAATGCCTGATGCTTTCTGCCTCTTCTCTGAGTCATCTGTCTGGGGAGGTTATAGAATTGTCTGTAAAACACCAAACATTAATTTAGACTTGCATATTAAGAATAAAGGATTGGGCTTCCCTGGTGGCGCAGTGGTTGAGAGTCCGCCTGCAGATGCAGGGGACGCGGGTTCGTGCCCTGGTCCGGGAAGATCCCACATGCCGCGGAGTGGCTGGGCCCGTGAGCCATGGCCTCTGAGCCTGCGCGTCGGGAGCCTGTGCCCCGCAACGGGAGAGGCCACAGCACTGAGAGGCCCGTGTACCACAAAAAAAAAAAAAAAAAAGAATAAAGGATTATCTGTGCAGGAGCTGGGCTGAAGTTTACCTTTTGTTTACCTCAGAGAAAGAAGTACTTTAAATTTCAAGGCCAACATGAGTTTTATGAGATGTTTAAGCTGAAATAATATTGCAAAGGTCAAGCCCTCAAAGGCAGGGAGGGTCAATTCTAGAACCTGTACCTCCCAGTCCAGTTTAGACGGGTCGAGCTCCTTGTGAGGGAGCAGGGCTCACGCGGAGCTACAAGCAAATGGCACCAACTCTAGACTAATGGGAAATTCTGAAGCAGTGGTTCCCAAACTTAAGCAGGCCCCAGAATCTCCTGGAGGGCTTGTTAAATTCAAAGCCCTGAACCCCACCCCCAGACTTTCTGATTCCATGGGTTTCAAGTAGAGCTGATAATTTGCATTTCTAACAAGTTCCCAGATGAGGGCGAGATGCTAGTCTGGGGACCACACTTTGAGGATCACTGTTTTGTTTTTTGTTTGTTTGTTTGTTTTTGGCCTCGCCGCATGGCTTGCGGGATCTCAGTTCCCCGACCAGGGAATGAACCATAGCAGTGAACGCCCAGAATCCTAACCACTAGGCCACCAGGGAACTCCCGAGGATCACTGTTTTAAAGGATCATTTTCAGAAGATGGCCCAACTTGTAGACTGCCATGAGTGAGGAAATTGTAAACCTGTAAGTGGAAATCAAGGGGCTTCAGCTGGGCTGGAGAGTAGATTCCGGCACCTTCCCCATTCTGTGGCTACACAGCAGGAGTTCATCGTGGATATATGTGGTTTGAGGAAACCACTATCTCAAAGGACCGCCCCTAGCAGGCCGTGTGGGAAGGGTGGAGCATACAGAGAACCCACGTGGTTACTTGGCTGAGCACATAAAAATTTGATCAGCATAGAGGGGAAAGGATCTGCAGCTGGTGGGCGGGAGGAGAGAATGCACAGAGCAGGGGCCCTGGGCAAACCTTGATGACGCTGGGCACGAGCAGCTTGGGGGTTGCCAGGCCAAAACAGGCATCAATTCCACAGAACAGCAGGATGGAGAAAATGATGGAAAAGTCAGCTACTAGGGCCCGAACCTGCAGAAAAGAGATGAGCAAGTCAGAGGAGCTCCTGCCCACTCCAGGCAGACCCCATCCTCCAGTAGTGAAGAGGAGAGCTGCTGAGAGCTTGAGCTCCAGAGTCAGAAGACCCATCTTCAGCTGTCTCAGAGAGTGCCAGTCACTCTCTAAGTTGGATGAACCTGGTGACACTCCCACCCATCACTTTTCATTTCCAATACTTGGTTTTCCAAGACCTTTGCGTTTTTACCAAACTGATGGCTCTGAAATGGTATGATCTCATTCTTCTCTGCAACACTAAATTCCAGGTAGCAACATGGCACTTTGTAAGTATTAATTTGAGGGGAAAAAAAGGTGGTGATAAAAGAATATGACGCTAACATGAATTTTACTTCATCCTTCAGGCAACAGATATTCTCAGATGCAGTCACTGCTCTGGAATTTTTATATAAAAGGCAACTTAGGGATATGATCTGGTTGGAAGTTGGAAGGAAGGGAGGGAATTTGTCTCGAGGATGCATTCGTGTTGCAAGTACACTATTTTTTGCTCAGTTTGTATTTTGTAAATCTTCCCCAGAAGTCTTTTATTTAGTCTTTACAAAATATTGGCAAAAATTCAATTATTCATATCAAAGATATTTTTCATCATCATCACTATTATTATTGGAAGTAGTTGTAGTAGAAAATTTATTTAAGATGGCTTTAGAAGAGTGCACATGTGGTTTCTGTTAGAAGAGCATTGCTAAAAATCTTCCCAGTGCCCCTCCTCATTTCATAACTGTTGCTCACATATGCAAGTGCTGTTTTGATTAATAAATTCTTGATTCTAGCCACAAAACAGTTAGAAAATGAAATTAAAATAGCAGTTAGCATTTACAATAGGTAAAAAAAAAAAAAAACAAGTACCTAGGAATAAATCCAATAAAAAATATGCAAGACCTCAAGATCAAAACCTACAAAATATTATGGACAGAGAAAAAAAAAGACCTTAATAGGGACTTCCCTAGTGGGACAGTGGTTAAGAACTCGCCTGCCAATGCAGGGGACACGGGTTCGAGCCCTGGTTCAGGAAGACCCCACATGGCTGTGGAGCAACTAAGCCCATGCACCACAATTACTGAGCCTGCGCTCTAGAGCCCATGAGCCACAACTACTGAGCCCGTGCACCACAAATACTGAAGCCCGCACACCTAGAGCCAATGCTCTGCAACAAGAGAAGCCACCGCAATGAGAAGCCCTCGCACCGCAACGAGGAGTATCTCCCGCTCGCCACAACTAGAGAAAGCCGTGTGCAGCAACGAAGATGCAACGCAGCCAAAGATAAATAAATAAATAAAAGACCTTAATAAATGGCAAGGTATACCATATTCAAGGAATTTACACCTCTCAGAATTTGAGAGGTATAAATTCTCCCCAAATTGACATTTAGAGTCAATATAATTCTATCAAAATTCCAATAAGTTTTTATTTTGGTGAAATTTTAGATTCTAAAATTTATGTGGAAATACAAAGGGCCAAGGCATTATTGAAAAAGAAGGACAGAGAGGGAAAGTTTGGTCTGTAAGATATACAGACTTATTATCAGTTTTAGAAATGAAGACTGTGATATTGGCATACAAATAAATCAGTGAAACAGAGTAAAGAACCTTGAAACAGATCCCATCACATGTGAACATTTGATATATGGCAAGGGAAGCACTGCAGAGTAGTGGGAAAAGGATGGTCTTTTTAAAAAAAATAGTGCTGGCAGGGAGATCAGCTCAGTGCTTTGTGAGGACCTAGACGGTAGGGTAGGGAGGGTGGGTGGGAGGCTCAAGAGGGAGGGGATATATGTATGCATATAGCTGATTCACTTTGTTGTACAGCAGAAACTAACACAACATTGTAAAGCAATTATACTCCAATAAAGATGTAAAAAAAAAAAGAAGTATAAACATAATGTACACATGAAACTTATATAATGTTATAAACAAATGTTACCTAAGTAAATAAAATTTCCTCTTTAGTTTGTAAAAATAAAATAAAAATTTAAAGTGCTAGAACAATTGGCTATCTAAATAAAAAACAAACACTTTCTCACACTATATGTTAAAAGCAATTCTGGTAGATTATAGATTTAACATGAAAGGAAAAACAATGAAGCTTTGAGAAGATACCATAGGAGAATATCTTCTATCCAATATTTTCCTTGAGGAAAAATTGGATATATTTGATTACAGTGAAGCTAAGAATTTCTATTAATCAAAAGATACCATTAAGAAAGTAAAAAGGTCAGTCATAGAGCAGAAGATACTTGCAACACATATGATCACAAAAATGTTTCTATCCAGAATATATAAAGAGTTGCAAATTGGAAAGAAAAAGACAGACAACCCAGATGAAAATGTGCAAGAGATTTAAACAGGCTCTTACAAGAAGAAAGTCAATGGTCATCTAGAGTCTGTCATACAGAGTGAAGTAAGTCAGAAAGAGAAAAACAAATACTGTATGCTAACACATATATATGGAATAAAAAAAAAAAGAAATGGTCATGAAAAACCTAGGGGCAGGACAGGAATAAAGATGCAGACCTACTAGAGAATGGACTTGAGGACACGAGGAGGGGGAAGGGTAAGCTGGAACAAAGTGAGAGAGTGGCATGGACATATATACACTACCAAATGTAAAATCGATAGCTAATGGGAAGCAGCTGCATAGCACAGGGAGATCAGCTCGGTGCTTTGTGACCACATAGAGGGGTGGGATAGGAGGGTGGGAGGGAGGGAGACGCAAGAGGGAAGAGATATGGGGACCTATGTATATGTATAGCTGATTCACTTTGTTATAAACCAGAAATTAACACACCATTGTAAAGCAATAATACTCCAATAAAGATCTTTAAAAAAGATAACAGTGACTTCTTTATAAGTCACTTCTTTTAAAATTACAACTCAGTATAAAAAGAAAAAAGAAAGTCAATAGTCATATGTCCATTAAACACATGATAAGATTTTCAACTTCATTAGTCATTGGGGAAATAAAAGGAAAAAACCCACAATATACTACTAGGCTAAAGATAAAAGTCTGACAATATCAAGTGTTGTCATGGGGCTTGACAACAAGGGAACCCAGTTCTCTCTGATCCAAAGTCTGTGTTCTTAACTTGAAAAAACCTCAGTGAGCAAGTGCTGATGTGGTGTCCATTCCAACAGTTGGACCAGAACCCTCTCAGGGACTCAGTGGTGGCTTCCATGTGAACTGTCTGACTGTAGGGTGAAGTTACCTTGGTAGGGAAATAGCGGCTGAATTTGAACTTCTTCAGGGTCAGGGTCATGGAGTATGTCCCGAAGAAAAGGATGAAGGACATGAGTGCCAAGTCTGGGATGAACTGGCAGGAATTCCCAAGTAGGCGCCCACCATAGTTCAAACACTCCTTTTTGCTCAGCAGGGACCAGTCCAACGCTGTGAGGTTAAGGGGGTTGTACTTGCAGACCAAGACAGGAGAGAAACAGTCAGGGCCTTCCTGGGAGGTCAGCTGTTTCCTCCCCACTGCAGTTTCCAGGCAGTCCACGCACCCCTCCCACCCTCCAAGGGGCCCCAGCCCTCCTGCCCCCATGATAGTGCCCAGCAACAGAGTGATGGTCCTGGGAACAGGCTGTTTCGAGGAATGACCTGCCTTCTTCATTGTGTTCTAGGATGTACTGCTTTGTGAGTGAGGAGGAGAAGTGCAGGACTGGCTCCCATCTCAGTCAATCAACCATGGGTCCTGTCCACAACTCCTTCCTGGAGTGTCTCACATTTATCCTCCCCTTTCCTTCTTCTATGCACACACTTTTTGTGTGCATAGAAGAAGGAAAGGGGCTCACACCCAATGTATAATAAAATTTAATGTATATTTTGAAAAATAAATGTGCAAATATTCAGGAACCTACATAATGAAGTAAACAGATGTTTGCAACTAGCCATAATGTATGTTTGTATTAAGAGAAGTGTGGTAGTTTGATATAATAACAGTCCCCAATGGGTCATGGCTCCCTGTGTCCACACTCCTTTGTGATGTGACATCAACCGTCCTCCCATCAAAAGGTGATTCCCCTTTGAATCTTAGCTGGCCCTGGGCCTGCTTAGATCAATAGACCAATAGAATGGGGATCAACAGACCAAGACAATGCGAATGCCCCCTGCAATGTAGCCATGCCTCTACTGCCCCACTGATCTGGCCCAACATCTCTGTCTTGACTTATTTCTCCTGATTTCCCTGTGTGATGCCCCACCCTCACTCTGTCTCAGCAGGACTGGTCCACCCACTGTCCTCAGGACAGATTTTGTGCTTTTCCTCTTGTACCCTTCTGTCTATGCTGGTCCCTAGGCTTGGAATGTGCTATTCTCTACGGAACCAACTTTCCCAACCTTCAAGACCAGATCGCGTTCTACTTTCTCTATGAGGCTTTCTTCTCTAGTTTGTAGAGTGCGTCCTGCCTCCACTGCTGGAAGGATGCATTTGACCTATATTTGACGCATGGCACGCTCTACTTGTGCTGCCCGTTACTTTTTCAGGTTAATCTCCACATGCATATTACAAGCAGGTTGGAGGGCAAGGACCACATTTGTTTCTTAGATGTTTTTCGAACCATCACATCACCCGCACACAGCGCCTTACACATAGTAAGTATTCATACATAGGCGCTGACTGATTCCATTTTTCCTCCCTCAAAATCAGATATTTGAGAAAACCTTAGGTTAAATTGCCATTCAGCAGTCAGCTGCCTGTGCAGGGGTAAGTTAAGAGGCAAGCGTAGGGACACTAAAAGTCCAAAAGTCTCCTCCCAGTACCTACCAGGTGCTACCCTTCACCTGGTTTTCTACTTCCCACCGTTAGTGCCACTTAGGCTAGGTGTCTTCTCCTGATGGCCACTGCTCATCATTATTGGGAAAGGCAGACCAGACCAGGGGCCCTCGGAGACACATGAGTGCAAAGGACAGATGAGATTCAGAGAGGGGGGAGCAATAATAAGCTTTCTGGGGCTGGAGGGTAGCATTGTTGGTTAGGAACTGGGAGTCCTCGGTACAAAGGCAGGGAAGAAGGCAGAAAGATGGACGGGAAAGTTTACAGCCTTGCACAGCCCTACTTACCATTCCTCACCTCAACCCCACCGCACCCCCCCCGCCCCCCACCCCCGTCGTGTGTGTGTGTGTGTGTGTGTGTGTGTGTGTGTGTGTGTAAGGGAGGGAGGAGGGGGAGGTTTGTGCACAAGGATTTAAAAAAATGAGACAAAATAGGATTTTGACAGTATATACTTAAAAATATTCATTTTCACAGCTCTGTGGGTGACCCTGGTGTGGGTATGCAGCAGGGTTAATCTCTGCAAGTCTGGTCTAAGTTTCCCAAATCTTCTCAATCTCCCCACAAACATAAGCCCTTGCGTGTCTGACATGAAGAAAGGACTTACCAGAGAAGTGTTGGTGTTTGGTGGCGACGTGGCTGAAGCATTGAATGCGGTTGTATTCGCTGTGGATGAGCACAGGACATGGGGGAGGGTCAGCAACTGCTGGGTGGGGATCCTGCACCCCACCCCGGGCCCCACTCCTTCCCATTTCCTTCCAGTTCCTTAGAGACAAGGACTGGCTTTCATTGTGAGGGCAGCTGCACCCTTCACTCTCCTCGCTTTGCTCAGGGAGGGCAGGGGTGGTGGGAGGGAGCCTGGGTCACAGCGCCGACAGTCTAGCTGGGCCAGGTTAGGACAGCTCCTGTCTGACATGGAAGGGCTGGCTTTAAAAACTGCTGCCAAGGCAAGATGCTAACACAAGTGGGTAAATAATGTGCCTTGTGAATCCCTACCACCCACTTGACAAATGTCTGTGCTCTTAGACTTAATTAACATTTTCAAAGAACTTAACTCTTTGCCACGCACTGTGCCAAACCCTTACATACGTCATCTTGCTAAGTTCCTAACTCCCCAAGAAATTTCCACATTTTAAAGATGAGGTAACTGAGGCCCAGAGAGACTAAGTAACCTGCCCACTGCCCAAGGTCACACAACTCACTCTTGGGGGAGCCGTTATCCATCCCAGGCAGGCTGGCCCAGAGCCCACACACCTCCCAGCTCTACACGACGAGCTTCCTTCCCTGCCCTGCTCCCCTCCACATACACTTCCTTTCTCTCCTGCCCTGTCCATATATATATATTTTTTTCAGGTCAGCTGGGCCTGTAAGAACTTGTTGGGTATCTTCCCTAATCTGCCCATTAAATGCTAGCTGAGGAAAATTAAACCTGGGCCCAGGACTTGAAGGAGAATCAGGACCTCAGAGGTGCTGCTCTCAGCTGTTCACTCTGCATCCCTTGTCCACAATCCCCTGCCCCAGCCTCAGTGTCCCTAAGTGGAACAGAGGAGGGTTCCCTTCAGGGGCCATGAGACGAGTTGAGAGGAACTATAATCCCCTGCTTGAGGGATGCAGCCATTTATTAAAAAGGCAGCTTTGGAGGTCACCCTCTCTCTTGCTCCTGCACTGCATGCATAGAGGAGAAGGGCCAGGTTCTCCTCGCCTTCGTCCTCCAAGTGAAGACTGACTAAGCAGATCTTCTGCAGCTGACTTAAGGAGGGAGGGAGGAGGCTCAGCCAGTTTGCTAGCAATCATCTAAATGCATCGCAAACCCCATTGAACTCCTGCTAGGAACCCAGAGGGAATAAGAGTTTATTCCTGAAGCTTCCTTCAACCTCTAACAAACTTGTCATGGGGTGGATGTGATCACAGGGCCCTTCTATGTCGCTTACTTCTGGGGCAGTTGGGGCTGGGAGTGGCTAAGGGATTCAGTCTTGACCTAGGGCAGAATATTCTGAGAAGTTCTACAAACCCAGAGTTTTGTTACAACTATTCTGAAGAACGCTTCACTTAAGAGAAATCAGGGACATCTACTGCCTTTCCTCACACTACTGACCAAAAGAACACGATGCACAGTTAACAATGGAGCAGGGAAGGCGAGCAGGAAGGCTGACTCAGGGGTCCCCTCACAGATGCTACAGGACCCCCAGGTAACACTCGAGCCTGGTGAGTGTAGATGCGCTTCCATTGCCCAAGGTTGTCAGATCAGACATTCTTTTGACGTCTTCTGCTTAGGCTTTGCCATTCTTTTATATCGAGAACTTTGTGAGGTTTATCTGAAAGCCACTTTGAGATGAGGAAGGAAGAACCATAACATGGAAAATCCTAGAAAGGGTCCAAGTATCAAATATTTTTAAATTCTAGTGTTTACAAAGTGGTACTCACTTGGGATTGAAAGCAGCCAAGTCAGTGTGTGCAGCATCCATAAATAGAATACAAATCAGTTACAATGGAAACAAGATTAGATTAAAAAGCGTGCCCCGAAACAAGCTCTGACTGATAAAGAGTGACAACGAGGGACAGCGTGCCACAGTCAAACTGGGTTTTGCAGTAGCACTAGGATTATGGAACAGTGAGTAAACGAGTGGCCCATGGACTGGGAAAGAAACCCTCCTAGTTAGCTCCCCCCTCCCCAGGGTCCTAAACATCTAGAATTTTCCCTTTCATATTCTCCTAATCAAAACTAACTTGTCCTGTTTCCAGTTCCTTTACTCTCCATGAAGACACTGAAAACCTAATCTCACTATGGCTAGTTGCTAATAATGACTCAGTTTAAGAGAGCAGTAGTTCTCAAACTTAAGCATACGTGAGAATCACCCAGAAGGCTTGTTAATATACAGCTGTCTCTATCCCAGAGTTTCTGATTCAGCAGGTCTGGGGTGGGGCCTGAGAATTTGCATTTCTAACAAGTTCCCAGACAGTTCTGATGCTGCTTCCAGGGACCAACGTTGAGAATCATGGCAATAGCATGACCCAAAAGAATGAGGTGACATTAGGCACCTGGGCAAGGCCAGAGGGGACACTATTTGGAGGTAGGTGGATCCTATTATAGTTCTCAAATCCTACCTGATGTGCCCTGTTCCTAGGGCACCCCTATGTTTGGTTTCTCCTGTGGACAGATGATTCCCAGAATGGCCGAAGTTCCACATACGACCCTAGAATTTGGACCATTTCTGAAAGAAATTAAGGATGTGTACTTCCAAAAGCCACGTTTGTGGGAACACTTGTGTTCAGCGCAATGGATCTGTAGTCCAGAGGGTGTGAGCAGAAAACAAAAGTGCCCTGATGGGGCTCAGTCCACAGAGGTGGGATTTGCTCTACCGTGTGATGACAAGAGCCTGCAGGTAGGATCTCCTCGCTCCCCTGGGCAAGCAACAGGCCCTGGCTCAGGACAACAGACAGCTTCACCTACTGCTGGGTTTTAATGAAATAACTCAAAATGAATTATAGAAAAAAGAAGAAGAGAAAAAAATTGTCTCGATATCTTTACAAATTCAGAGCAGTGACAGAGGGTGAGAGGGTACAACCAAAACTATGTCCCCTGATGTCAGAACAACTTTATCTTTACAAGGCCTAGTCTAAAGCAGAGTGCACAATAATTGTGCAACAAATATTTCTGGTTGACTTGTCAATATTTTTTATCGGTTGTATGCATTGAGGTGCTGAACAAAATGGTAACTACTTATGTGAAATGCCAACCGAACCTGAGTATAGATATGAAAACCTCACAAGCGTTCCATGAGACTGGAAGGGCCAGCATTGATATCCTCTAGGGGAACTGACATCTGGTGTGACCTTGGGTGTCTCTGGACCTCAGTTTTCTCTGTGAGTCCAGCCTGGTGGTGCTAAGAGGTATGTGGATGGCTCTCTAGCCTCCGCTCTATAGCCTCCTGGGCACTCAGCACGTCCCACTGAAAGCTCTTAGGGGCATGATTCTGACTGCGAAAGAGGCCAGTGGTTCAGCTATGGAAAGTCCTAACTTTACAGATGACACTTTTTTGGTCAGAAAGGGACTTCACAGGAATGGGTTGACCATTTGGTTGATTCAGCCTCCCACCCAGCACGGGGATCCTTTTTACGATACCTCTGGCAGATGGATATCCAGGTAGTGTCCAAGAAGCTTGCTACCACCCAAGGGGACGAATACCTCTCAGGGTGGTGGCTTCCACCACTGTTAAGATATACCTTGAATTCAGCCAGCGTTTGGCTCCTGGAGATTTTGTTCTTCAGCCCTCATTCTGCATCTTATAGTTACACGGGGTGAATCTGGCCCCTCTGTGTCATGACAGACTTTCTCTCATACCTCTCTAAAAGCCTGGATAACCCCCAGGTTCTCGAACCATTCTTTAATGACATAGTTGCCAGGTCCTCCTCCACCCTGACTAGTCCTCCACCCTGGACATGTCCCCATCTGTAGGGATGTTCATCCCTCTGGTGTGAACACACTGGCAGTGATGTGTCAGGGGGCACTCACGGTGTCATGTGCTCATGGAGCTGGGAGGGACTTTAGGCTCCATCAGGTCTACCTCGGGCCTAGAGCAGGCCTCTGGCCTGAGTAGCATTTCTGACTGGTGTGGCCTCCACATTACTCCACGCTGAGGCCAAGCGTGCCTTCTTCCCTCCCTGGGGTATCGCTATCACTGCTTCCTCCTGACTACGACCCTGGGCTCTGGTATTGTGATCTTCATTAGAGTTCCTGTCCCCTTGATTTCCTTCCCAAAACTGGTTTAAGACCCTGTATTTGCTCCTTTGGGACAGAAGGTCCTTGGCTGAACAGCCCCTCCCAGGCAGGCTGATGTTCCTGCCTTTGAGTAGACAACGGGGTGGAGGGGAGGGGCAGAGGGGGAGTGGGTGTTAGAGGGGAGTGGGTAGTGGGTGGGGGCCTAGGGCACCTCTGGGTTTACCGGTCACCTGTGTCGGGGGCGACGCACTCGCATTTGTAGATGGTGATAGAGTCAGGCTTGAAGTTCACGTTGATGGGGTAGTACTTGAAGGCACCGATCATCTTCTTAATGGCATCGTAGATGAAGATGAAACTGATGAGGGTGGAGAAGCCCTCCTCAGTGAAGCGGGTGATATACTTGATGATAAAGCTGGCGTCTGTGGCCACCAGGATGAGGCACTGGACAGCTGAGTGTAGGCCAATCCAGAGGCGGAACTCCATGTAGTCCAGGCCATTGCCTCTGGAGAGCAGAGGGAATCGAAGGGCCTCCAGCCCAAGGCTCTTGGCTGTGCTCGGCTCCCCAGACCCACCCTGGGTGCCTCATCTGCCCCTCCTGTGGCACAGATGCCCTCCTAGGAAGTACAAGAGGATTGGGGATGGGGACAGTTCCCGGGCGGGGTTGTCTGGTCTTTGAGAATTCTGGGAAAGGCTCCCATGGGGTGGCAGAAAGGTGCTCACACACTTCGGTTCTTACACATTTGGTAACAAACACCAGAGCGAATGAAGAACAGGGAATTTCAGAATGACACAGCTGGAGCAGACCTTAGAAACGGGCTCATGTTGTGGGTGAGGCAACTGAGCCCAGAGCTGCGTGAGTCAGGGTGTAGCCTTCCGACCTCCAGCCTGAAACCTTTTTATACACCGCATTGACTTTCAAGTCACAATTGCTCATGAGCAGAGCAGTGTGAATTCTCTCCTCTCGTCTTGCCTGGATTTCTCCCCATGGGCTGTGCTAATATGCACTAAGGTGGCTGAAAGGCAGATATCGGAGGGAATCAGGAGGGACCACCTGGCCGTGCCTCCTAGGGGTAAAGACGGCTTTGGTACCTTCTCACCCCACCTCCCCCCTTGGGGCTCTTCCCCTACTCCAACCTTGGCATACTGTCCCAAGTGTGAGAGCAGGCACTGGGGGCCACCAAGGGCACCTACTTGCTGAAGTCGAAGAGGAGCTTCTCGAAGATGAGGATGGGCCCTGTGCTACTGAGGATGATGAGAGGCTGTCCCGAGAAGAGGCAGAACAAGGAGCCAGCCATGGCAGTGCCCAGGAAACTCTCCATCACTCCCTGGGGGCATGAGGAGTGTTACGCTCAGTAGGGGTGTGAGAAAGGGGCCTCTCTGACAGGTTAGAACCCAGTTATCTCAGCAAGGGCCACAATGCTCGTCCTTTATCCTAGGTCCTCTCCTGCTCAAATTCTGCTCCCCATCTCTGACTCCACAACCTCACATAATTGCCAAGCATCACTCTCTAATAATTCTAGGTCCCGTGTGACTTCCTTTTGTCACCCTAGGGCCTAGAAAACAGGGCTGCCAATGGTCATGCTTGTTCCTGTGCCCATTCTACTCCCAGAGGACAGTCCATTCATCCACCCAATCATTTATTAATTCAAAGATCTAGTAGGTGCTTTTAGAGGTCAGACCATTCATTCATTCATTCATTCAAAAATCTATTAAGGGCCTACTGTGTATCAGGCATTGTGCTAGACATTGAGGACCCATGAACAAACAACATAATGCATCGTCATTCTAGTGGGAGATACACACAAGAAACTAGGCGATTTCCATACAGCATACCACTACTGACATTTCAGGCTAGATAATCCTTTGTTGTAGGGGGCTATCCTGTGCATTGTAGGATGTTTATTAGCATCTCAGTAGCACCTCACCTCCCAGTTATAAAAACCCAAACTGTCTCTAGATGCTACCCAATGTCTCCTAGGGGTCAAAATCGTCTCTTGTTAAGAACCACTGCCAAGAAATATGACAAGCTGGGATAAGGTAGGAGCATACAGTAAGAGTGAAGGGTTGGTCAGGAAAGCCTCCCAAGAGGTAGATACACGGAAGCCGAGAACCAAAAAATGAGCAGAGAATTGACCAGGAGAATAGGGTAAGTGGATGAGAAAGAGTGTGCCGGGAAGGGCAACAGTAGGCACAAAGGCTGGAGCTAAAAGGGAGCATGTCTTTGAAGACCCGAGAGATGATCAGGATTGATGGAAAACAGAATGCAGATGAGTGAGGAGGACAGGAATCTGAGAAAGGGAATGCTGGGAGATGAGGCTTGAGAGGCAAGTAGGACCATGTCATGAGGGCTACTGGGGGAAGCTGGGATTTATGAGTCAAGGATGATGTGTGAATATCTGGGTCAACCATGGTGTCGCTCACTGGCTGCGGGGAGCAGCAGGTCTGGAGGGAAGGTAATGGATGCAATGTTGGCCCTGTGAGTTGGGGGATCCCGAAGGGCAGCTATGTGGACATGCCCAGGAGGCAGCCGGATACTGAATCTGCTGCTCAGAAGAGTGGTGTGGGCTGGAGATAGGCACTCATCTTAATTTGTCTGGGAAAGTGGGTCTTCACCTTGGTGCTCTGAGCTTTCCAGTGATACTATCCCAAAGGCCCCCAGTGGAGAAGACCCTTGTCTGGGTCTCAGGCTAGTGTCTCTGCTGAACTGTTTTCCCCAGGTATACCTGTGTTGTTGTCATGGTAGACATTTCTAAAAATGTCTTAACTTCAAGCTAAGAATTTAAGGTTAGTTTTTTAAAAAGTATGGGAAGAAGGTCACAATTAGCAACTCAATTAATTGCGCTCATTAAATTCGTTAAACCACCAGTAGGAAAAGTACCAACTAACAAAGCAGATGATTTCCCCTTAAACATTTGCTCTATTTATATAATCTTTAAATTTGGTCTTTAGTAATATGATTTAGCTTTAGACCTTTTAATTATGCCAGCTTGTTATTATTTTTCTCAAGGGTAAAGGATTACAAAAAGTGATGGTCTGAACCTGGATGGTAGGTCAAACCCAAACCTTGGTTTTGGGATTATGGGAATAAGCTCCTTACCACTACCTGGTGGCAGCAGATTTTTCTGAGGTTTGCATGCGTGTCCCCAGCTCACACACACCTGATAATTGTCAGTGGCATCCCCCAGAAGCCCACCAAAGGTGATTGCGTTGGTAATGCAGCCGAGGTAGATGAATAGGATGGCAGAGATGGACTGAATGTGGAAGCCATCGTAGAAGTCACTTGGGAACCAGGGCAGCTTCCTCTTGACATCCAGACACAGGCCACCGAAGAACCTGCTCAAGACAGGCCCAGACACTGCTTTCTCACCACAGACACCAGTGCAGGGGCAGGGCTATTTACAGGAGCCTGCGGAGTCTGCAGTGAGGAGGGGAACTTGACTAGGGGTGGATGGGGAGAGGGATCTTTCCACCAGAACATTTAAGACCAGGGAAGAGTTCTGTCATTAGACTGAGTTTGTGGTTGGCACCATCTCCACTGGGAAGGGTGGTCACAGACAGCCTGGGTGGGAGAGGGAAAGCCTTATGGGAATATGTATTGGGGTAGACCTAACATTTCACAGGGAATGGAAATCCTGGGGACCATAGATGGCTATCCTCCTCACGTCCCTGATCATCCGCAGGGTGCCTGTGCTTGGTAAACATAGGTGTGTCCAGCTTTAGGAGATGGAGAGATCCTGGTTTATAACAGGTTCATCAAGGGCAGATTCTGAACCTTATAACTGGTTTCCTTGCTTTGTGGACCAAACAAGTGGGGAATTTTAGGTCTAGGGAGAATGTTTACTGGGGATGCTAGTCTCCATAGCTCCTAACACAGTGCTTAGCACAGAGCAGGTTTTCTCAACCTTGGTACTGTTGACATTTTGGACTGGATAATTCTTTGTTTGGGGGAGGGCAGTCCTGTGCACGGGAGGATGTTGAGCAGCATCCCTGGTCTCTATCTGCCAGATACCAGTAGCATCTCCCCTCCAGCTGGGACAAACAAAAATGTCTCTGAACATTGCCAAATGTCCCCTGGGTGAGGATGGGAGTGGGGAGTAGGTAAAGTTGGGAACCACTGGCGGGCAGAGAGCCAAGGGCATAAAAAAAACATGACTCGTTCTCAAAGTTATGATTTACACATAGCTTTGCAGGGCTGTGTCCTTTCCTAAATTCAGATCTACCCAAGTTATTCTAAGAGCTGGCAAAGAAACGAAAGCCAGGAAAATTTTCTATTGTTTTCTTTTAAAACAAGTTTTTTGACTAGGTAACAAAAGGTTAAAAAAATTCAAAAGGTATTCTTATGGATTGAATTATGTCCCCCCAAAAGATATATCAAAATTCTAACCTGTAACTGTGACCTTATTTTGTACAGTTAATCAAGTTAAGATGAATTCATTAGGGTGGGCCCTAATCCAATATGACTGGTGTCCTCATAAGAAGAGGAAAATGCTATACGAAGACAGAAACACAGGAAGAACACCATCTGAGGACACAGACAGAGATGGGAATGGTGCAGCTGCAAGCCAAGGAACACCAAGGACTGCTGGCTACCACCAGAAGCTACAGAGAGGCGAGGAAGGATTCCACCCAGAATCTCAGAGGGAGGATGGCCCTGCTGACACCTTGATTTGGAAATTCTAGACTCTAGACTGTGAGAGAATAAATTTCTATTGTTTAAACCACCCAGACCGTGATACTTTGTTTCCGCAGCCCTAGGAAACTAATACAGGTAACGAAGGGTGTCCTGAGAAAAGTTTGGGTTCCTCCACTAGCTTCCCCTTTCCTGCCAGATCCAGGAGGGGCTTTGAGGGCTGGGGAGGAAAAGAGTGCATTGGCCAGATCCCAAGGCCAGGAGTGGGTGCTGCTGACAGAGGTGGAGAAGGTGGGTGAGGAGAAGAGAAATCTAAGACAACTGGTGTCGCTGTCAGGCCTGGAGTGGGCACCTTCCTGTCCAGATGAGCTCTTCCCCGATCTCGTGCACGGTTGGCATCTCTCCATCATCCCCACTGCTCCCTCCGCCGGCCCCACTGCCGCCACCGCCTGCAGCGCTGCCGCCTCCAGCCCCTCCGCCGCTTCCCGTCACAGAGCCGTTCATCTGACCTAGCTCAGTCAGGGAGAACACGGATTTCCTGGAAGGAGAAGGGCGACAGGGGACCGTGGGGCTCCCAATCCTAGGAAGAGATCAGCACCTCCAGGACTGTCCTCACAACTCCTTTACCTTTCTAACATCATCACATAGCTTAAAATACAGAGAAAAATGCAGAGAATGATCTAGCAACACCCACACACAGATCACCCAGGTTTTACAGATGGTCACATTCGGCATATTTGCTTCTGATTTTTTTTTTTCAGAGAAATAAAGTGAGACTGAAAAAAAAAAAGTATAAACCCATGTAGGCTGACATCTTTCTTTCAAATCCAAAAAAAGAAACGGACAGACTGAAAGCTCCCTCTGACCCGGCTCCCCGCTTGCCACCCCTTCATTCATGCACACCTCTTGTCAGCAGAAGTCACCTTCTTGGGTGGCTCAATTCGGATATTTGGGTCCCACTCTCCGGGGGGGAGCACGATGACCTCGTCTAGAAACTCATCAATCCCTGCGATCAGATCCTCCCGATTCCTGGCCTTGTAGGCCACGTCGCTGAAGAGCTGGCAGGGAAAGAGGCAGAGGAAGAGAAAGGACCGCTCTCTTGCTGTGGGGTCATCACCTCATCCACCTCCCGGGGGCACAACCACACACACTTTCAAGGAAAGTCACTTTGAGCCATTACTCCAGCTGCCAATTTGTTCTCAGTTTCTGAGATGAGAACAATGGGGCATTTGGAACATAGCACAGTGGGGACAGTGGGACATGCAGCAAGGCGGCTCTTCCCGGACCTGAAGGCCAGGTCTCTGTATTCCAGTTGTCCGACCTGGATTGAGTTACTTACTTAATCTTTCTGCTCTCAGTTTCCCACAGAGCGAGCTCTTCAGAAAACCTGTGCAGAGCCCAGTCGGAGAAGCTCAGGTATTTCAAATCTGTTTTAACATCCCAGCCCTTCATCTTTGGAGGGTCAGGCTGCATCATTCCACACTGTCTCCAGAGGGTTCCTTCTGACTTTACAGATCTGATTGGCTTGTGCTCGTGTGTAAACTCCTCTAGGCACCCTGTCACATGGTGTCAACTCTCAGCTCTGCCTACAGGCTCCGTATGGTATATGGCTCCTCTCTCTGGTGTTACCTCCTGCTCTTGAAGCTCTTACACTGAGCCTATATCAAACCACTTCCATCCAGCCCCTCCCTCCCCGAACCGTGGCCCTTTGCCTGGAATGCCTGCCTCCTAGGCTGGTGTTCATCCTTAGCTTTAAAGCCCCCTCGTGTGTGAAGGGCCCATTGACTGCCTGGGCAGTTAGCACATGGTTCACTCTAGGATTGTAGGTCTATCTCTCCCACTTGATTGGTGCTCCTAAAGGGCAGTGACTATTCCCTCGTTCTCGTAATCCTCACACCCTGCACAGGGTCTGGCATACAGTAGGTGCTCAAACGTGACTTGTTGGATAAGTGAATGAACGAAGGCACAGTGTTTGACGCAGGAGCCATGACATTCAGGAGTACATGCTTCCCGTGGCACTTACGTCGTCTACCATGAGGGTTGCAATGGCACGGCCGATTTCATTGTAGGATTTTGCTCTCCCAGAAGGTCCCAGCAGTATGAACAGAAATCTGCAAAGAAGATGGAGGAGGAGGGGGAAAGTGAGAAGGAAAAGTAAAAGCAGGTGGAGAGAAGGATTTTCTGGCCCTAAATAGTATCCATTCTTAATTTTTTAACTGGGCAGAAACACGTCCCTTCCCTCCTCTGAATCCCATATTTGCTTTGGAGAGACATTCCTCTTCACTCCCACCTGAGCATCTTTGCCACGCCCTGGCATCCCAGAGCTCACCCAGCAGCGCCTCTCCCAGCTGCTGGCTACTTCTTGTTTATGATTATTTTAAATAAATTCTCTCAAATCCTTCCTGAGTCAGATTGCCATCCCCATACAGTTCCCTACTTTTCCTTCTTCGATTTAGGGGTGTCTCCAACTGCCCTACTAGCTGACTGCATGGACAGCTGGCCACCGAGGGTGGGTATGGTGGGCAGATTTCAATGGCTCTCACCTGGTGGGGACAGGCACCTCGGTCACTCCTCCCAGCATGGCTGACTGGATGAGACGCACGAAGGCAATGAATGGCTGGTCCAGGAAGTCCACCTCGCCCACGAGCACATTGGAGGCTTCTGAATCCTTGGGGATCTTCTTCATGAATTTGTTTTTCCGCTGGTCAGTGAGGGGGACACGAGATACCCATGGATACTCACGTGCAGTGGTTTCGGCTCTCACTCAGCCCGTTCAGACTACTGTGGAGCCCTAACCTTACAAAATTCTCCCAGCGTTTCTCAAGAGACTGAAGGAAATAAGCCGACACTCTCCCACCATCTGCGGATGAGGAGACTCAAAGTTGGTTAACCCCAGGGACCAATTAAGCCTTTCGTAGATGGGAAGGAACAGGCAACGACTTGACCCCCTAAGATGTTCCTTGATGGGCGAAAACCTTGTTCTACTGAAGTGTGAGTTGAGAGGTCAGAATAGAAAGTCAGGGCTTGCTGGACATCAGGTCTCTTCCCCCAGCAGCAGCTCAAGCAGATGGGAGTCTCGGCCCTCACACTCCAGCTACCCAGCCCTCCCTCTCTGCCTTTACCCTGGATGGCCGTGGGAGGAATGAGACCATCCTGATGGCCAGAGTGGACACACTTTGTTTTTTCTTTACCACCAGCTTCCTGGCTGACAGGAAACCCCTGGACCTGTGGGTCCAAGCCTGTGAGAGGCTTCTGTGCCCCCAGGTCACCCCTAGAGGACCTCCCAGGAAACTCATAGCTTCTGAGCCTTTCCAAATGAGACTATCGAAGTACCCTCTATCCAGTCCCTCTGGCTGGTGTCTAGTCAGGGCAGGAAGGTCAAGTAGGAAGAGTGAGTGGGGTCCAATGTGAGAGGTGCTGGAGACAAGCCCTCTGGCCCCAAGTCAGCCCCACTCTCTGCGGTCATGACTTTCATCCTATGGACAAGATGCCAACTCCTCCGGAGCCCTCTCTTATGATGAAAGTGCCCAGGGGTGGTCACATACGCATTCTTCTTAGTCTTTAACATCTTAGGGTACATTAGTTTTTCAGATCACTTTCCCTCTGGGCAGCAAGGGGATAGGCAAGAGACAGAGATAGTTTCACAGAGAGAGGTGGGGAAGGAGTGTTTGGGGAGGACCGGGCTGGTGGGAGTCCACAGTGGCCAACAAAGGAAGAAAGGGCCCAGGAGGTGGAGGCAAGTGGTACAGAGAGATTCTGCGGACGCCACAATTTTGCCACCTATTCCCCCTTGATGGGAGTCTCTCTTGTGGGCACAGAGATGTTTGTTTCTCATAAGCTCAGTGAAGATAGTTTCCTTCTGTCCCTGGAGAGGGGTCAGTTATGGCCATGGGCATGGCCAACAGGTCTTGCCCCTTTGGGCCCACAGCCATCTCCTGATTTGACTCGTGGGGGACGTGATACATACTGGGCTGGGGACCTACCAGCCCTAGAAAAGGCTTGTGAGCAAGGGCTGCACCCTTATAATCTTTTAAATCCCTTAAAAAACATAAAACTCTCCACAACCCCCTGGGCAACAGCCCCAAGGACCCTAACGCAGTGAGAAAAAGCAACAGCACGAGTTAATGGGAAGGCCAGAATCCCCACAACTCAGAAAGTCCCTTTGTCCCAGGAGCAGTTAGCGGGTCCATAAGCAGGTTCTTCAGGATGGAGTTCTGGGTGTGCCAGGGCAGCCACTGTCTCCCTGCCAACTCCATGTCCCTGGGCATCAGGCAGGGAGCAGGTGGGTGGCAGGAGTGCCCTGGAGAACAAGGTTTTGAAAACAGCAATGCTCTGGAGCGGCCCATGCAACACGCTTATAACCATGGGCAGAGAGGAGTTAAAACAGGGCCTCGGTCCTCCCTTGTAGTCTGTCACCCCAGTAAGGAGGCCAGAGTTGTGGCATCCCAGAAATGGGCCATGCTGGTGTTCTGGCCACCCTGGTTTGGTGATGGTCTGGCCACGGGCTTGTCTAACCAGGGTCCTGCTGACCCCACTGCCTGAACCCAGGGGACGCTGGTGCCCGGTGTTGGGTTCCAACCCCTAACTCAAAGGCAGCATTGCCGGGGGAAAGTAGCAGATGGTAGTCTTCTTACCACATAGGTAATGAAAAATAGGTTGTGAAAAACTTTTACTAGGCAGTGCTTCCTTATAACGGCTCCACTGTCTGTGCGCCTGACTATAGTAAAGTGGGGTTCTCCTCTAAATAAGATTCCAGAATACTCGTTCCTAAGTCACTCCCAGATTAAGGGCTCTAGAGTCACACTGCCTGGATCAAATCATGGGTATGCCACCTTTCAGCTGTATGAACTTAGGCACGTTATTTACCTGCTTTTATGTTCTCAGCTGTAGAGTGAAGACGATATAGTGCCTTCGTGATGCACAGAAAACGCACCACACGATGTAGCGCATGCAGTGTGTGGACCTCAAATGTTGGTTGATGCCGTTATTATTGTTATTTTATTATTTTGGCCACCAAAGGGCCCTGGAGACACTGACATGAGGGAATAGTCTCGTTTTGCCTTCCACCAAACTTGGGACTGCCTTGGAGGCCTGGAGGTCACCCAGGCTCCTGAGGAGTAGGTACCAAAGTTCAGGTTTCCCTCATCACCTTCCTTCCTGCTCCTGGGGGCACAGGCAAGGAGACCTTGGGACCTTCTGCCCCTGAGATGTGAAAGTTTGGAATTGAGGGAAGCCTCCTCTGGGCTTCCCTCGGGGGCACAGTCATGGGGGTCCTGGGCTGTGGGCTTAGAACTTGGACTCAACTTGTTTGCGGGATTCTGATCTCATCAAGGAGGTTTCAGCCAAGCTGGTGGGAGACAAGAACTGACTTTATCCGGCACTAGCCAAGGAGAAGGTACACTATTGGGCAGTCCAGTTGATGCACTATCATTATTGTCCCCACAGGGAGGCCCCACTGCTCTTCTCTACCAGCCCAAGCCCCCACTTCATCCTTAAAAGTGTTTGCGTGTCATGGAGGAGGTGAAATTCTGCGTGGCAGTCTTCTCTCTCCGATAAACCCCAAGGTCAGGGATAGCTGGCATCTCATCTGATCACACTTCTCTGTCCCCTACTCCTTCCGAGGCCTGGCACAGAGCCAGCACCCAAGTGTTGGACTGGGCTGGGTCACCAAGGCAACCCAGAGCCCCACCCGCATCCTTCCCGGGGACTCCCACTTTTTCACGGGAGTAGAGTTTTGCCTGTAGGGGCTCCCTACCCCTGAAACCAAAGACTTCTTCCTGCCCTGGCCCTCCACTGCAGCCAAGTGCAGGGGTTTTACTACCTGGTCTGTATTTGGGGTGAGAGAAATATCATTCATGCTTCTGCTCTGGGCGTGACCTAGGAGAAAAGGAAAAGAAGGTCCATCAGGGGAAGACAGGTTCTCGCAGGCCCTTTTCTCTTGGTCTCTACACAGGCTTTTCCCATCTTCACAACCAAAGCAAACCCCCCTCCCCTAATCCGGCAGCCCCTTTCAGCAAGCATTCTCTCTCTTCTTCTTCTTTTCAATGGCAGCTTTCTTAAAAGAACTGCTGGGCCCCAGGTTCTACTGCGTCCTTCTCACTCCTCAGTGCGCTACGTCCTGGTCCCAGCCCTCCACCCTGCCTGCTTGGCCAGAGACTAAGATGCGGCTCTGCGCCAGGCCCTGAGGGGGGGAGGGACAGACACACTATTGGGTAACGAGCCAGGTGTCACTAAGCTTGGGCCTTGTTGGAGAGAAAAGAGCAGTTTCACCTCTGTCCTCCATGACCCATGCGAGTCTTTAAAGACGGCTGGGGATTTGGGCCAGCAGAGGGAAGGAAGGTGGGACTCCCCATGGCGAGAACAGTGGTGGTGAACTATTCGAACAGCTCCTTCCTCCATTAAGGCAGGAGAAGTTCAGCTCTCATTTCCCACCAGCAGCCACATCCACAGGCTTTCTGTGGTGTCCCCGCACTTCCAGACTCTGCTTTCCGTCGGCTCCCCTCTCTTATTTCCATCCAGGATCCTCTCTTGCTGGGCTCTCCTCAGGGCCTTGCTTTGCACTCAAACCCTCCAGAGGCCTCACCCCCATCCTCCTCGGTCAGTCCCATCCCCTCCTGTTTCATCCCCATCCACATTTGTGCTGGGGATGCCCAGGTTGGGTCTCCAGTCCAGATCTGTCCTGAGCTCCAGATTCCTCTGAGCAGCCTGACCTGGCAACTCAAACTCAACACACCTGAAACGAAACTCGTTGTCTTCCATCAAATGTCTCCCCGCATAGACCCCACACCGCCAGTGCTTTCTCCCCCTTGTCCACTGGCAATCAGAGCAGACCAGGAGCCAGCCTTGACGATTCCTTCTTCCTTATTTCCCACTTCCCACCGGTCGCTGAAGCCCAGCGGGGTCCTTCTCTCTGTTCTTGCTCTCACTGCCCGAACACGGTCCCCGTCTCTTGCTCCCAACAGTTCAGCCCCTTCTAGTTTATTTCTCAAATAAAAATCTGACCATGATACGTTCCTGCATAAAACTTCTCAGGAGTCCCCATTACCCTCAGAATACAGGCTGGGGTCTTTTGCAGGATTCATAGGCCCCTTTTGATTGGACCCTCTTTCCCTTAGAGCCTGGTGAACTGAATCACCCTATTTCCCCGAATATGCGGCACCCTTCACAGCACCTTCCCTTCACCTGCTCTTTGTTTCCTTTGTTCTAAAGAACACCCTCTTCCTCCTCCCATGCTACTGGAAAACTTCTATTTATTCTCCAAGACTCAGGCAAGTGTCTCCTCCTCTTTGAGCCTTCCCAGGTGCCACCTTGGGGTGGGGAGGTGTGCACACAAAGCTGTAATCACTTATTCATGTCTTTTATCCAGGTCCCCACCACAGCAGCATTGGCACTTCATATATAGTAAATAACAGAGCAGAAGGCTCGTCCCAAAGCCGTTCACCGTCTCTGACTGCCAGCATCCCTCTGTGGAATAACCAAGACCAGGGAGACTAAGAGCATCCTGGGGTCACTAAGGACAGAGAGAAAAGACCGTGACAAACCCCTGCCGTGCCAAAGGTCACATCACTGTCACTGTCCTGAAGCATTCCTCTGGCCTGGTCAGGGGCACAGCCCTGGGATGTGCTTGTTCGTATCTTGTCATTCTAGTAAAAGTATTTAAAGGAAAATACTCCTTCACACTGCTTTTTCTTTTCACTTCCCAAGTTCCCTCTTTTCTTTGCCTCACAGCCCACCTGTCTGTTCAGCCCTGATGAATTGCCTGACAAAACCTGGTCTGTGACCATGCCCCTCACAGGCTCCACTCACCCAGTCACAGCCCTCAGGGGCTGCAGCTCCACCAGCATTTCATTGTCTGGGACCCAAGACCGTCATCCAGGGATGGGAACATTCTCTGTCCTGGGGCAAAGGACCTAGCCTGCTTTTAATTGTTTCTAGGAAGACTTCTCACCAAAAACAGGGCTAATGACCAGTTTGGTGAGAATAAAGCCATAGACTAAGTTAAAAATGCCTAGCACACAGGATTGGGTATTGATTATGACAGGACTTGATTAGAGCCGCAGTTTTTGGAGTAATTATTTAGAAAATTATGGTAGTAAGTTAGACTCTGAGGGCAGCCCAGGTTTAGGGTGAAAGTTAGATTTCTTCTGATGCCTGAGAGTTCTAGACAGACCCTGGGCTTTACCTCCTCTGCTATGAAAGTATGAAAATTGACTCCAGAGTGGCCACAGCCAGGACGAAGCTGCCACACAGTGGCAGAGAAAGAAGATACTCACACAGGCGGCCGTAACTTGCGCTTTGCCGCATCCTCAGGTCCTCGGTGGAGTGGTGTAGGCTGGGGCCCGCCGCGGGGCTCCGGCCTGGGCTGCGATCTGGGAGGAGGGACAGAAGAGATTTGACTCCGGCCGACTTGCTGGAGTGGCGCAGCTTCTTCCGTTAGCACAGTTCACGTTTACAATCGTGTCACCTAAATAAAGCTGGGCTGCAAGACATGTCTCTTCCCCTTCTAGGAAGAAAGGATGTTCTGGCTTGGGTTCTTGTTTTTCAGGATTTTTTTTAAGCAAGTGAATAGTCTGAACATGATTAGAGAAAATATTTGTACCTTTGAAAGTGAACTAGATATACAATTGATTAAATAGACACCAGGTGTTGTAGATGACCCCTGATCCCACAACCTACTGGCCATGTGATCTTAGGTAAGTAACTTAACCTCTCCGTGCCTCAGCCTCCTCGTCTGTAAACTGGGGATGATGAGAACAATACCTAGTCATGGGGTTATTGTGAGGATGAAGTGAGTTACTACATGTGGAGCACTCAGACAGTGCCTGGAACACAGGTAAGCGCCGAGCACGTACCCACTGTAGGCTAAACATTTTCCGTTTAAAATAATTCATCTAAGGAGATTCCTCAAGTCTCTTTAGGTAGCAGCGTTATCAACTTTGTACTGATTATTGCATTTATCTGATAGGTCCAGCAAGGCTAGTGTCTGGGCATCTCAACTCTGGGATATCAAGAGCGGAGGGTTGCAGGTTTGAGACGCGTGCATAGAACAAGCCACCAGCGTATGGCCCGACTCACTGGTGGTGGAGGAGACTGACTTTCCAATGTCAACCAAGGAGCGGTGGATGGGCTTCTTGGTTTGGTGACGGTGTTTCCTCAGTAGGACGTAGCTGACCCTCTCTCGGAGCTCTGGCCGAAGGAGGCCGTCCTCGATTTGCTTTTCAATGACATCATCTAAGTGGGAAACAAACATGCCTTGTCCACGTGGCACCGAATGACCAGGGGTGTGGGGGTCTTCAGTTTCATCTGTTATTAGTGGGATTAAAAGTGACCTAAAGGAGGCAGGGGATGTAGAAATAGTCCCACCTTTGCCACAGAACTGAACATTTGAACCAGTCACGAACGCTCAGCCTCCTTATATGTAAAAGGGTGTGTGCATGTCTGTGGGAGTTGGTGTATGTATGTGTGTGTGCATGGGGGTGCATTGTGTGCCCATGTGGGTGCACATGTGCATGCATGTGTGGGTATAGGATTCTCTGCTCTTTCTATCAATAACATTGTGGAAAATAAATGAAATTGTACACATGAAAGTACCCTAAGAAGCACAAGGTACAATGCTAAGTGGTTTTAGTCCTAACATGAATTCTTTTTAGAAAAGTATTTTGGACAATGTAGTTCTGGCAAAATTGAATGTGCTAAAGCAAAATTCACAAGAAGTTTTAGGGATGATAAGGCAAGCCGCTCCCTCCCTTTGCCACTCTATCAAACGAGAGCTAATTTCCTAGAGATGAATGGTGATCTGTTTACCCTGTCAAGAAACAGGTTGCCATGGCAATAGGTGTCTCCAACCATGCTAAGAAGCCCTTCTCCCTTTTGTTACATTGCTGGATGGCATTTCAGACGCTAACCTTTCCCTCTCTACGTGTATCTGAAACTTGGAGCAACTGTGACACCGCCTTGGGGGCCTCAGACCCAAAGCCTGGTCTCTGCAGAATTAGGCAGGCATCAGAGGTGGGTGTGATGCAGACCAAGGGTGGGCATGAGATGGGGCAGGTGAAGGGGGACGCTGCCCTGCTTGGTGGGGGCCACAGCGGTCCTTTGCCTCACCTATGATCTGTGGTAAGGAGCCGCTGTCCAAATCCAGCAGCACCGTCCCCGTCTGCAGGCAGGTCCGGAGCTCAAAGAGGCTGTGCAGGGACAGTGTGGACACATGGGGCTTGCTCCAGCGCTCGCCTCCTTCCTCTACCTTTTCTTCAAACTTTATCCACCTGGAAAAGTAAGGATGGGGCTCAGCATGGCCTTTGCCCCCAGGAGGAGCCCAGAGCTGGGCCTCTTCAGGGGAGGGGTGTTGGCTTGTGAGTCACGCTCTGCACACTGTTGGGGCACTGGTCCTAGACTGACAGGCAGAGGATCTCCTGGGGACATCCCCACTCGGTCCCCCACTCCTCCTGAGGCAGTAATGCTCAGGACAAAGTGGTATCAGAGGATGACTATAAATGGGCATGAAGGATACTTTTAGGGTGGTGGAAATGTTCTAAAATTGGATTTGGTGATGGTCACACAACTCTGTACATTTACTAAAAATCATTTAATTAATACACTTAAAACAAGGGAACTTTATGGTATCCATTAATAATAGAGCTGTTAAAAAAATCGTCCACTGGACCCTAGGTACCCGTCTACTGGTCACACATGTGTTCAGTGTCTGCCTTATGGGGTGTTTGCTGGGAGCAGGAAAGTATTTCCCCACAGTTCTAGTGTAGGGCCTGAGGTTTCCATGAGTCCCACTCGTATTTTGGCTCTAAAAGTTCAAGTTAAAATCTAAACGTCATTTGAGGAAGGAAAGAAATTAAACCAAGGGTATGTAGGAGTTTGTCCTTTCTAGAAGCCTTGGAATCATAGGCTGGGGTGGAGGGGACCAAGTGGGAAGGCCTCGGGCAGGCTGGCAGAGGTAGCACTGGCCTGTACCTCCCCCGCAGAGGGCAGCACCGCACAGCCTGGAGAGCCACTGGGAAGCAAAATCTGGCTGGAGACCTGCTGGCTCAGCTTTATTAGATGTCGACCTCAAGTTAGTGAGTAGCGTCAAGCTATGCCAATCAAAATCCCAGGGGAGTATTTTTGGACTGTGACTATCTAATTCTAAAGTTCCTCTGAAAAAGTAAATGTCTGAGAGTGGTTCGGGAAATTCTAAAAAAGAAGAATGGGGAGGGGACATGCTTTTAGCAGATATAAAAACTTACTGAAAACCTTGAGTAATTAAAGCATTGTAATTCCAGTCCAGATATAGACAAAGGGATCAATAAAACAACAGTCTGGAAACAGACCTGAGCCCCCATGGGAATTTGGGTTTTGATGGAGGAGCCGTTTAAAAGATGACCAACCTAAATATAAAAAAGTCCCTATTTCTTACTACCAAGCACTACTAAATTCTATGTGGATTAAAGGCTAGACATAAAAATAAATCCATAATGGAATATTGTTGAGCCTTAAAATAAAGGAAATTTTGACGCATGCTACAGCATGAGTAAAACTTGAAGACATTACGCTAAGTGAAATAAGTCAGTCACAAAAGGACAAATACTGTAAGATTCCACTTCTATGAGGGACCTAGAGTAGTCAAATTCATAGAGACAGAAAGTAAAATGGTGGTTACCAGGAGCTGAGGGGAGAGAGGCAGGGAAATTACTGTTTAAGTGGTACAGAGTTTCAGTTTTGTGAGATGAAGGAGTTCAGGAGATGGATGGTAGTGATGGTTACACAACAATGTGAATGTACTTAATGCTATTGAACAGTACACTTAAAGATGGTTAAAATGGTAACGCTCATGTTATATATATTTTACCACAATTAAAATAAATAAATAACCATGTTAAAATCTATAAATATAAATACACTAGAAGAGAATATAGGAGAATGTTGTGGCTGTGGAGAAAGACTTCTTGAGCAAGATGGAAAACCATAAAGGGAAAATAAATGGGCACATTTTGTTACATAAAAATAAACTAAAACCTCTGCGTAACACAATAAGACATAAATGAGATTCACATAAACGCAACATACTCAGAAAATATTTGCAACAAACAGGGCATCAAAGGATTTTTTTTTTTTTTTGGCTGCACCAGACGGCATGTGGGATCTTAGTCCCCCGACCAGGGATCAGACGTGCACCCCCTGCTTTGGAAGCGTGGAGTCGTAACCACTGGACCACCAGGGAAGTCCACAAAGCTTCTTCACATCAATAAGAAAAACTCAAATTACCCAACTGAAAAGTGAACAATTCTGAAAAGAAATGATGGCCAATAAATGTATGAAAAGATGTGCAACTTTACTAGTAATCAAGAACATTTAAATTGTTGCAAATGAAGCCACATCCTTCACTTTTCATATTGGCAAAAATTTAAAAGATTGACAACTTCCTGTGTTGGTGGAAACATGGGGGGTGGGCACTCAAACTGTATGCATGAATATAGTATGTGTGCGTGTGTGTGTGTGTGTGTGTGTGTGTATGTGTGTATATATATATATATATATATATATATATATATATATATATATATATATATATAGTGTAGCCACGTAGCCTTCTTGGGGTGGGGAACTGGGGAGTCTCTTTTGTCTTTTGACTGAGCAGTTCTATTTCTAGGAAATTATCACAGGAGTATCATTGCACACCTACACACAGTAATATGTATACCAGGAGATGCTTACTGCAGCTTTGTCTGGAAACCACCAGTTTTCAGTAAAGACATGGTTACATCAATGCCATACATCCATGCTGAAGAATGACACTCAGAGATAAAAAGCACAAGGGTGAACTATGCATCCCATTCAATAAAAAAAGAAAAACACACACGTGTGTTTGTGTGTATGTATGTATGTATTTGGCTGTGCCAGGTCTTAGTTGCAGCACACGGGATCTTTAGTTGAGGCATGAGGGATCTTTAGTTGTGACATGCGGGATCTTTTTAGTTGCAGCATGCAGGCTCTTAGTTGTGCCATGTGGGATCTAGTTCCCTGACCAGGGATCGAACCCAGACCCCATGCATTGGGAGCACAGACTCCTAACCACTGGACCACGAGGGAAGTCCTTAAATGATTCTTTTTAAATTGAAGTATAGTTGATTTACAAAGTTGTGTTAGTCTCTGGTGCGCAGCAAAGGAATTCAGTTATATACATATAAACTTTTTCATATTCTTTTCCATTATGGTTTCTTAAGGGATATTGAATATAGTTCCCTGTGCTACACAATAGGCCTCTGTTGTTTATCCATTCTATATATGAGTTTGCATCTGCTAGTCCCAAACTCTGAAGGATGGGGAGGTTTGATTAGAGGAGGCCTGGGAGGTGAAGACATGGCACTGGAGCAGAGACCGCTCAGACACTTGCCTCAGAGACTCACCAAGGTGTAGTGGACATTTTTAATGGGGAAATATGTTTGGGAGAACATTATTTAAATTATGGTAGATCCAAGTCTGTATAATATCAATACAAAGTTTTTCTAAAACTTGTATTAACATAATGGTTTGCAAGGAAGAAATCAAAGGACAGGTCCAAATGTGTTGGTCAGGAGATGCTCACTCTTCTCCCTGAGAGTCCTTCTGCTATTTAATCACTCAAATTGCCCCCTTTTACCTCAAAAATACACGAGATAAACCACACCGTCTCCTGGCCACTGAGGACGCTTTTGCTACTCTACAGCCTTACCCCATCCACCCAAAGGTATGATGTGTCCCAGTAAGTGGGGCCACTTGGGTTGATTGCTTTCTACACTGTCTCATAAACATCCTGGGTGGACATTCGGGCAGTTCTCTCCCACGCATCCATCCTTCAGCTTCCTGCCTATACAAATGCAGCTCCATCTGGGAAGGTGAGTTGAAACCCTTCGAAACATCCTTTTAGTAACGCCGGATAGCAAGAACAATTGGTCCTCTTCATTTCCCAGGACTTCAACTATTTGTACTGTGTTACAGGCACCCATAAAACATTAGCTCTATACACAGACAAGGTCTCAACCAACCTGAGCACAGTTTGCAGAAAAGCAAAGTTACCAGTGTCCAGGTTCAGGGCAATGCCAAAACTAGACTCCTGCTACCACCATCTCTTGAGAACTTGATTTTTAAAAAGTCCATGATACTCAACAACTTCACTAGGGATACCTCTTCAGTTGTCCTTGCAACTATTTTGGGAATCCAGATATTGAAACAGTAAACCCAAGGCCTGAACTTAATTTTGTGTATTTTATGGCTACAGCTAGAAATTAAGCTCACTTTTCACCTTGAGTAGAACATAGAAACGTGGAGGACCCAAAGTCTGCAGCTGTGGTTTTCAACTTTGACTGTCTGTTAGAATTGTCTGAGGAAATTTTTTAAAAATACTGATGCCTGGATGGTCATGCCACCAGGAGGGTGGCCTGCCCATGGAAGCTCCCAGGTTATTTTTGCCCTGAGCATTGATGAGACTCTGCCCTGTAGTCATATACAACCATGTGGCTCAGGAATAGTTGGACTTGTCTGGGGTTCCAACGCAGGCAAACGCTCTGGGCACATAGGTCCCATTCTTTTTGTATAAGAGGGGACATGGCCTCTTTCCCTTAGAATGGCTCCGAGAACACCAGTTGAAAAGGTGGAGTGGATCTCTGAAGCCTCCTTCCTAGCATGGCCATTCTATGCTTTCATTTCTCTGATTTTTTGAGTACATACCTCTACACCAGCATGTCTCAAACTTTAATGTCACCTGGGGATCTTGTTAAAATGCAGGTTCTAATTCAGCAGGTCTGGGATGGCGCCCAAGATGCTGCATTTCTTTTCTTTTCTTTTTTTTTTTTTTTTGGCTGTGTTGGGTCTTCATTGCTGTGTGCGGGCTTTCTCTAGCTGTGGTGAGTGGGGGCTACTCTTCATTGCGGTGCGTGGGCTTCTCATTGCCGTGGCTTCTCTTGTTGTGGAGCACAGGCTCTAGGCATGCGGGCTCCAGTAGTTGCAGCACGCGGGCTTAGTAGTTGCAGCAGGTGGCTCCTAGAGCGTGAGGGCTTCAGTAGTTGCAGCAAATGGCCTCAGTAGTTGAGACGTGTGGGCTCTAAGGCATGCGGACTTCAGTAGTAGTGGCACACGGGCTTAGCTGCTCTGCAGTACATGGGATCTTCCCAGACCAGGGATTGAACCCATGTCTCCCTGCACTGGCAAGTGGATTCTTAACCACTATGCTACCAGGGAAGTCCCTGCATTTCTTTTTCTAAAATTTTTTACTGAAGTATAGTTGATTTACAATGTTGTGTCAGTTTCAGGTGTAGAGCAAAGTGATTCAGTTATATATATTCTTTTTTTAGATTATTTTCCATTATAGGTTATTACAAGATATTGAATATGGTTCCATGTGCTATATAGCAGGTGCTTGGTGTTTATCTATTTTATATATGCTAGTGTGTATCTGTTAATCCCAAACTTCTAATTTATCCCTCCCCTACCCCCTTTCCCCTTTGGTAACCATAACCCCTTTGTTTTCTATGTCTGTGAGTCTATTTTTGTTTTGTAAATTAGTTCATTTGTATCATTTTTTTAAGATTCCACATATAAAGTGATATCATATGATATTTGTCTTTGTCTGACTTAATTCACTTAGTATGATAATCTCTAGGTCCATCCATGTTGCTGCAAATGGCATTGTTTCATTCTTTTTTATGGCTGAGTAATATTCCACACTCAAAGAACCTCTATCCTAGGATGATGATTCTTAAACTTGGGTGCATATAAAAATACTTCAGATACTTCTAAAATCTTTTTTTTTTTTTTTTTTTTGCGGTCCGCAGGCCTCTCACTGCCATGGCCTCTCCCACCGCGGAGCACAGGCTCCGGACGCGCAGGCTCAGCAGCCATGGCTCACGGGCCCAGCCACTCCGCGGCATGTGGGATCCTCCCAGACTGGGGCACGAACCCATGTCCCCTGCATCGGCAGGCGGACTCCCAACCACTGCGCCACCAGGGAAGCCCAGATACTTCTAAAATCTTGATGTTTAGGTCGTATCCTAGACAAATTTGCATCAGAATATCTGGAGGGGATCCAGGCAACTCTGCTACAGATTGTTCTAAGTAAAGTTCCTGACTTCTGGGGCTCAGAGGCTAAAATGACAATTAATTTGTAGTCAATCGTGTTTCCTAATTGTTTTGGTATATACCTGTCCGCCCAAATAGACATCAAGCTTCTTGAGGACAGGGACCTTGTTTCCTCTCTGGTGTCCCTTCTGATCTCCTGCCCAGAGTAGTGCTCATCAAATGCTTGCTGCTTCTTGCTTGAGGGTAGTGAGGCCTCAGTGATTACTTTGGGTAATCACTATGAGAATCACTGTGAGAAAATGACTGGGAAAAAGAGAGCTCAACAATTGTGGGTCTAAATGTGTTTTAAAATACTCAGAATGATCTAAGCAATGATCATCAGAGTCTAGTAACGTCACAAATATACACACAAAGACCAGCTGGGCAGGAGCTGCCTTTTGATGGAAGCAGAGACCACCACCTATGAAATAGTCTTGTGGAAAAGCCAGACAGGAATCAAATGAGTCTGGACCCAACTACCACTTTACAGGAAAGACAGGGGCAGAGGAAGATGTTAAACACCACCACAGGGATGCAGTTAACAAAATCCAGTATGTGGAAAACCATGTAAGACAAACAACGCAATTTCTTTAGCAATAATGGCAACTGCAAGGGAAAAATAAAGGAGGAGGAACATGTAGATTAAAAATGATGTAGGAGGGCTTTCCTGGTGGCGCAGTGGTTGAGAGTCCGTCTGCCGATGCAGGGGACACAGGTTCGTGCCCTAGTCTGGGAAGATCCCACATGCCGCGGAGCGGCTGGGCCCGTGAGCCATGGCCGCTGAGCCTGCACGTCCGGAGCCTGTGCTCCACAACGGGAGAGGCCACAACAGTGAGAGGCCTGTGTACTGAAAAAAAAAAAATGATGTAGGAGACATATCTCCCAAGTGTAATGTGTGGACCAGTCACATTAAAAAGTATATGAGGTGATCTGGGAAATAAATATGAATACTGCATGGACAATTCAATGAAAATAAAGAATTACTGTCATTTTTTTTCCAGATGTGACAGTAATATTGTGGTTGTGTTAAAAAGAAAGGCCTTTGAAACCAAGAAGGGCCCTGTAGGATTCCTGGGCACAGAGGCCTTTCAGTGTCCCCCGTTTCTTGTTTATAGGGAATAGGTTTCAACCTCCATGACTGTCCCTGCATTCCAAAGGGCAGGTTGAAACAGTTGCTAATCAGGGAAGAGAGAGGATGCAGAGACAAGGGAGGAGCAGTCAAGAAACAATAGTGCAGCCTTGGGGTAGAGTCCTGGCTCCACCTCAAGGGATACACATAACAATATCTTTGAGCTCTTCTGCAGAACTCTTCATTCCAGAGAGAAGGTCACAGTTTGATAACCTCTAGATCCACAGAAGCTAATTAGGAGACCACCTGAGGCCAGATTAAAGGAATGCAGGCCTGCACACACCCTGATCCTCACCAGTAACCCCACCCTTGAACCATTGCTATAAAACTCCTCACCAAATTCCCCTGGGTTGGGACACAGTTTTGAGAGCATGAGCCCCCTGGGTCCCCCTTTGTCTGGCAAAGTAACAAAGCTTTTTTTTTTCTTTTCTACTTCACCCAAAACTCTGTCTCTGAGATTCAATTTGGCACCAGTGCACAGAGGCCAAGGTTTCAGCATCACCTTTACCCCAAAGAATTGAAAACAGTGTCTTGAAGATATATTTGTACAACGATGTTCCCAGCAGTATTATTCACAGTAACTAAAATGTGGAAGCAGCCCCCGCTGTCCACCAGTGGATGAATGGATAAGCAAAATGTGGTGCCTCTGTAGTCATACAGAGGAATATTATTGAGCCTTAAAAAAGAATGGAAATTCTTATATATCCTAAAACATGGATGAAACTTGAGGACATTATGCAATAAACAAGTCATGAAAAGACAAATACTATATGATTCCACTTAACGTGAGGCATTTAGAGTAGCTCATAATCATAGAGACAGAAAGCAGAACGGTGGTATCTGGGGCTGGGGGGAAGGGAATGGAGAGTTATTGTTTAACGGGTACTGAGTTTCTGTTTTATAAGATGAGAAGAACTACGGAGATGGATGGTGGTGATGGCTGCACACCATTACGAATGTACTAAATACCACGAAACTATAAACTTAAAGGCAGTTAAGATGGTAAAATTTATATTTAAGTATATTTTACCACAATTAAAAAATGGGGGAAAAAAAGAAAGAAGGCTTATCTTATAGAGTCACCTACTGACATATTTACAGATGGATTGATATGGGGTGTGGGATTTGTGTCAGCATGATCCAGTGTATGTGTCTGGGGTAGTGGGTAGAAATAGAGGCACAAAATTGGCCGTGAGTTAGCTGGTAACCATTGAAGCTGGGTGATGGTTGTGTTGAGGAAAGTCATTCTACTACATACCACTTTTGTATAAATTTGTATACAAATTTATATACAATTTTTGTATAAATTTCCATAATATAACATTTAACCACTTTTCAGGATGAATAAAGGAATGGGCTCTTTAAAAAGCTTCTGGCCAAAGCCAGGCTTAAAAACTTTTGGAAGCCTGATAAAGTGGTTAATGGGTAATCCCAAGCAACTCATTGCAAAGTGAGCTTTATACCACAGTTGGCTTCAAAAGTGGGGAATTAGAGTTGGAGAAGCAGGTCAAATGGAAAGAAAAATCTCTGGACTGGAAAAGAACTCTCAGGGATTTTGTCCAGACCAGGGGCAGATGCCAAGTGTCCCTCCCAACTGGGATGGAGCTGAATGGAAGCTCGAAGAGTCACATGTCACAGAAAGCAGGTCTCAGTCACGCAAAGGGTGTCCAGAACTGAGGCCTTTTCTGTGACTAGTAACTTGGTCACTATATGATTAGAGCAAGCTGCTTTTCAGTTAATACCAAGAGTGGTCGAAATCATCATGGGGCAAGTTACTAGGCACCACCAAACCACTAGATGGGAGGGTCTCCTTCTAGGATCTGGAAAGGGCTGAAAACTGAGAGACCTGAACTTTAGTTCCATCCTCAGATGGAAATAAATTATAACCCCCACTGACCCTGCCCTGGCTAGCAAGTATACCAGTGGCTCTCACCTTAGCTGCAAGGATCATCTGGGAACTTTCAACAAATTCCAACATCCAGGCTGACTCCACACTGACATCAGAATCTAGGGGCCTGGCAGAGGAGCTTCAAGATGGCGTTAGAGTAAGACGTGGAGATCACCTTCCTCCCCACAAATACATCAGAAATACATCTACATGTGGAACAACTCCTACAGAATACCTACTGAACGCTGGCAGAAGACAGACCTCCCAAAAGGCAAGAAACTCCCACGTACCTGGGTAGGGTAAAAGAAAAAACAGAGACAAAAGAATAGGGACGGCAGCTGCAGCTTGGAGAGGGAGCTGTGAAGGAGGAAAGGTTTCCACACGCTAGAAGCCCCTTCGCGGGCGGAGACTGCGGGTGGCGGAGGGGGAAAGCTTCAGAGCCGGGGAGGAGAGTGCAGCAACAGGGGTGTGGAGGGCAAAGCGAAGAGATTCCCGCACAGAGGATCGGTGCCGACCAGCACTCACCAGCCCGAGAGGCTTGTCTGCTCACCCGCCGAGGCGGGCGAGGCTGGGAGCTGAGGCTTGGGCTTCGGTCCGATCCCAGGGAGAGGACTGGGGTTGGCGGCGTGAACACAGCCTGAAGGGGGCTAGTGCGCCACAGCTAGCCCGGTGGGGGTCCGGAAAAATGTCTGGAGCTGCCGAAGAGGCAAGAGACTTTTTCTTCCCTCTTCGTTTCCTGCTGCGCGAGGAGAGCCCCGCATCCTTACCCCTCCCTACCCCCGGCCTGAATGAGCCAGAGCCCCCGAATCAGCGGCTCCTTTAACCCCTTCCTGTCTGAGCGAAGAACAGATACCCTCAGGCGACCTACATGGAGAGGCGGGTCCAAATCCAAAGCTGAACCCTGGAAGCTGTGCGAACAACGAAGAAAAAGGGAAATTTCTCCCAGCAGCCTCAGGAGCAGAGGATTAAATCTCCATAATCAACTTGCTGTACCCTGCATCTGTGGAATACCTGAATAGACCATGAATCATCCCAAATTGAGGAGGTGGACTTTGGGAGCAACGATATATATATATTTCCCCTTTTTCTCTTTTTGTGAGTGTGTATATGTATGATTCTGTGTGTGATTTTGTCTGTATAGCTTTGCTTTTACCATTTGTCCTAGGGTTCTGTCTGTCCATTTTTCTTTTTATTATTATTACTTAAAAATTTTTTTTCTTAATAAGTATTTTTTATTTTACTAACTTTATTTTACTTTATTTTATCTTCTTTCTTTCTTTCTTTCTTCCTTTTTTCCCCTCCTTTTATTCTGAGCCATGTGGAGGACAGGCTCTTGGTGCTCCAGCCAGGCATCAGGGCTGTGCCACTGAGGTGGGAGAGCCAAGTTCAGGACACTGGTCCACAAGAGGCCGCCCAGCTCCAGGTAATATCAAACGGTAAAAATCTGCCAGAGATCTCCATCTCAACATCAACACCCAGCTCCACTCAATGACCAGCAAGCTACAGTGCAGGACACCCTATGCCAAACAACTAGCAAGACAGGAACACAACCCCATCCATTACCACAGAGGCTGCCTAAAATCATAATAAGGCTGCAGACACCCCAAAACACACCACCAGATGTGGACCTGCCCACCAGAAAGACAAGATCCAGCCTCATTCACCAGAACACAGGCACTAGTCCCCTCCACCAGGAAGCCTACACAACCCACTGAACCAACCTTAGCCACTGGGGACAGACACCAAAAACAACGGAAACTACAAACCTGCAGCCTGCGAAAAGGAGACCCCAAACAAAGTAAGTTAAGCAAAATGAGAAGACAGAGAAACACATAGCAGATGAAGGAGCAAGGCAAAAACCCACCAGACCAAACAAATGAAGAGGAAATAGGCAGTCTACCTGAAAAAGAATTCAGAATAATGATAGTAAAGCTGATCCAAAATCTTGGAAATACAATGGAGAAAATACAAGAAACGTTTAACAAGGACCTAGAAGACCTAAAGAGCAAACAAACAGAGATGAACAAGACAATAAATGAAATTAAAAATTCTCTAGAAGGGACCAATAGCAGAATAACTGAGGCAGAAGAACGGATAAGTGACCTGGAAGATAAAAGAGTGGAAATAACTACTGTAGAGAAGAATAAAGAAAAAAGAATGAAAAGAATTGAGGACAGTCTCAGAGACCTCTGCGACAAGATTAAATGCACCAACATTCGAATTATAGGTGTCCCAGAAGAAGAAGAGAAAAAGAGAGGACTGAGAAAATATTTGAAGAGATTATAGTTGAAAACTTCCCTAATATAGGAAAGGAAATAGTTAATCAAGTCCAGGAAGCACAGAGAGTCCCATACAGGATAAATCCAAGGAGAAATATGCCAAGACACATATTAATCAAACTGTCAAAAATTAAATACAAAGAGCAAATATTAAAAACAGCATGGGAAAAACAACAAGTAACACATAAAGGAATCCCCATAAGGTTAACAGCTGATCTTTCAGCACAAATTCTGCAAGCCAGAAGGGAGTGGCAGGACATATTTAAAGTGATGAAGGAGAAAAACCTACAAACAAGATTACTCTACCCAGCAAGGATCTCATTCAGATTTGAGGGAGAAATTAAAAGCTTTACAGAGAAGCAAAAGCTAAGAGAATTCAGCACCACCAAACCAGCTTTACAACAAATGCTAAAGTAACTTCTCTAGGCAGGAAACACAAGAGAAGGAAAAGGCCTACAATAATCAACCCAAAGCAATTAAGAAAATGGGAATAGGAACATACATATCAATAATTACCTTAAATGTAAATAGATTAAATGCTCCAACCAAAACACATAGACTGGCTGAATGGATACAAAAACAAGACCCATATACATGCTGTCTACAAGAGACCACTTCAGACCTAGGGACGCATACAGACTGAAAGTAAGGGGATGGAAAAAGATATTCCATGCAAATGGAAATCAAAAGAAAGCTGGAGTAGCAATTCTCATATCAGACAAAATAGACGTTAAAACAAAGACTATTACAAGAGACAAAGAAGGACACTACATAATGATCAAGGGATTGATCCAAGAAGAAGATATAACAATTGTAAATATGTATGCACCCAACAGAGGAGCACCTCAATACATAAGGCAAATACTAACAGCCATAAAAGGGGAAATCGACAGTAACACAATCATAGTAGGGGACTTTAACACCCCACTTTCACCAATAGACAGATCATCCAAAATGAAAATAAATAAGGAAACACAAGCTTTAAATGATACATTAGAAAAGATGGACTTAATTGATATTTATAGGACATTCCATCCAAGAACACACATTCTTCTCAAGTGCTCATGGAACATTCTGCAGGATAGATCATATCTTGGGTCACAAATCAAGCCTTGCTAAATTTAAGAAAATTGAAATCGTATCAAGTATCTTTTCCGGCCACAATGGTATGAGACTAGATATCAATTACAGGAAAAGATCTGTAAGAAATACAAACATATGGAGGCTAAACAATACACTATTTAATAACCAAGAGATCACTGAAGAAATCAAAGAGGAAATCAAAAAATACCTAGAGACAAATGACAATGAAAACACAACCCAAAACCTATGGGATGCAGCAAAAGCAGTTCTAAGAGGGAAGTTTATAGCTATACAAGACTACCTTAAGAAACAAGAAACATCTCAAATAAACAACCTAACCTCACACCTAAAGCAATTAGAGAAAGAAGAACAAAAAAACCCCAAATTTAGCAGAAGGAAAGAAATCATAAAGATCAGATGAGAAATAAATGAAAAAGAAATGAAGGAAAGGATAGCAAAGATCAATAAAACTAAAAGCTGCTTCTTTGAGGAGATAAACAAAATTGATAAACCATTAGCCAGACTCATCAAGAAAAAAAGGGGAAGACTCAAATCAATAGGATTAGAAATGAAAAAGGGGAAGTAACAACTGACACTGCAGAAATACAAAAGATCATGAGAGATTACTACAAGCAACTCTATGCCAATACAATGGACAGCCTGGAAGAAATGGACAAATTCTTAGAAAAGCACAACCTGCCAAGACTGAATTAGGAAGAAATAGAAAACATGAACTGACCAATCACAAGCACTGAAATTGAAACTGTGATTAAAAATCTTCTAACAAACAAAAGCCCAGGACCAGATGGCTTCACAGGCAAATTCTATCAAACATTTAGAGAAGAGCTAACACCTATCCTCAAACTCTTCCAAAATATAGCAGAGGGAGGAACACTCCCAAACTCATCCTACGAGGCCACCATCACCTTGATACCAAAACCAGACAAGTATGTCACAAGGAAAGAAAACTACAGGCCAATATCACTGATGAACATAGATGCAAAAATCCTCAACAAAATACTAGCAAACAGAATTCAACAGCACATTAAAGAGATCATACACCATGATCAAGTGGAGTTTATTCCAGGAATGCAAGGATTCTTGAATATATGCAAATCAATCAATGTGATAAACCATATTAACAAATTGAAGGAGAAAAGTCATATGATGATCTCAATAGATGCAGAGAAAGCTTTCAACAAAATTCAACACCCATTTATGATAAAAACCCTCCAGAAAGTAGGCATAGAGGGAACTTTCCTCAACACAATAAAGGCCATATAGGACAAACCCACAGCCAACATCATCCTCAATGATGAAAAACTGAAAGCATTTCCACTAAGATCAGGAACAAGACAAGGTTGCCCACTCTCACCACTCTTATTCAACATAGTTTTGGAAGTTTTAGCCACAGCAATCAGAGAAGAAAAAGAAATAAAAGGAATCCAAATCGGAAAAGAAGAAATAAAGCTGTCACTGTTTGCAGATGACATGATACTATACACACAGAATCCTAAAGATGCTACCAGAAAACTACTAGAGCTAATCAATGAATTTGGTAAAGTAGCAGGATACAAACTTAATGCACAGAAATCTCTGGCATTCCTATACACTAATGATGAAAAATCTGAAAGTGAAATCAAGAAAACACTCCCATTTACCATTGCAACAAAAAGAATAAAATATCTAGGAATAAACCTACCTAAGGACACAAAAGACCTGTATGCAGAAAATTATAAGACACTGATGAAAGAAATTAAAGATGATACAAATAGATGGAGAGGTATACCATGTTCTTGGATTGGAAGAATCAACATTGTGAAAATGACTCTACTACCCAAAGCAATCTGCAGATTCAATGCATTCCCTATCAAACTGCCACTGGCATTTTTCACAGAACTAGAACAAAAAATTTCACAATTTGTATGGAAACACAAAACACTCTGAATAGCCAAAGCAATCTTGAGAACGAAAAACGGAGCTGGATGTATCAGGCTCCCTGACTTCAGACTATACTACAAAGCTACAGCAATCAAGACAGTATGGTACTGGTACAAAAACAGAAAGATACACAATGGAACAGGATAGAAAGCCCAGAGATAAACCCACGCACATATGGACACCTTATCTTTGATAAAGGAGGCAGGAATGTACAGTGGAGAAAGGACAGCCTCTTCAATAAGTGGTGCTGGGAAAACTGGACAGGTACATGTAAAAGTATGAGATTAGATCACTCCCTAACACCATACACAAAAATAAGCTCAAAATATATTAAACACCTAAATGTAAGGCCAGAAACCATCAAACTCTTAGAGGAAAACAGACAGAACACTCTATGACATAAATCACAGCAAGATCCTTTCTGACCCACCTCCTAGAGAAATGGAAATAAAAACAAAAATAAACAAATGGGACCTAATTAAACTTCAAAGCTATTGCACAGCAAAGGAAACCATAAACAAGACCAAAAGACAATCCTCAGAAAGGGAGAAAATATTTGCAAATGAAGCAACTGACAAAGGATTCATCTCCAAAATTTATAAGCAGCTCATGCAGCTCAATAACAAAGAAAAACCAAAAAACCGAATTCAACAATGGGCAGAAGACCTAAATAGACATTTCTCCAAAGAAGATATACAGACTGCCAACAAACACTTGAAAGAATGCTCAACATCATTAATCATTAGAGAAATGCAAATCAAAACTACAATGAGATATCATCTCACACCAGTCAGAATGGCCATCATCAAAAAATCTAGAAACAATAAGTGCTGGAGAGGGTGTGGAGAAAAGGGAACACTCTTGCACTGCTGGTGGGAATGTGAATTGGTACAGCCACTATGGAGAACAGTATGGAGGTTCCTTAAAAAACTACAAATAGAACTACCATATGACCCAGCAATCCCACTGCTGGGCATATATCCTGAGAAAACCATAATTCAAAAAGAGTCATGTACCGAAATGTTCATTGCAATTCTATTTACAATAGCCCGGAGATGGAAACAACCTAAGTTTCCATCAACAGATGAATGGATAAAGATGTGGCACATATATACAATGGAATATTACTCAGTCATATAAAGGAATGAAACTGAGTTATTTGTAGTGAGGTGGATGGACCTAGGGACTGTCATACAGAGTGAAGTAAGTCAGAAAGAGAAAAACAAATACCGTATGCTAACACATATATATGTAATCTAAAAAAAAAAAGAAAATGGTCAGAAGTATCTAGGGGCAAGACGGGAATAAATTTGCAGACCTAATAGAGAATGGACTTGAGGATACAGGGAGGGGGAAGGGTAAGCTGGGACAAAGTGAGAGAGTAGCATGGACATATATTCATTAGCAAACGTAAAATAGATAGCTAGTTGGAAGTGGCCACATAGCACAGGGAGATCAGCTCAGTGCTTTGAGACCACCTAGAGGGGTGGGATAGGGAGGGTGGGAGGGAGGGAGATGCAAGAGGGAAGCGATATGGGGACATATGTATATGTATAACTGATTCACTTTGTTTTGTTTTAAAGCAGAAACTGACACACCACTGTAAAGCAACTATACTCTAATAAATATGTTTAAAAAAAAAAGAATCTAGGGGTCTGAGAAACAATACTTTTTAAAAGGAAGACACAGGTCTTTGAGAAGACAAAGCAATGAGCGGACCATTATGTGTGGTTGGATAAGAGTAAAATCTGGAATCTATATCTATATCTATATCTAAATCTAAATCTATATATCCATATCTAAATCTATATCTATATCTATGGCAATTAGAGTGAAGGTCCCTTCCTTCTGCACTTATTTTGCGTATCAATATCATTAAATTATGTGGCTAATTTCTTTGTAAAAATTACTCTTAGGACACCCTGATTTAAATATTTTTAAAAAATTTAGTTTCCTATACAATGCAACCTTTAATGATAAGTTTATGTTGCCTCTCAACACTTGTTTTAAGACTTAGAACTGTATGAATTTATTTCTCAGATGAAGTTAAGTTTACTCACCTAAAAGTTGTAACGTACATACCCACACTGTGTTAATTCTCTATGTAGGCTCATTGACTTTTATTCTGTTACTCTTCCATGCCCACCCCATCAGCCATCATCCTAAGACTTGACTTCCATGTATTAGTTACAAAGCATCAAGACAGTGTTTTCACTTTCTGCCTGAGGCTTGTTTGTAATAAATTTTGTGATACTAACAGATTCATTTCTTAAAAATAATGTGAAAGTCAGTTTATCCTCATTATCCAGCAAAGCTCTCTAACTCCACATTGAGTCATATCAGTGCCCTGAATTTTCCAGCAGAAACCAAAGGCCAGTGTTAATTCTCTTATGGGGCAGTGAAGAACTGTCCTAGAGATACCGGAGAACCATCAGATACTCCCTAGGTTCAGTCTTTGACAGAGGCACCAAGAGATGATTTACAGGAGGAAAGTTTTTCAAAAGACGAACTCCTAAGCAAATTCTTGCCCATTCCTACAATTTATTTGGCAAATTCATACTACACGATGACAAACACATGCATTAAAATATGTATGTGAAATAATGTAAAAAGCTATTTATACAACTGATTAAAACTACACATATGGTGTGCATGTTTGAAAGGGAGCAGGACCCTGTGGGGTCCTCCTGGGTACAAATTCTTTCTGTGTCCCCCGTTTCTTGTTTGAAGGAAATAAGCTTCATTCAGCCTCCTTGACCTTCCCAGAGTTCTGAAGAGCAGATTGAAACAATTGTTTATAAGGGAAGGGAAAGAATGCAGAAACTAAGGAGGATCAGTCAGGAAACAATAAGTGCAGCCAGTGGGGCAGGGTCCTGGTTCCTCCTCAAAGAATATACATAATAGTATCTTTGAGTTCTTCTGTGGGAACTAAAGCCGCCCGCCACCCAGGTGGGGGATGGTAACTTCAGGCTGAGCACAAGATTCCTGGAACAATGCCCATTACCTCACCACCAACCAATCAAAAGAGAGTCAGCACACAGTGGAAGATAATGAAGACTGACATCCTCCCCAAATGATTCTCCCTTTAAAAACTTTCATGGTCAAAACAAAAACAAACAAACAAAAAACTTTCATGGTTGAGCAGAATCTTTGGAGCTGGCTTTTGGACAGGAGTTTGCCATCTCCCCAGGTTGCTGGCCTCCTGAATAAAGCAAACTTTCTGTTCCTACCAGCACTTGTCTCTTGAGCATTGGCTTTCAAGTGGTGAGCAGCCAAATCTGAGTTCAGTAATATGTTCACAAACCAAACTTGACAGTGAATTTAAAAGACTGTTAAGTATGTAAGACTGAGCAAGCAGGCATGGGTCAACATCCATATGCAGGAGTTTAGAAGGTACAAAGAGGGGCTGACGGCACCAGAAAGGCCCCACTGGCCTCTTGGGGTATCCACTCCAGACTAGACTCAGAAATTTGTCCTTTTATTGTCCCAGAGATGATTAGGTCCAGGGATATTGACTAACACTAACCAAGTTCACAAGGGTTGATGTATAAACCCAAAGGCCAATTTATTTAATTTACAATGAGATGTACAACAGTTATAAGGGTTAGTCATTCTCATCTTCTAGCCCTTGCATTCTCTCCTTATAGGCAGCCATACACGGAAAATCAAATTATCATCAGAAAATTATAGAATCAGAATGAGGCACATTAGCAAAGTGATTCAAATGTTTAATAGACTCAGAATAAGATGTCTGGAATCCTCCATCCCTGCAAATGAGATTTGCCTGGGCCTGGGACTAGAGAGGTGGAGACCTCTTAGATTGTTCTGGAATGAACCCATGAACTTCCATGGCTAACTCCCTGTGATTGAAAGTCTTTCCTCTTACTAACCTAGGAGTCTCCTCTAAGGACCTTTAGTTATGCAGTGCGATTTGGGCATTACTGGAGAACCACTTCTTCCCCAAAAGTGTACCCAGTAGTGCAGCTGGCAGGGATGGGGCAGAGGGGTGGCATTCCCAGAGCTGTGGAGAATTGAATGGGGTGGGGAGGGCTTGCTCCCAGTTCATGCATTTGGTGAACACACATTATGTCTTCATTCAGGGGTAAGGAGGACCCCACGGCTAAGTGAATGCCATCAGACAAAGCTACTGGCAAATTCTGAACTGGCTCCTTCAGGGAAGACTTCTGGAGGCAAACTTCTCTGAGGGCTACTTGTCTGTGTGTCCAGAGGGCATTTGTAATTACCTGATGGGCCTGTCATTTATAGACTTGTCAGTCTCCCTCAGAATCTGCCAGCACTCCCTCAGGAGATACACCCTCCTACACCTGGATGTTCTCTCTTCCACCTCTGCTGTTCAGGGCCTAATTCAAAGGCTACCTCCTTTATGACAAAGCTCCCCCAGGGGCCCAGCTTGCAGAGACCACTCCTTCCTCTGACTCCCATGCACTTTGTCACACGCACGATAATACTGACAATGGTTAGAGCTTACTGAGTACCTTCTACGTGCCAGACGCTATGCTGAGCACTTTACATATATTATAGGCTTCAATCCGCAAATCTATCGCCGAGGTAGGTCTGTCACTACTCCCATGTAGGTGAGGAGACCCTTTGAGGATGAGGAGGCTGCCCAAGATCAAGCAGCTTACAAGAGACAGGGTTTGAGGGCAAGTCTTTTGACAGAGAGCCATGTTCGCACCACTTCCCACGTACTGCCCTGGTTTTTAGTTATCTGTGTGTATGAGCACACATCTGCCTGTTACACTAGATTGGGGTGGGAAAACCATGCCCTACAGCTTAAAAGCACACCACAGCCTGTTTTTATATGGCCAGCTAGCTAAGAATGGTTTTTAAATGTTCAAAAGGTTGCGATAAAAAGAAGGAGAAGAAGAAAGCAGAGGAAGAAGAGATCATATATGAGCAAAAAGCCTGAAACGCTGTCCGTTTGGCCCTTAACAGATACTTTTGTTGACACCTGCACCAGACAATAAGCATTCTGAGAACAGATTCATACTTTACTCCTTTTAATTTTCCCACAGGACCTAACACAGCGTTCCCTAAAACGTTTTTAGAATGAAAGAAGAAAGGTGTGGTGGATAAGACAAACTTTCCAAAGTTCTCCTAGATCCACAGGTTAGAGCTTCCCCTTTTCCACTACCCTAGGGATTGGTGTGGTGTTGTAGTGACATCCCCTGGTGTCCATTACAAAGACAGGGCATGACCTCTGAGGTGCCTGCCCAAGAGGGGGATGGTTTTGCAAAACTCCACCACCTATACTCTCATGGGCAACTTGAAGAATGCTAAAAGTTCTGGTTGGCATGAGAAGCACAACTGCGGCCAATGCATAAAGTGCATAGTTTTACTATTACATACGTGTAAAAGATATGTTTGGAGTGTCTGCTCTGCTGCCATCCATACCGATGTAGTCTCCAGGCTATGGCCGGCCCTTCCATACTTCTCCGTAACTCTGATCTGGGGCACAATGATGGGACAACCAAAGTTGGGCAAATTAGATTATCTCTGAAGAATTAGAAATTGGTGGATTGAGGAACACATTCTGGGATGGTCCCTTGAGTAGAGTAGATGTAAGCATAGAGGCTGAGGAATGGCCTAGGGCAGGGACACGTGGAAGAAGCTGGCTGCAGAAGGGTAAAAAAAGATACCCAGAGAGAGGCAGAGACCAGAAGCAGAAAAAGAAAACAGCTTGGCTTCCCAGGCCCAGGCCTTGAGAGATCTGACGGTCCCTGGGTACCATGCGGTCACCCTGTGTTCTGGTGATGCTCCCTCTTTTTGCATAAGTTAGCTTGAATGGGCTTCTGTTACTTGCAGCCTAAAATATCCTGACAATGACAGTGGCATTCCTCTTTCCCTTGGGCAGCATGCACAGGTTGTGACAGCTCACTTGAGCTTGGGCTGTAGTTGCAGAGCTAGACATATCAGATGGGGGTGGGAGGGGCTCTTGACTTTAGCATAAAGAGTTCCTGCCAAAGGAGCTCTCCTCATTGAACTAGCCTTACTGTCACACTCTCTGGCCAGCTAATCTAACCTTACCATCCTCAGTCCACTGTGTGAGGCCTTGCATCACTGCCTGGCTGTCACTATGGATGTGGACTGGTGCTTCCCCAACCTGACTGCAGACCCTTTGAAGGTGGCCCCTTCTGGTCTGCTAGGCCTCATGCAGACCTGCCCTGGCTGTGCTAACTATAAGTGATCACTAAGTCCCTGGGGGATGAATGACCCTAGCACAGTCCCCATACTGTGTTCACACAACTCACAAGTGAGAGTGCTGGCTAGAATCAGGGACTTTGAGGCCTGGGGGAACCATGCCCACTTCTACCTGGGACTTGGTCCAGGTTCTGATTCACATAAAATCACATTTTCCCTCCTGGTATTTATCCGAAGAAATAAAAACACTAATTAGAAAAGACATACGCACCCTTATGTTCATTACAGCATTATTTACAATAGCCAAGTTATGCAAGTGTCCATCGACAGATGAATGGATAAAATATATATATGTATACACATATATATTCCATTATATATGGAATCTTAGCCATAAAAAAAATGAAATCTTGCCGTTTGTGACGTGGATGGACCTAGAGGCTTTTATGCTAAGTGAAATAAGTCAGAGCAAGACAAATACTGTATGATTTTATTTGTAGATGGAACCTAAAAAACAAAACAAAAGGACAGACATAATAAAACAGATGCAGAGTCATAGATACAGAGAACAAACAGGTGGTTTCCGGAGGAGAGGGGGCTGAGGGAAGGAGAGAAACAGGTGAGAGAGACTCAGGTACAACCTTTCAGTTGCCAAATACATGAGTCACGGATATGAAACGTACAGTGTGGGGAATACAGTCAAAAGCTATATAATAACTTTGGTGACAGATGGGAACTAGATTTATTGTGGTCATTATTTTGAAATGTAGAGAAATATTGAATCACTACGTTGTGTAACAGGAACTAACATAGTGTTGTAGGTCAATTATACTTCCAAATCCAACAGACAGACATAGTAAAAGAGATCAAATTTGTGGTTACCAGAGGTGGCGGTAGGGGTAGGGAGAATTGGATGAAAGTGGTCAAAAGTACAAACTCCCAGTTATGAGATAAATAAGTCCGAAGGCTGTGATGTACACATGCTAAATATAATGAAGGCAGCTGTGTGTTATACAGGAGAGCTGTGAAGAGAGGAACTCCTGAGTTCTCATCACAAGGAAAACAATTTTTCTTCTATTCCTTTAACTTTGTATGAAATGATGGCTGCTCACTAAACTTACCGTGGTAATCATTTCATGATGTGTGAAAGTCAAAGCATTATGCTCTACACCTTCAACTGACTCAGTGCTGTATGTCAGACACCAGTATTTGACTAGAGGAGAGAGAAGCAAAGACCATGCTAGACACTGGATGTGAAAGTAGCTTGACAATGACGTATGATTATGAGTATAATTGTTTGAGCCAGTAGATAAGCATCAAGTCAGAGTCAGACAACCTTAAAATCTTTCCTCTGACCATAAATCTCCATGCATGGCTCCACTACGGCCAGGGTCTGGAGCTGCTTACCTGCCTCAGAACCACTTGGCAATCTGCACTTCCTCCAGTCAGCTCTTCCACTCTGCTCTCTCTTCAAATGAGAGATAGTATGGGAATTATCAGCTCAGAACTCTCAACTCCCGCTCAGAGCCCCCAAACCTTGCTGCAACTTCCCTGCCCCCTGCTCCCTCGGGCCTGTCACAGGGCACAGGTGTGGGCCTTTCTGGCTGGGCGAGCCCCCAAACTGTGCCCGGGGCCCTGCACCCTCCATCCAGCAGGCCCTCTCTCCCTCTTGCATCTTTAAACCACTCTCTTTCATCTGGCCCCTTTCCATCAGCACTCAATTCACTCATCTTTCTCAAAAGAACGAAAGCTTCCCTTGACCCCATGTTCACCTGGAGAGACTCCTGCCCTTCACAGACAAGCACATTAGAGGAACTGTCCAAGAGAACCCACCTTGGTCCTCCTGACTCTCTTCTCCACCCTCTGTCCCCTTCCCTCTCCCGAGACCATTGTGTCCCTCCATCCTGTGGATACTCTTCAGTTCTTCCCCTACTTTTTGGCCACTCCCCATCTTGCCCCTGTTTGCTGGACACAGCACTCTTCTCATTCCCCTCCTACTTCTCTGGCTGCCCCTTCTCAGTCTCCATCCATTGTGGGTTCCGCTTCCTTTGCCCATCCCTCAAACGTTAGTGTTCTAGGGGGCTCTGTCCTGGGTGCTCTCCTCATTTCACAGATCTTGGGGGGGCAAACTTATCCTTTTCTTTGGGTTTGATTTCCATCTAGATGCGAATGGCTCACAAATCTATGCTTCTCCACTGAGCTCCAGGTCTCTATGTCTACATGCTGATCTGCTGGATATCTCCACTTGGAGTTTCCTCAAACATAACATGTGCAAAACTCATCATCAACCTCCCCAAAGAAAACAAAGCAAAATACCCAACACAACAAAACCTTACTATTCCTCTTGTGTTTCCTAAATTGATACCACAAGTTACCCACTTGCTCAAGCTGGAAACCTGGGCATCTCCTTGACTATCCTTCTCTCCCACATGCCATCTGTCATTAAGTCCTGTTAAGATATGTCTCAAATCCAGTAACAAGACCAGTGGTTGCCAAAAATTAGGAAGGAAAGAGTGATGAATAGGCAGAGCACAGGCAATTTTTAGGGCAGTGAAACTATTCCATGTGATACTGTAATGGTGGATACATGTCACTATACATTTATCTAAAAATGTATAATGACATGTATTATAGTACATACATATTATAGTACATATAGAAAGTACAATACCAAATATGAACCCTATGGACTTTGGGTGCTAATGATGTCAATGTAGGTTCATCAGCAGTGACAAATGTACCACTCTGGTGGAGGATGTTGATAATGGGGGAGGCTGTGCGTGTATAGGGCCAGAGGGCACCTAGGAACTCTGTACATTTTGCTCAGTTTTGCTGTGAATCTAAAACTGCTCTAAATAATAAAGTATATTTAAAAGGAAATACAGATACACTATACATTATATATATATAATTATAC